>NC_136732.1:5562600-5940100 GCF_936440315.1 Barbus barbus
TCTGTCTATTTCTATCTATCTATTTGTCTATCTGACTATTTCTATCTATCTATTTCTATCTATCTATCTGACTATTTCTATCTATCTTTTGACTATTTCTATCTATATCTGTCTGACTATTTCTATCTATCTATCTATCTGTTTGTCTGTCTATCTGACTATTTCTATCTATCTATCTGTCTATCTGACTATTTCTATCTATCTATCTACCTATCTTCTGACTATTTCTATCTATCTATCTGTCTGTCTATCTGTCTATTTCTGTCTATCTGTCTGTCTATTTCTATCTATCTATCTATCTATCTATCTATCTATCTATCTGTCTATCTGTCTATTTCTATCTATCTATCTGTCTATCTGACTATTTCTATCTATCTATTTCTATCTATCTATCTGACTATTTCTATCTATCTATCTATCTATCTATCTATCTATCTATCTATCTACATATCTTCTGACTATTTCTATCAATCTATCTATCTATCTATCTATCTATCTCTGTCTATCTGACTATTTCTATCTATCTGACTATTTCTATCTGTCTATCTGACTATTTCTATCTATCTATCTATCTATCTATCTATCTATCTGTTTGTCTGTCTATCTGACTATTTCTATCTATCTATCTATCTATCTGACTATTTCTATCTATCTATCTATCTATCTATCTATCTATCTATCTATCTCTGTTTGTCTGTCTATCTGACTATTTCTATCTATCTATCTATCTATCTCTGACTATTTCTATTTATCTATCTATCTATTTCTATCTATCTATCTGTCTGTCTATCTGACTATATCTATCTATCTATTTCTATCTATCTGACTATTTCTATCTATCTTTTGACTATTTCTATCTATATCTGTCTGACTATTTCTATCTATCTATCTATCTATCTGTTTGTCTGTCTATCTGACTATTTCTATCTATCTATCTGTCTATCTGACTATTTCTATCTATCTATCTGACTATTTCTATCTATCTATCTATTTCTATCTATCTGACTATTTCTATCTATCTTTTGACTATTTCTATCTATATCTGTCTGACTATTTCTATCTATATCTGTCTGACTATTTCTATCTATCTATCTGACTATTTCTATCTGTCTGACTATTTCTATCTATCTATCTGTCATCTATCTATCTATCTGACTATTTCTATCTATCTACAGTCAGGTCCATAAATATTGGGACATTGACACAATTCTAACATTTTTGGCTCTATACACCACCACAATGGATTTCAAATGAAATGAACAAGATGTGCTTTAACTGCAGACGGTCAGCTTTAATTAAACGGTGTAGGAATTACAACAGTTTGCATATGTGCCTCCCACTTGTTAAGGTGTGTGTTATTCCCTCATTATCCCAATTACACAGAGCAGATAAAAGGTCCAGAGTTCATTTCAAGTGTGCTATTTGCATTTGGAATCTGTTGCTGTCAACTGTCAAGATGAGATCCAAAGAGCTGTCACTATCAGTGAAGCAAGCCATCATTAGGCTGAAAAAGCAAAGCAAACCCATCAGAGAGATAGCAAAAACATTAGGCATGGCCAAAACAACTGTTTGGAACATTCTTAAAAAGAAGGAACGCACCGGTGAGCTCAGCAACACCAAAAGACCCGGAAGACCACGGAAAACAACTGTGGTGAATGACCGAAGAATTCTTTCCCTGGTGAAGAAAACACCCTTCACAACAGTTGGCCAGATCAAGAACACTCTCCAGGAGGTAGGTGTATGTGTGTCAAAGTCAACAATCAAGAGAAGACTTCACCAGAGTGAATACAGAGGGTTCACCACAAGATGTAAACCATTGGTGAGCCTCAAAAACAGGAAGGCCAGATTAGAGTTTGCCAAACGACATCTAAAAAAGCCTTCACAGTTCTGGAACAACATCCTATGGACAGATGAGACCAAGAGGCACATATGCAAACTGTTGTAATTCCTATACCGTTCACCTGATTTGGATCTGACTATTTCTATCTATCTATCTATCTATCTGTCTGTCTAGTTCTATCTATCTATCTATCTATCTATCTATCTATCTATCTATCTATCTATCTATCTGTCTGTCTAGTTCTATCTATCTATCTATCTATCTATCTATCTATCTATCTATCTATCTATCTATGTCAGACTGTATTGCCTTAAGCTTGTAAAACTACTTTAAACTTCAAACTATTTCATACTGAAAACCATCAAACTTTTTTAAACTACTTAAACTTTTCAAACTTTTCTAAACTTTGTGGTCCGGCTTTCTCAAGCCAACTTAAAGTTTGTCTCGACAAACTTTTTTTATCTAGTTACAGCTTGAAATAGATTTTGGCAGATTGTAGGAAAACGTTGGTAAAATCAGAGCAGATTCCAGCTTCAGCTCACAGTCGTCCAGCATCACATGATCAATGTCTCTGTCTCTTGTGTGTTTTTACTTTGACAAGCAACACGTCGCTTTACTTTACACTTACTTTACTTTCAGTTATTTACTGACACCAATACAAACATGTTTAACTAGTGGAACATTTAACTGAAAGGTTTTTGTTTCAAGGCAAAATCTCATTTGTATTTGTTCCTTGTGGTTTATTATATATGGCTTACACTCATTAGCATGTGTTTCTCTTTATAGTGAATCAACGGTAGTCACACAAACACAAACACAAACATATGAATGGAATTCATGTTCAAATGTATTTAAAACACAAATATTGTTTTAGAAATATCTATGCCAGATCATGTAAATGTAAGAGTTTTTAACTGAAAAAAGAAACTGTAATTGAAATAGTAACTAATTAGTAATTTGTTCTGAACACTGATTTCTCTCTCTCTTCTGTTCCACCTTACAGATAAACGGCATCAAAGTCCAGAACTTCTCCTGCTTTCTGAATCAAACACCAATCACAGGTAACACTCCACACCTGTACCTGACTCCCGCTCTGGAAAAGACCAAACCACGGAGCAGCATCATCTACTGGACAGATGCAAAAATCAACACTACGGCCGTAACAATCATATTTTAAGAAATGTCTGTCTTTGATCGGTTGCCAACATTCTTCAAAAATATTTTTATGTTCTACAGACAAGTGAAAGAAAGCAAGAAACATACAGGTTTCTACATACATGATGACAGATTTGTTTTGTTTTGGGGGGGGGCAAAATTCAATTATACCATCTAAATTATATCAGTCTAAGCATCAGTTTTCCTCATAAAAAAATATCTTAAAATTTCTCTAACAAAGTAAGACTAAATCAATGGTTTTGGAAAGTACTGCGTATTATTTTGTGGCTTGCTGAGGGTTTAAAGAGTCGTGTAACTGACCGTATCAGATGGAGGCATAAATGGATGACAAAACTATCAAACAACAGATATTTTGACTTTAAATACTTTGAATTAAATAAGTTACCTACAAATACCTAGAAAGTTTATTACACTAAATCTTGTGTTATGATTTCTAATGCGTACAGGTGAAACAAATTAAATAATGCAGCATTAATATAAGCATACATGTACATATGGGCGATATTGAAAAACATTTCAGCCATAGTACAGAGTCAGCTCTTTTGAGGGTTTCTGATTATATTTTACATGGTTTGAGCTTAGATTTGATTGATAAATTAATGCTGTTGTAAAGTCGATCCTGTCTTTTGAGGACATGGAGAAAGTTGTGCATGCTTTGTGTTATTGTGTTTGGATTATTGTAATGTTTTGTATCTGGGTGTGAATCAGGCCTCTCTCTCTCGTCTGCAGCTTGTTCAGAATTCAGCTGCTGACGAAGAGTTTTATTAATCAAAATATAAATTAATCAAGTGTAATCAATGTGAATATAGCCATTTATGTATCAAGTTATTCTACTATTATAAAATTGTATCTGCCTGTGTGAGTAGAGGCCTGCAGAAGAATGGAATGTGCTGACGTATGGTTTAAGATAAAGCTGCACATCTGGGTTTGACATGATAGGGTCTCCTTCTTTAACGTAACGTAAATTGAGGCCTATAATCTGCTGCAGGAAGCAGATAAAGGCACAGCAAAAAGATGATAAAACAATGACGTAGGAAATGTATAGGACACACCTTAATGGAAAAAAACTGTATTAAAGGGTATGGAGACACACACACGAGTGATTCCCTGCAGGGTCTCTCGGTTTTATTGTCTCTGATAATAAAATCTAAATTCTGGCACCAAAACCCCAAGAGTCTGAGAATGATTCCTCACAGCACGGGCAGAAACCACCACAAATTGGCGTCACGAACAGGATTGGAAAGGAGCAGAGGGTGAAAGACCACGTTGGGCTTACTTGACGAGCAACACAAATTAAGTGGCCACTAAAAAGGTAGGCAGTTTATGCTTATATAATTAGTTTGTGTTGTTTGCCAGTTAGCCCTTGGTGGTAAGAACTCTTAAAAACTGCTCTTCCAAATTTAAAGAACAAAAAGAATAAAGGGTTTTGATTCCAGAAGAAATAATCGCATGCACAGATCTGTTTTACTGTTAAGAGGGCCTTTGATGGATGGCAGTAGACGTTGAGCAGATTTACATTGCATGCAATGGTCTGTGTTTATTGTTAAGTGGGCCTGGAAGGATAACATTAAATGTTAAGCAGATAAAGTATAGGAAAGCGCGCAAAGTCCTCCGGATACCGCTCTGTTTGTAATAAATTACACAGAGGTCTGAACGGGTAGGCAAAAATTCCTGCTGGGTTCTACTTTTTTACTGTGTTGAGGAAGTGTATCAGTGAAAGAGAGTATCTGACAGGTCACTCAGGAAGAGTGTAAGTGTAGTCTGTTTTAATGTATGTGTCATTGTCTGTGTCTGTCTGAGTGTATCTGTGACTATGATTGTGGTTTGTGAGAAAATCTATATCTCTATATCTGGTGGGACCAGAGGTATGTACCCCTCCCGGACCATCATGTGAGAGTGGTCAGGCAGCGGAGATGGGAGCGCCTGGTGTTACACTAGGGAAGAGTGAATGAATATATGAGCCCTAAATAAAAAAAGGGATAAAGGATGATTTTATGAGCCTTAAATAATAAAAGGACTTGTATGAATGTTGCATATAAAAGCTGTTCCAAGATGTGGACTTTGCAGATTATTGAAATAATAATAGATTAGTTAAAATAAGATATACATTTATTATCATAATGACATGTCTTAATACATTAATAAAAATATTGCACGTGTTTAATTTTTATATCTTATATCTGAAGACGTCTAAAATGTGTATCTTGTTATCCCTGGGAGACAGTGTGAAAGTAAGTACATTATAGAGTTTCAAAGATTTGGGTTCGAGTTAACTAAAGATAACTTGTGTGGTGAAATGTTGAATGAGAGCAAGATTGGGTGACCAAGTTCATAGAAATTTAGATTCAAAAGCTATAGGACAATTTACAGTAATAATGGAACTTGTTGATTACATAATAAAATAAGACAAAAAGCAATTATTTTATGTTGGTTTGGAAAATTCATTCACCATTACTAGATTATTCTGAACCATGTGTGCAATTATAGAAGAAAAATTATGATTGAAGTCTTTAGTTTTACCATACGCATGTCATGCTGTTGTAGAATGAAGGATTCTTTTGTTTTATTGTAGTATACTCGGATAATAAAGGTAGCTGATTTCTGCATTATGCAAAGAAAAAACTGATTGCTGTTTTTCTGCAACGAAGAACTTGCTTGACTAAAATAGAATAAGGGAACTGCTGTTTTAACCAGATGAAACTTTTTTTATTTTTTTTTATTTAACCTTTTTTATTAAGAAACCATTGAAAGAGATGGTTGAAAAGTGAAAATTAGATAAAGAGCTGATTTCTCAGACACAATTTGAGTATACAAAGGTTCAATTTGATTAATGCAGTCTCTGAGTGTTAAAAATTTCAGATGGCTTCTGGAAGTGAAGTGACATTCAGCCAAGTATGGTGACCCATGCTCGGAATTCGTGCTCTGCATTTAACCCATCCAACGTGCACACACACAGCAGTGAACACACACACACCGTGAACACACACCCGGAGCAGTGGGCAGCCATTTTATGCTGCAGCGCCCGGGGAGCAGTTGGGGGTTCGGTGCCTTGCTCAAGGGCACCTCAGTCGTGGTATTGAGGGTGGAGAGAGCGCTGGATATTCACTCCCCCCACCTACAATTCCTGCCGGCCGGAGACTCGAACCCGCAACCTTCGGATTACAAGTCCGACTCTCTAACCATTAGGCCACAACTTCCCACAGAAGTCCAGAAGTCCTGGAACTTGACAAAAGGAAGCAAAGAACTGGAGTCTATCTAACAATGCAGCGAAGAAGCAAAGACTCAGCTGCAGAGAGAAGAAGAATGAGGGGCTGATGGATTGTCAACTCCCCTCCTGAAAGAGGAGGGCACACATCAACATGGAGAAAGGCTGACTTAAAGCAGGAAAAGGTGAATCTTTCACTTGAGACTTTTACTAAGGGTAATGAAAACATCCTGAAATGCAAAACTGGCAGGATCAATCGAAAGCCAGAATGAGGAGAGGCAGAGAACAACAGAGACCATACATACCCAGTGCAACAGCCAAATAGCTTCAACAGACTGGTGATCTAAACAGAAGGACTTCCATCCCTTCCCTTTGCGTGCACAGGTGCTGCATATTTATTTGATCACTAAAGAGACTGCTTCAAAGTTTGTTATTTTATTAACCCTTTAGGTGCCAGGGTTTTTTGGAAAAAATGTTGGATTTTGACATCAAGATTTCAAAAGCTTGTGGCTTGAAATGGCTTAAAGATAGAGATCTACTGTAAATTAGAAAAATGTTGGGCATGACCGAAAGTTTATGTGGGGTGTAAATATACTCATCTAATTTGCATATTATGACGTCATCAGGGGCGGCCCTCTTGAATTTCATAATATTTAGGAAATAGTAGATATTGAATTGATGGTTTGATTTTTTTGTTTGTTTTTTTCGTCTTTTTCTCCTCATTCCAAATGATCAGAAAAGAGGAAACCAACAATAAAACAGGAGAAAGTACTAAATTATTACTATATTACTAAACTATATAGTAGTAAAATGCATGTGAACAGTAGCCTACTTTTTGATCAGTTCATCAGTAATATTCAGGAAATAATAGATATTGAATGGATGTTTGAACTTATTTGCATGTTGTTGTTGTTTTTTTGTCTTTTTATCCTCATTCCAAATGATCAGGAAAAGAGGAAATCAACAGTAAAACAGGAGAAAGTAAATTATTACTATATTACTGTGCCATAGTAAAATACATGTGCCTATTTTTGATCAGTTGACCACCTATCTGCCCAATCAGGTATCTATGTGACAGTTTATAGTTCTTGAGAGTATGGTACCTCTGTACCATAGTATGGAGTATGGATCTACCCCAAACTGACTGCACCTGTACTGTCTGCCGGCGGCCCTTTGAGCGCGCGCGATCAGAACAAACAGCGAAATCTGGCCGATCATCAGAGAGCAACAGCTCTCCTATGGACACTAAGACCACGTCCACCCCTGCCACCCCCATCCCCGTTGGGCAAAGTGTTGAAATGATCACTTGTTTGTGCTTTGTGAACGATCGCGCCTTGTGCAGCGGCACCATTGCGCGGAAAAGATGTACCGGGAAAAGCGTGATCATTAGACGGCTGATCGTCATTTCCAAAAGGCAAATATTCCCCTTCAGAGTCAGAATCGGCGAATGACATTTGCAACACATCCTCACAGTACAACTTTTTATTAGCCGTTTGGCGATTTTCTCTCACAAATCTCACAATTTACTCAGACGCTATGAACTGAATTGCTTCCGCATCACTGACACTATAGCTCACTTACTCTGCTATTTCCTCGAACAATTTTGGTCTAGAATCGAAGTACAGTACTACATGTCTGCCATCTAGTGGAAGGGAATACAAATGAGCCATTACACCAGATTAGGAACTACAGCCCATTTCATGAAGTATGACGTCTTGTCGCAATTTTGCGTCTTTGGCGCTTAGAGGGTTAACTGTATTAATCTTGATTATCCATGGGTCTCCCAGCAGTTCTCTGAATTCTGTGTTTTAACTAACATTTTCAATCTGCTTTTCAGTAGGTACCAGTCCAGCCTTATGTCTTAAAGAAAAATGATTTTTTACAGAAAGTAGTGGGTGCTTGACTCACCAATCAGATAAAAATGGAGCTGGATTTGGCATAGTGAGGGCTATTTCATTAACCAAATAAAGGCTAGTTCACACTACAGGATTTTAAGCCCGATTTGCAAGTTAACGAGCTCGCCGACAGGTCGGGCTGTAATCGGGGGAAAATCAGCGGGTGATCGTCGCGTCGCGATCTTTATGTGTAAACTACACAACGATGCATCAAAGACGCTCGCTGACGCGTCGCCGACACCTCGCCGACGCCAAACAAATATCTAACATGCCAAATATCTGGACCGGTCAGCCGACTCGACATCACGTGGTGTCAGGTGTCGTGACGAGCTACAGCCAATGAAAGAGCAAGGCATGGTTTGAGGTCACCGGAAGAAAAACAGCAGCAACTTCGCTGAAAGAAAAGGCTTATATTTTTGCACATAAGCATCTTTCACTCTCTTCCACAGGCTTTTGGCTGCTATATTTTTTATTAACCACCAATAGTTACTGTTGCCATGACTGACAAACACTCACACTACACTCATGTTCTCACGCATTGCAAAACACAGGAAACTGACCACACACCGACAGAGAAGACAGAGCAGGTTACTGCTAGGGCTGTAGTACTCGAGTCCGGACTCGAGACGTTTTTCTGTCGTCTCGGACTTGTCTTGGACTCGTTGGTATTTGGACTCGGACTTGGTCATTGGACTCGTCAAATGTTGTAGTTGGTCTCGACCGAGTCCAGCTATATATGCTTTTTTTTCTCTTTCAAAACGAAACCATAAACCATTAATCTGGCTCGCTTGTTTGGAAAATGGGTAATGTAATTGGTTTAATTTACAATCCATCTAGAACGGGCATTGCCATTGGTCGCCTGGTAAATGCATGCCTGGCTCCAAGTGTGCGCGCTGCGCAGAGGCATAATTAATTTTTATTTTGGCCACAGACACAATGTCGGCGAGTTGCATAATACAGTTTGGTTTTACAAAGTTCGTTGGAGTTTTCCCTCTCTTCCACCTGACTTTCCTTTGCTTTTATATAGCCTATAAATGCCCGTGTGCAATTTAGTTTCACCGCATATCAGCGCACATGATTAACCGCTCTCTTGTGATGCTCTCTATGCCATTCATACAGAATGTGCTTTTGTATTCACAAAGATGCGACGCGGGCAGTGGAATAGGAAAACATGCAAGAAGATGGGAGTTAAACATCTTTTAATAACTAGAGCGCCGCGTTTTTAGAAAGCTGTTTCATGCACGAGATACTGCAAGAGACTCGAGCACAACAGTCAAACACATCCATGTTTACAGAAAAAACAATGGAAAAGCAGCGTAATCAAATAAAAAACCTGTGAAGAACTACTACTGTATGTCTGATATTTCATGTTTGCATCAGGGTGACAGGCTGAAAACCACTGTTCATTGTTTTTACAGAGCATTTATAGTTAATAATAGCAGTCTAGGTGTTATACCTTCAGTCATTTTGAATTTGAATTACTTGAGTATTTGCTGAGTTACACTTCATTTTAGTGACGCGTTACTATAAATATATCGCGGAGAAGGAGAAGACAGACAGCGCACCCTGTTTGTTTTCTTTTTTCCCCAAAACCACAAAGTTTGGTTGTAATCGTGAGTGTACTCAAAAAAAAGTAGACACTTAACAGTTTCGATTGATGTATAACACTTATTTGTGTGACCAAAATCAACAGAGCATTTTTAGTGTCTTTTGCACTTATCTTAAAAAAAACGAGTTCGTATCGCCGGCGATACAGCCGACCCCAAAGGGTTAAGCATTTTTCTTGCATTATTTCTGAACATATAATATGCATAAGAAAAGTTTGTACAAGATATTTAGTGATTTGTTTAACATTTACATCATGATGACAACTTCATGTGTGTGGTGTACTTAGAATATAATTTTCTTTAACTAGAGGTTTAATAAAAAAAAGTTGCTTGAATCATGTTGTAGTTATATTTTAAGTTGACTAGTTAAAATTGTACAGAATCGAGAATTGGTCAAATATTCTATGAAAATCCCTTTTTTTTGCCACATGGTCCAGCCTAGAAACAAATAAAAAAACCTTCCAATTTTTAATTTCTTTAATTTTTCAATCTTTAATTGTCTGTTCTCTAACTGAACTAAATTATTTTTATTTCTACTATTAAAAATGGCCTCAGCTTAACACCTGTAATACTGTCTATATCCCCCTATCACCGGGGGATATATATTGCACCTATATTATATGGCCTAAGGTAAACAGCAAACAAATGCCTGCGCAGCCACACACACAGACACACAGAGCTGAAGGTGTTTATATGCTACACAGCCTTGCTTGGGAGGGTTACATTGTACTATGGTTTCTTTAGGACAGGGGTCTCAAAACTTTGTCCTGGAGGGCTGGTGTCCTGCAGAATTCAGCTCCAACCCTTATCAAACACACCTGAAACAGCTAATCTAAGCGTACTAGAAACTTTCAGGCAGGTCTGTTGAGGCAAGTTGGAGCTAAACTCTGCAGGACACCGGCCCTCCAGGACTGAGTTTGGACACCCTGCTTTAGAACAAGTAACAAGTTCAAGAACATGTTGATTTATTTTTTAGACTTATATTGCTTGTTCTTTGTAATATTTTCCTATAATAAAAATGCTGAAAATGTGAAGTTGCACTTCAGTTTATGTGACTTTAGTGAAATTGCTAAACCTAAAGTAAATAAACTAGCCTAATTTGATCCTGCGGTGTTGCTGCACATGCTTTTAGATCATTACAAATAATAATGCAAAATGATTATCTTAGAATAGAAGATATGCTGTCTCTCGTGTCACATAAATGATCAATAGTTAAGTATGTGGTTTTGAAGAAGATGCTTTTATTTTCTTTCTCTGTTTTGACTCTCATTTGGACTTGGACTTGACTTGGACTCGAACCTCTTGGACTTGGACTTGACTTGGACTCGAACCACTTTGGACTCGGTCTTGACTCGGACTCGATAGTCCTGGTCTTGGACTCGACAAAGGTGGACTTGACTACAGCCCTAGTTACAGCTGTGGCTACTGGGCATGCGCATTTACATATTTTCCGAGCCGACTATATAACGAGAAACCTATGAAAATGGTTTTTAAAAGCACATAGTGCCATAGTTTCATCACTGTCGCAGTGACCGTCTTTTTGCAGTAAAGGACCTGTCATAGTTTAATGAGTGGGAAGATGACATGAAGCTCTCGGTTAAGCTGCATTGAAAACAGATGAGCGTCCATGTGCATATACAGCTCCTGATCGGGGCGAAGTTCACGGGATTTTGTCCACAGAATGATAAGAGCACACTTTTTAACATATTATTTTATTATTTAACACTCAGCATTTAACTTTAGCGCTGCAAGCTATGCATACAGTGCATGACCAGATTTTCTGGTAAGCAAAACAAGCACTTTTAATTCCCTGTACCGGTATAAAAATACTACTCTATCACTATATGACTGTGACTATGCACACAGTGATTGGCTGATAGGGGAGGGTCTCTGTCAGAGATTTATTCATAGAAATATTGTAGAGCGTGATATGGGGAAGTCGTGGCCTAATGGTTAGAGAGTCGGACTCGTAATCGAAAGGTTGCGAGTTCGAGCCCCCGGCCGGCAGGAATTGTAGGTGGGGGGAGTGAATGTCCAGCGCTCTCTCCACCCTCAATACCACGACTGAGGTGCCCTTGAGCAAGGCACCGAACCCCCAACTGCTCCCCGGGTGTGTGTTCACGGTGTGTGTGTGTGTGTGTGTTCACTACTCACTGCTGTGTGTGTGCACTTGGATGGGTTAAACGCAGAGCACCAATTTCGAGTATGGGTCACCATACTTGACAATACGTCACGACTTTACTTTACTTTACTTTTATGTTGCCATATTCAAATAAAGGTTTACAAATAAAAATGTTATATAACTATAATCTAACTCTAAGTCTTGTCTTTTAAGTGTCTTATGTGGCATATTTCTGACAGATTTCTGTGGCATTTCCTAAAAACAGTCAAGACATCAAAAACCAAAAATTCAAATATTTGAAAGAATATTTATTGTAATGTTTTCATATGTTTGTAATACATGTTTTTTTTATTTTACAATCACTCAATAAATGTTCATATCTCCCATTGAACGTGCTGGCCTACATATACACAGGCTAATATAGGGCTATATTTAAAAAAAAAGCACACAATTCCCTTTAAAAAGTCTTTGTAACTATACGTATCAAAACAATGTCCTACCTAATTGCACAGCATCAAAGAAGTCAATACAGCACAATCAAGAATAACTTAAAGAGGTGCCAACTTTTGCTAAACGATGGACTAGCTTTGACTCTTGCTGCTGATTTAATTGGCAACGTGATGTTTGCTTTAGACCACCAAATTCGTTTTGCGCTGCTTCGTGTTTAGTTGCGTAGAAATGTCGCCACAATAACAGACTGGTGTAAAACTCTTGGATGTATTTTAAAGAGTGCTGTGAACTTTAGATATTTCACATACTTTTGGTGTTTTACTGCCTTTATTATGAAAGGAAAGATTAGAGGTCAAAGGAAGCGAAGTGGGGGAGAGAGGGGGGCAAGATCAGGAAAGGTCCTTGAGCCTGGATTCGAATGCTTGAATTTACCGGTAAAGTCATTCCGGTAATTTTACGGCAATTTGCTGGTATTACTGTGTGAAAGGGGCTATAGTCACAGTTGTAAACGTAACAGATTTCTTCCTCTGTGAGGGGCTTTGGCGTCATGGCATCTTTGTTTCCAGGTGGAATGTTAAAGAACGTGCCACACAAATCCTGTATAATTTCACCAATCTGACGATGACTTTAAAACTCCCCAAGTGTTTCCATGTTTGTGTGCCATATGCATCAGACGTTCAGCTAACAGGCTGTGGGCATGATGTCTAAGGCTGAGACTAGATCTCAAAGTTGTCTGAATGGATTGTAGCCAAGAAAACACACAAAGTGTGCTCCCTTTATAATCACTAATACCCGTCGCTCATCTTACTTCATCACGATCTCACAAAGTCCCATTATAATCAATGAAACTCTCTAAACTGCACAATTCATCTTTTTTTACATCACGATGCAAACACGTACTGGATAGTTTAGTGCTTAGCACCCTCTAACACCCTGTAGAACCGGACCTGGGCTTGGTTAACTGTTACCGATTGCCCTAACCCCCACCCCGATCTTTAGTAATCTCTGTATTTATTATGACAAATACTTGCATTTGATACTTGTATTGCTTTTTGTTCTCAGATCATCATGAGCTGCTGATAAATCAACATCGATACATATACAAAGCCTTTTGAAATAAATGATCATTTATAAATGATGAAAAGTTACATCAGTAATAACCACATCATTTAGAGAATGTGCTTGATTGTGTTCAGCTCTTCTGGATCTGATGTCATAATACAGAACAACAACAGCAGCCGCAGCAGCCACGCCCACTAGAGCAGTGACGACCAATCGGATCACAGCTTGAACAGTATCACAACCGCGGACAGAGCCTGAGGAGTAAAAACATGAAATACATGCTAAATACATAGTAAAATCACTGCTGACATTAACTACTACCAGCGCTACCGTACCTGAGCATGTGTAACAGCTTTCACGAATGTCCAGATGTCGAGTCTGCTCAGTGAATGAATTGTTCAGCACACATCTGTAGGTGTTTTGATCCTGATACTCCACCTCCAGAGGCAGAGAGAGACTGATGCTGATATCAGACACGCTGATGCTGGACAATAAACTGTTTCCATCGTACCAAGAGAGAATCACCTGACCCACATTCACCGCTGAGCACAGCAGCACACATTTGGATGCTGATGACGATGATGGAGGAGGACAGTAGCTGAAGATGACAGGAACAGGCAGAGGAGCTAGAAAACATAAGTGAATGAAGATATGGATGTAGATGAGGAGGAACCATTCAGAAGAACCAAGACTGATCGAACGGAGAGCGTAATAGAAAGTTGCCTAAATGTAAACCTGGACATTAATAAGACATTTTCAAACATCTAAATACTACAATACATCTGTAGATCCACTTCAAATCTGTAATACATATAAAATGGTATAACCAACTCACTATAGACACTGAGAGTGAAAACCTTCATCGTATGGTTGGTCTTTAGTTGATAAAAACCAGTGTGTTCAATTCTGGCATTTGTGAAGGTCAAAGATCCGTTATTTTCATCGACCTACAGTCTGTCTCTGAATCTCCCTTCAAGAACATCATCATATACAGTGACGCCGTTGGCCGTTTCGTTGATTTCGACTATTAAATAGTTTCCAAACCTCCACTGAATCAGATCATTGTTCCTCATTTCGGTATCGGTGTGTAGAGTGACAGAGTTTCCCTCCATCACTGAAACTGACTTCATCTCATCCTTATCGTCAACCGCACCTGCAGAACAAACAGATGTTCAGATTTCTACTGAATTCACTGAAGTAAAGAATAATATGCCAAGCAAACACACTGATATTTAGCTCACCATAGACAGTGAGAATGAAAACCTTCTTCATCGTGTTGGTCTGTAGTTCATAACGTCCTGAATGTTCAATTCTGGTGTTTCTGATCGTCAGACATCCAGTCTGACGATCCACCTTCATTCTACCTATGAATCGTCCATCATAATCTTCTTTTACAGTCATGCTGCTGTCCGCTACATTGATTTTAGCTATTAAAGTGTTTTCCGGTCCAAACCTCCACAGAATCAGATCATTATTTCTCATTTCACTATCAGTGTGTAAAGTGACAGATTCTCCCTCCTTCACTGACACCGCCTTCAGCCCACATGTATCACCAAACCTACCTGAAGAACAAACAGAAACAGAGTAAGAGCTACTAATGGTTTGAAGTTTAGATTTGGAATCTTTGTGGTGATTTCAGAATGAAATGAAGAGCTCCGAACATCATAAACAGAAAACACTTTTACTTCAGAAGACAATAATGTCTCCAATAAAAACTAGTGCTAGAAGTCATAAAAATGTTTAAAACTCACCGACCAGACACCACAAGCTCAAACACAACCAAATCATGTGAAAATTGTGTTGAACAGTTTCAGTCAAATATGAAAAGACAATCTCTTCAAAGCAGGTTTAGTATAAAATGAGCGATGAGCTGATGTGTAGTAAAGTGTTGTGAAATTAACCATACATCTTTAAGATGTTGATATGTGTGGCTTTTTATCTCTTTTTTTTCTCTCATCACAAGATCTAAATGTTATCGCATTGAGTTCCTGCAAGGCCATAACTTCCTTTATATCAGCGGCTCTTAATTCATGTGCTCCACAGCTCTGCAAATTTAGCAGTTTTTCTTATCCAACACATCTAATTCACACCATCAGCTCTATAGAAAAGAGCTGCGTGAGCTGAACGAAGTGTATTAGATAAAAGAAATATGGCAAATGTGTAGAGCCTGGACAGAAAAGGTAAGTTATATAAATGCAAAATAATTCAATGTAAGGTTTTCCTTGAGATATTATAGCTGTAGAGGTAAGTCATAGCAGTGACATTCACACAATTCACCACAGGACACCTGGTCACGTCATGCGTTTCCTCTGATTGGATAGCTATCTGATCGTTGAAAAGGCCAGGTGTAAATGCTTTCGAGACGGACATTACATGTGTTCATAGCACTAAATAATGGCCAAACTATAAAAAAATATACTTTTCTTAAAAGACATTTGAAGTAGACATATGAACGGTGATGTGCCAAACCATCAGAACCAAACTGAAAACGGTGGTTAAGACACTGAGGTATTTATTGTACCGTGGGCTAACTGTATTGTTGCATCTCCACTGTTTACTCTAAAATGCTGTATAACAGGAATATCACAAATTTAGTGCAGACCCTATTTAACATGAAATCTTGCATTTTGCACATTATGCAATTACGATTTTGACATTAGCCATCAAGGAGCTTCAAGAAATATACCTATATAGGAATATATGACCGCCGAAGCTGGTACATGAGCATTGTGGGAGGGCTCTATAGTGCTTGGTCAATATATCATACATGCATACAGTTACGTCCATATATATTTGGACACTGACACAATTTTCATAATTTCGGCTCTGTATACCACCAGAACAGAATTAAAAATATTACAATCAAGATGAAATAGAAGTGCACACTTTAAGCTTTAATTCAAGGAGTTGAACAAAAATATAACAAAGTAGTCTGTACTGAACACAATCTCAGTGATATTTAAAAACGAATGCCCTCTGAAAATGCATTTTAATATGTAGTTTCTGCTTTATGCAAAGTCCTGTGTTCAGGAATAGGGGCAGCGTATTGATCCAGATGTGTTGCAGTGCGCTCAGTCCTGCTGCAGACGAGGCGCAGACGATTTGTGGCACATCGATGGCAACCATAAACTAATAATGTAATATGAAAGCTTTTTTTCTTTTCTTTTCCAAAAAATTATATTATGCTGGGAGTTGAGTGGGTTAAATTTGTAGCTTAATTTAACATGCATCTCATCTCTTTAGTTTTAATTTGTACTTGAATTATGACTTTATTTCCTAACATGATAGAACATTATACTACTTATTTTGACCATCTGTTCTATTTTTAAAGTCATGCATATGAAACATTAAAAATGAATAATGCACAAACCCTGCACCAGAATCTTTCTCAGCGAATTTGAACATACACATCTGGTTCTAGTTTTTCTGAAATTTTCATAGATTAAAAGGCAAAATAAATTTTTCCAGGTGCGCGTTTTATTGGACATTATTTGTTCTACTTTTGGTTGCTATATATCCACATATGTATTCAGCAACCCGATCTCATGAAAGTGTGTATATAAATAGTACGCCAAATAAAAACGACCCTCAACAATGGACGTGTATATGCTACGTGATGGGCAGGATTAGGGTCGTGGGGTAATGTGTCTCATATGTACGCGAAAACTGAGTATCATATGCACGGCAACAAATTTTGTATCATATGCATGCGAAAACTCCATATTATATTCACACCAAACACATTTGTATCATAAATACGCCAAAGTCCATTTTTGCGTATAAATACCACGAGTTTTCATTTTTGTTTGCCGTACTATTTATACGCATTTTCATGAGACCGGGCTCATATTCAGTTGTTGTGCTGGTAGCACGATGCTTTTTTATTGTGAACTTTCATTTAAATTAAACATAATTTTCCCCATCATTTCCTACCTAAACATTTTAATGTATTTTTGACAATAAAGCTCAACTTGACTTGACTTAAGGAAATATGAGATACGGACTATAAATGCCATTTGTGCCAAAACTTTATTTAATATCTTTATGTTTTAGAATAAATATATCAAAATATTCATAAAAATCAAAACTGTTTAAAATAGTAATCAAGTTTTTCTCAGTCGCTTTGGCTCAATTCTCGAATTATTATTATTATTTTTTTTTTCGAAACAACAAGTTCAGATCTCTGAACAATTAGCTTCTTGTTCACATCAGATTGTAATTTCTTATTGATTTGAGCAAATTGCAAATGCTTTGGCACATGTGTGCAAACATAAGTACAATGTTGTACAACAACTAATTGCATATGGAGTCGATTCTCACTTAAACTGTCAAACTCTTCACAACTTCTCAATCATTTTTCATCGTGTAAGCCATCACATTCAAAACGATCCATTCAATTATGAAAAATTGGTATACACGCACAATGTATATTCCATAAATATCTGACAATGACATTGTTTGTAATGTCTGCTAAATTGGAAAATGACCTCTAATTGCAATACAATTTGAATCAACCATTTAACCAATCAAGTTTGGGAGCATATATATGTAGATTGCCCACAGCACAATCACTACCATTTTTTGAGAATGGAGGACTTCCACAACCCTGAACTGCAGCAACATGCTCGTGGAAGAGCAATTGGAAGACGTGTAAGAATACGTGGTGTTAGAGGAAGACATAATAGAGGAAGAGTCAGAGTCTCTGATGAAATCATAGCCACACTTGTGGATCATGTCATAAATTGTGGTTTTACAATGGAAGAGGCTGGTCGAAGAGTACAGCCTAATGTCCACAGTGTCATCAATTGTGCAAACCTTTCGTGGGAAAACAGGTAAATATGTATTTATTTATTTTTTTGTTTTACAGTATGTAAAGCATTTTTATAAACAACAATATTGTACAGGTATATGCAAGTCTATTTGTACATGTTATAGAACCGCACAACAGAGTTGGCAGAGCAGCAGTATTTAACCATCGGCAAGAACAAGAAATTTGCAACATGGTCATAGCCAACAATTCCATCAAGCTAAGAGAGATCCAAAGAGAAATCATAAATGACTATAATGTCTTCGCAAATATAAATTCTGTCAGCATTTCCACCATAGACAGAGTTTTGAAAAGGCATCAAATGACTATGAAACAACTCTACAAGGTGCCGTTTGAGAGGAATAGTGAAAGAGTGAAGGAGCTGCGGTACCAGTATGTCCAGGTGAACTATTGGTGTGCACTTAGTGAGTTTTACTGTACTTCTAAGATGTACATATTTTGTTTCTTCGTAGAGAATCATGGCGTTAGAAAGACATGAAACAACCCACGTGGACGAGGCTGGATTCAATCTGTTCAAAGGCCGGAGACGTGGTCGCAATCTCATTGGACACCGAGCCACAACTGACACACCAGGCCAACGTGGGGCCAATATTACAATGTGTGCTGCCATTTCAGAGAATGGTGTGAGCACACATTGGGCCCTATAATACCCAACTTCTCCTTGCCTTCCTAAACGCACTTTACAGAGACCTGATTCCAGAACAAGAAAGAGGTTTATTTAGACCAGATTTGCTTAATTATGTTGTTGTCTGGGATAATGTCAGCTTCCACCGAACCAACATTGTTATCCTTTCATGTGCAGCAAACCACTTCCTAACAGTGGAGTTCCTTCCACCATACTCTCCATTCCTAAATCCAATAGAAGAGGTTTTTTCAGCATGGAGGTGGAAAGTAGCTGTTGGGCTACCAGTGAGTAGTGCCTTGTGTGAGCACAGTTTCTCTACATTGAAACTTGTAAAAACTCACTTGCGTTCCACTATGTCAGACAGTAGACTAAGTAATTTGATAGTACTTAGTATTGAGTCTGAGCGTTCAAAAGCTCTAGACATGGATGCTTTCATAAAACCGTTTTCTGCACAGCATGGTAACCGCCAAATTCAGCTCTTCTGATTTATTGTATAGAGAGTGAGTTAAAGGGATAGTTCACCCAAAAATGAAAATTCTGTAATCATTTATCATTGCCGAACAAAATTGAAGATATTTTGAAGAAAGTTTGTAACCACACAGCAAATTTGAAAGTGTTAAATTAACACTCACAGTGAGAAAATTAACACTTTTTCAGGGTTAATATAGGTCCACACTAAATAAAGTTAAACTAACACTTTAAATAGTGTTACTTTTTTTTTACACTTGCATAGAGTAAGAACAACACTTTAAGTGTTCACCATTAACACCACTAGCGTTTCCCCTCCCCTCATTTACAACAAGTTAGTGTTGAAACTAGGTGTGTCAATATCTTAACACCGAGAGACTTATTTCCACACTAATATAGTGTTCATACACACCCTGATTAAGGTAATGAAGTGTAATCTGTGTTTCACTAAAAATAACTGCATTCAGTAAAAAAAAAAAAAAAAAAAAAAGCCAACATGCTGTATCAGTTTGACATTTTATTTTTAACACAGATGTAACAATTACACCAACACAGAAGAAGGTACAATATATTCACCATCATCTCAAGATTCAAGATTCAAGATTTTTATTTGTCACATACACAATTATACAGGGTGTAACCAGCAGTGAAATGTATTTCAGGTCCGCTCCAAGGACAGTGCAATTATATAGAATACAAATATTAAGAAAAAGAAAAGTAGAAACAATAAGAGGAATAAAATAAAATAAAAGATTAAAACAAAAATATATATATAAATGTGCAGGTCAGGGTATTTAAATAGCAGCAATATGAGGTAGAGAAAAATTATGAATAGCTATTGATATGGTGATATTTACATGGAGTCATGTGATGTTATGACACAGAGTTAGAGTTTAGGAGCCTGATGGACTGGGGGAAGAAGCTCCTCCTAAGTCTCTGCTTACGTACTGCTTTTTTACTCTGCGTGTTTGGATGTGTACTGCTTACACAAATGTAGCAAATACATTCCTTATAAGCTTTCCATCGAAAAACAGCGATCTGTCGTCGATGCTTGAGGCTTAGACCCTCAGAATGATATATAGTTTGTCAAGATTAACTTTGTCCCGTTTCATTTATTCTATTAGAAAACAATGACACATGCAAACAAAGAGCGTTCAGTGCGACGTCGCTCTGGTAAACGTTAACAGGTTAAACAGTTACACATCAAAAAGTTACACAAATCATAGAAATTACCCTGTTATCTACCCCAGATTCTTAAATATATGAAAACTTACGTTTAAAACTGCTAACTAACAAACAATGCCACTCTTACCTCAATTTGCTAGCTAGTGGTGCAGCTAAATGGCCTCGAGAATCCTCTCGGTGGTCCGTCGCGTTATCTGAAAATAAATAATGTTAGCACTCGGCAATGTTGAGAAACGTCCTAATATTATTCTGAATGGTGAGAAACGTGAACTAAACATGAAAATTGGTCAATTTAAGCGGTTATAAAATATTATACCTGTCTGAACACTGTCCTCTCCTCGTGGTCGTCTGCCATTAATCAAAAAGGAAATAATGTACAAGGACCGGAAATTGGATCAACTCTTCACCAGTGTCAATTATGTCAACTCGCTGTAATTACACTGACTCCGACCACTGGTTTACACTGCAAGTGTTAATGCCTTTCAAATCAACACCAGAATCAACACTTTTTAACTCTGATAAATTAACACCATTAAAATAACTCTAAACAACACTGGATATTTTGCTGTGCAGGCTGTTTTGGGGCACCATTGACTTTTTTTCCTACTAAGTCAATGGTGCCCCAGAACTGCTCTGTTTCCCACATTCTTCAGAATATCAAAATATCAAAGACATTCATACAGGTTTGGAACTACTTGAGGGTGAGTAAATGATGACACAATTGTTATTTTTTGGTGAACTATCCCTTTAACAGCGACTGCTTTCCATGTTTGACTATTTGTGTGACTTATATAACTATAGGTTCATAATTTTCAGTTACAATTGTATATATCTACTGCATTGTGGCATTGTATTTTTATCTTACAGACTTCATGTATTTCTTTTAGGGCTCAATATTTCCTGGAATTTTCAAAAAAGGCATTGTTCATTTTTTTTTAGTGATCAGCATGTTATTGATTCCTTATCTTACTTTTGAAAAAATATGAACTAAAAATAAATCTGTATACCTTAAAGAAAAAATTTATTTGTACAAATTTAGTAAACAAGTCATTTTATTTGTGAACTGCTTTTTTTGTCAAAAAATAAAGAAAGACAGAAATAAACGCCATACAGTCATTAGATAGCAGAAGAAAATTGAGAGGAACCAAGTGGATTCTGCTCACTATGTACATTGCATTAAGCTCCATAGTATGTTTAAAATATATAATATAGGCCTATATTAAACTAATTAAATAACAACAAATACAAATAAGGCTCAGTTTATTGATGTTAAATTTCATACTTGTATTGTCCCTCATAATCGCTATAACAGGTTTTATGTGGCAAGCCTAGTTGCCACCCCTCATTCTACTCTTGCCCCCCTTTGCCACCCCAATTAAAAAACTCTGGACACGCTCCTGCTCCCCACATGTAAATGATAACAGTTCCTGTGGAGCTACTGTGAACGGAGCCGGTGTGAGAAGCACGGGCTTAACCTACACGCATGTAAATAATTAAAGAGCATATACTGTATTAGAACTGCATCGCATATAATTATTTCATTAAATCATAGCGTTTGTGAATTCACAATTCTGATTTTTAATTGGGTTTAATATTTTATGGTGGAAAACATGTGTTTTATGGATTCTCGTCCGTGAAATGCACCACTTCTGCCGGTTAGTCGACGCGAGCAAAATGAAGTCGAGGATTTTAAAAAATCGAATAGTCGAATAAAATCGACCAATGTCGACAGCCCTATAGCTGTGCAAAGTTAAAACTAATAAAAACATTTTGAGTAATGGATGCAAACACAAACTTTTGATGCAGCATATAACAATGAGATGTAGAGATGAATGTGAGATTAATATTTTAGCTCAGTTTAGCTCTGTGGAGGAAGCATGAGCACTAAAAACAGAACCAGACTTTCCGGTGCTCAGTCAGTTGAGACCGAGTCCTACTCTGTAGTATGAGTTTACTACTGTATTAATGAAACAAAGGCAGGGGAGGACTGGCAGAACTGGTTCATAATCAAAGAAAAAGTGTCACATTAAGTGATGTTGACGGTCAAGAAAACTGGGCGCTAATGCAATCTATGTTTGCATATGAATACTCAGGTTTCTAGGTTTATCATTGTCATTTACATTTTGCATTGTGCTCTTTTTATTTAGATTTCAAGTATTTTAGTTCATACAATAAGACATTTATTTAAATCCTGTTGAAAAAAGAAAAGAAACCATCACACAATTTGTAATGGTTTTTCTGGTTATAATGAAACTTGTATTGGTTTTAATGGAAACTGTAATGGCGCCTGTTGGTCTCTGCTGGTAATTGGTCACCTTCTATTCATGGCTTTTTTAAAGCTAGTAGAGCCTAATGTAAATCCTAGTGTAATGTCCCAAAACATACTACAGGAAACCATTATTTAATTGTTTTAACGGTTAAAAGTTGATGGTTTGTAATGGTTTTCGTAGTGGAAATCATTAGAATTTCTGTGATGGTTTCTATTGTTTTTGTCAGCAGGGTCACCATGGGTTTTGTGATGCTGTTTGCCATAAATGCGATAGGATTGCTGTAATATTGTGAGATAGCAGCGACTGTTTGTAGTTATGGTGGGCCTATTTGGGAGAAAATCCATGGTCATGGTAATTTTAAGGTGCACAGACTGAACACGTCTCCAGAGAGCTAACAGATCTGCTCATGCGCGAGCTAATATGTAGGCTAATTCTGAAACACGCAATGACTTTCCATTATGACATTTTTATATTTATGAAGCCTACACAATAATATTCTTTTACACTGTAATCCTTTCATTTTTAATATTTGGCGTCCCTGTTCGTAATAAGCAAAATGGACCTGCCCAGAGGCACATTTTCCACTAACGCGCTCTTTAAATAACAAAAAAAATCTTGCGCCATTGACGTTTGAGTTGATCTATGGCGCAGTCTATTTTCAGTTCCTCAAAATAGCAACGCACCAACAATGCGCCTGAACAAACCTCTTTTTTAGACCAGCATGCCCATAAGCGCACAAATGAGCGCAAATGCATTTGCTATTTAAACAACGTGTCGCAGGACGGGAAAATGAGAACCGCGTCGGGCTGAAACTAGCAAAAACACTTACGCCGGGTGTATGATAGGGCCCATGATATTATGGCAATATGCTGTATAGTTCACTGAAAAATGACTGTCATCATTTATTCATCTCAAGTTGTTCCAAACCTGTATGAGTTTTTTCTTCTGCTGAACACAAAAATGTTTTCTTGCTTGATTTTACAAATAAATGTTTCTCATGGCTATAAGAGAGAGAAGCATGACACCTTACCTTTATTTACTCAAATCAAATTAATATTAAGAGCAGTTTCAGAGAAAAAATGTACAAAGAAGTACATAATCCCGTAATAATAATCCCGCGTCGCAAGAAATCTGGTCGGGTCCCGTGGGAATGCAGACCTCTATATTAGATCAAGCACAGAATCAAGTTTGCGCTGCTGCGCGTGATCACGTCAAAGATCAGACGAATACAGTGGTGGGCCGTCAGAGGAAGCAGGGCCTTCTCTGCTGGCCCTATAAAAAAATTAATTGTGTGAAAAATGTTTTTATTGATTATTTAGGTATCTTAAATGTAATATCTTAAAAGTAAACGAAAATAAAATGGCAGCTGCAGTCATCGGCGCCTACACCAGATCTTGTTGCCGATCTCCTAAAAACGCCTTTTTCAAGGCACTCTTTTGCAGACAAAAAGAGAATAACTGAGAAAAGAAGACCTATACCCAAACGGAATTCGCTAACAAAGGCCAGCAAATTTTTTATGCACCATTTCAAAGATTGCAACTATGAGTGGCTAACAGCTAGCACCGAGCACAAGTTATTTTGTTGGCTTTTTAATACGAGTAAAGGGGCAGGGAATGACCGACCCAGGGACTTTATTTACAAGTGACAGGTGAGTACGTTATTATTTAATGAGTATTGTATCATGCACATTGTTATGGAGGTGTACGTGGTGCATCTCGTAGTGATCGACCGATATTGATTTTTTTTATAACCGATACCAATTATTTGCATGTTTATGTACCCGATAACCGATATGCAGAACCGATATTTATTTACTGTTATAAAGTAAATAAATGACTGCGTGAAGTAAGTCCATACTTCACTTTGGTTTTTCCTCGTTTCAGTCATCTTAACAAAATTTTTTTGAGAATTAGCAGTCTTTCATGCAGGGCTCTAGACTCATTCTTTCCACTGATCTCACTTTTGCGACTAACTTTCTCAGTTGGTCGCACGAGCACATAATTTGGTTGCAATTTGTTTTTGTTTTTTGCTACAACATTTGATTAACCAATGCATGCTGATAAACTTTTATCATAGTTTATAGTTATATGTTAATGAAAGTGTTCAACATTCAACTCGTTCTTTTTTATCAGTATTATTTGTGATTTATATTTTGTGAACAGGAATTCCTTTTTTCGTGCGCTTTCACTTTCAAATTTGCGATCTTGGTGTCACATTTTACAAGAAACGATAATTGTCTGTTTTGCTTATATCGATAAACCTTTCACTTTTTAAGACTAAAACAAAAGATGGATTCATTGTTATTCTTAATTAAAAAGCACAACAACAATAAAACAGTACGTTGACAATGACAAACTAGCTTACATAACATTTATTAACAAAAGCTAATAAGACGAGGCATGGCACAGGACACATCACATGCTGTATTATATACCGAGTATATTACAGAATGTTTAGCAAACACTGAGGAATCAATAAAAAACTTTTATTTATAAAAAGCTTTAGCAGCAACACTAATATTAGCAGTAAGCAAAATAAACGTAGAATGTCTAATGTTTTCAAATGGAGAAAATAAATAAATGAAAGGCGTCATATCAACTTAATTTTTAACTACAGTTTTAGTAGGTTTATAAGCTGTTTAATAGGATAAAGAGTGAAGAATAATTCACTGGATAATGTTAATTCACGGAATAATATTCTCTGGAATATTGGAATATAACAAGCATTGTATTTTATTGCATTTCTCAACTGGCATGCTCTAAATTATGCTGCTGACAGCGCGGTTTATCTATGCCTTTACACAGAACTATAGGCTACTCAAACTGCGATTGATTGCAGAGATAATAAATAATTAATCCCCATAGAGTTGTATTAATTTAGATGTTTATAAACTAAATAATGGTTATATAGTAAGTGTTAATACAGTTAAGGGTGCTTCAAAAAAGTAAATCTTGTTAAAAGTTGCATGCAGTGGCCGAGCTGAGCATTTCTTGAGCATCAACCGCTGAGTGAACTGCAATATGAAAGCGGCTTCACGAGACTAATGATGAGCATATAGACAACAGAGAGAGAATTACATTCAATGCTTTTATTTCCAACATGCAATCATTCATGGCTGTATTATTTAATTCATGTAAAGTTACGTCTTTATTGGGAGAGGACTTGACGGATTATCTACGTGACTCTGACTTCACGAGACTAATAGGCCACAGAGAGAGAATTCAATTCAATGCTTTTATTTCCGGCAAAGTTATATATTTGTAGGGACAGGGCTTGACAGAGTATCTTATTTATCATATTTCTTAGAGCCAAGTTGCATTTAAACTAAATATCAGGCATTTATGTAATACATCTAATTTGTGCATTAATGACTGTAATATTAAATAGTTTACTAACTACAGCAAATCAAGTACCTGCACGCCGTTGTTGTTGTCTCGTCTCCCCTCAGATGCACTGCAATTGCGATCCTGCGCGCAATTCTCAAAAAACCCACAAGATGGCGGTGTTTATCGGTGAATCCGATATTACAAAATCGATATCCGATTATGGAAAATGCTTAAATATCGGGAAAAATATCGGTAAATCGATATATCGGTCGATCTCTAGTGCGGTGTGTGGATGTCCGGCGTTTGTACAGTTTTGCTGCTTTGGGCACATCGTCATTTTAGAGTGACGTGAATGTGCAGTGACCAGTGGACTGGCAGATTACTTTTACTGACCATGTAGGGAAATTTACTCTGCATTTAACCCACCCTAATCTATCCTACTGTTGAAATTGTTGATCAGCCGTCATTGTTGTTGAGAGCCTGTGTGTGGCATAATATGTGCATTATATGCATATAGCTGCATTAGCTGTAACAGAGATGTGTAAGATGTGTGCATGTAGTTTACAGTTGCTTACTGAAGGCCCTGACTGAAACCCCACATTACCCCACTGGACAAATATACACGTGCATCTTGAAAAGTGGATAAACACTTCAGACAGACCATGGTATTATGTCTGTATATGTACTATATATATATATATATATATATATATATATATATATATATATATATATATATATACACATACTATGCTAAACCCCAGACTGCTTTACTATTTTTACATTTATATACAGTATGAGGAAGAATAACAGCATGAAAGCTCATTTACCACCATGTCTGTCATCAACAGGAAGTTACAATGAACTAATGCCACAGCGCTTCAGAACAGCAGCAGTGTGTGATAAGATGAAGAGCATTTTAAAATTAGTCGATACAATGAATACAGCCTTTATACTATAGTCCACTATAGTTTCAGGCACCACTATACACAGCGTGTTTGAAGCTGCTGTGTTTTCTTCTAAACATTTAGCAAATGAGAACAGTTCGGTCATTCATGATGGTGATGGTGACTTATGAACGTCCTTCAAATTCTTCAGTGTTACTATTGATACTATATATGTACCTCCCCCGGGTCCGCACCGCCACAACTCGTTCTTGTTCCGAGTGAGTCTCAAACCCGGGGTCTCCGGCTTGGGAGGCGGGCGCTCTAACAAGGAGGCTAAAGCCACGGCCTCTAGTGTCAGTCGCTAGAACGCCTCTTTTTGAGATCAGGGGAGTGAGGTTTACACGCAACAGCTCTACGTCGGTTACATGTGCAAGTTTTGATATTATATAAGATATTAAATTTACACACACAAACACCCACAATATAGTGGTAAAGTGAGACAAATGGTTTTCATAGTAATTATAGATTAAAATATATTTCTAAAAATCACTAGTCATTTTTATACGTTTATAGCTTTATAGTAATACTATATATAATCTATATACTTTATAGATGGCTCTAAACTTAAGTGTCTGATGACACGTTTTAATTTTTTCACACATTGACCACAACTTTGTTTCCCGCTGGTATTAAAAGAAGACAAGCTCTGACTACTTAAACACATCTATACAGGAACAAGGAACTATATAGTTTAATGTTAGATGGTTAAAGAGCAAAAATGTCTGATGATATTTATGACGATGCCTTCGGGACAGAGACTGAGGGAATGAAGAGAGAGAGAGCGGAGATGACAGTGGATATCTATGAGAGTATAGATCATGTGAGAGATCATGACTTCAGGACAGAGACAAAGATACACCAACCACTTCAGCGTACAGGTAATAACATTCATTTATTTGATTATATGTTCCAGTTTGCACATGTTCAGTCATTTAACATCATGTGGTGTTCAGGAAGTGATTGTGTGACGATCAGAAGCTCCAGAGCTCTATGTGTTCTTCAGATGCTATTATAAGACTTTAAAGTTAAAGTTACAGACAATAACTAATTATTTGCGTATGTCACAAACTTGAGTGTTCCTCATGAATGAACACACTCAGTAAGGCCATAAATCTGATATCTAGAATGAGTTACATATTTATAACTGAACTGTATAGTCCTACTGACAACCTTAAACAAGCGTTGAAGCGCCCCTTACAAAACAAAAATATATGGGAATATACTGGAAAATATAATGTGATGTATTAAATAATACATTTCCATATTACTGGATACTAGTGCTAATATTTTTCAATATACTGCAATATATACATGGATACATGTACGGGTGATACCTGTACATATAAAAACTATATAGCAATCAAGACAAAACTGCACTACATTTTCACATAGTAGCTTTATTAACAAAACTAATCAGTTCATTTCTCTTTGTAGAGTTAATGCATGGGTTTGTATAAAGCTGAACACATATTCATAAACTTCTATTTCACTTTATTTTTTGCATAGTTAAGGTCATTGCACACTGAGTCTGAAATTTTCGTATGTTTTTTCGTATTTGTAATCCTAAAGATTTGTCACGCACAGAAACCTTGCACACCGAGTCCGATGCGTATTAATTAATCCGTTGCGACAGTAGCCTACTAAATGGAGTCTACAAGCATTGAGAATGATTTTGTTGTCCTCTCGCTTCTTAAAAAAAAAGAAAAAGAAAGGAAATATTGGGTCCATCCAATCCTGATATTCCCCCTCTTTATTAAGGAGCAGCGGGATTATCCCGGGCGATTCAAAGTTTACTTCGGGATGTCAGTGGCTCAGTTTGATGCTTTGCTTCCGATACTAGAGCCACATATTAAAAAGAAGACAACCAATTTCTGTGAACTCAGTGTGCATCGATCTATATACAGTGCTTTGTGCTGCAAGACGAAGTGGAGGAACTTGACAATCTCCATTCTGGATTTTGGAGTTCGCTTGTACGGTGGCTCTAAACTGTCAAAACACCTCTCAAAATGCTTTCCACGGATGCGAAAAACGCAAAAGAAAAAAACCTGAACCTTATTTAGCTTGAAATTTCGATTTTACCAGCATATGTAAGGTATAGATATACTGTCCAGGACCGTAATTCCTATTTGAAAAGGTTAACTTTAACAGACGAAACCAGATTGGTCGACCCGCACATGCTTTAATTGGAAGGAGGAAGGAAGATGGCGGCGCGATCGATCGCAGCGGCTGCTCCGGGTCCCAAAGACGGTGCTTTCATGTCGTTTAATATCGTCTGTTTGTCTCCAAATAGTGTCAGTTTACCGCTAACTCTTAAGGAAATCACCCCAGAATTAATCTATGATCGCCAAAGTCTTTTGGATACCAGCAACGCTTACGTACACCAAATCTCGCAGGCGGCTACTGAGAAGCTACGAGGCCTTTGTTTACTGCTGGAGCCGGACCTCGAGACCGCGGCCTCGCCTATTGACGCTACCCGCACAAGGCAGCGTCGCAAGCGGTGTGAGAGAGGACGGAAGCGCGGTAAGCGCGGAGTTATACGAGCTAGGCTAAGAGCTAACCCCTCAAGACCGGCTCTTCCAACACTCATGCTCTCAAACGTTCGCTCTCTGGAAAACAAACTGGACTTAATTCAACTCAGTCGATCTACACAGCATGAGGCAAGGGACTGTTGCGTGTTTGTTTTCACCGAAACACTTCCGAGCGGACAGAGATTCATCACTGTCTGGTAAGACACGCGGAGGTGGCTTGTGTGTGTATATCAACAAAGACTGGTGTAACAATGCTGCGGTATTATCAAAACACTGTTCATCGCTGGTGGAGTTTATGGTTGTGAAGTGTCGACCGTTCTATCTGCCGCGGGAGTTCACAGCCATTGTTATCGTTGCGGTTACATCCCCCCGTGTGCAAACGCTAAGGACGCGCTTCGTGAACTGTATAGCGCCATCAGTGAACAACAAACAAAAAACCCGACGGCTTTTTCATCATAGCCAGTGACTTCAACCACGCAAACTTAAAGACAGTTTTGCCAAAGTTCTACCAACATGTGAACTTTGCAACAAGGGGAAACAACACACTGGACTTTGTTTACACGACCACAAAGAACTCTTACAAGGCTGAACCCCGCCCCCCACCTCGGGTACTCAGACCACATCACTGTTATGCTAATCCCAGCATATAGACCACTTCTCAAACTCACCAAACCGGTTGAAAAGCAGATCACAGTATGGCCAGACAATGCCACCTCAGCACTGCAGGACTGCTTCCAGGACACAGACTGGAACATGTTTAAAGAGGCAGCCACCTACAACAACCACACAGACCTGAATGAGTGCACTGAAACTGTGACTGCTTACATCAAAAAGTGCACTGATGATGTGACAGTCACCAAGACCATCACCACACGTTCAAACCAGAAGCCATGGATGACAGCAGAGGTTCGTGGGCTGCTAAAGACCAGAGATGAAGCATTCAGATCAGGAGATAAAGCAGCCCTCAAAACAGCAAGAGCCAATCTGTCCTGTGGCATCAAAAAAGCAAAACGGTCATATGCCCAAAAAATCAACAACCACTTCACAGACAGCAGAGACACACGGAGCCTGTGGCAAGCCATTCAGACCATCACTGACTACAAGCCCCCGCCACAGGCCTGTGATGAGGACACATCCCTCCCCGATGCACTCAACCACTTTTATTCACGGTTTGAAATGCAGAATGACACACCTGCACAAAAACTGCCCACACCTCCCAACGACCGGGCGCTCTGTCTGTCTCCAGCCGACGTAAGGAAGACCCTATCTAGGATTAACCCACGCAAGGCTGCGGGTCCTGGCAACATACCTGGCCGTGTTCTGAGAGACTGTGCTGCACAGCTGACAGATGTCCTAACAGATATCTTCAACACCTCGCTGAGTCAGGCAGTCGTCCCCACATGTCTCAAATCCACAACAATCATACCGGTACCAAAGAAATCACCTGTGTCCTGTCTCAATGACTACCGTCCCATAGCACTGACTCCAATCATGATGAAGTGCTTTGAGAGGCTAGTCATGCATAACATCAAAACCAGCCTCCCCAACACACTCGACCCGCTCCAGTTTGCATACCGTCCAAACCTCTCTACGGACGATGCAATTTCCTCCACCCTCCACCTGGCTCTTACCCACCTAGAAAATAAAAACTCCTATGTTAGAATGCTGTTCATTGACTTCAGCTCGGCATTCAACACAATAATCCCACAACAGTTCATAAATAAGCTAAACCTGCTGGGCCTTAACAATTCCCTTTGTAACTGGATCCTGGACTTTCTAACTGGAAGACCTCAGTCAGTCCGTGTCGGCAACAACACCTCGAGCACTACAACACTGAGCACAGGTGCCCCACAAGGCTGTGTGCTTAGCCCGCTGCTCTTCACACTGCTGACCCACGACTGCACTGCCAAGTTCAGCTCCAACCACATCATCAAGTTTGCTGATGACACAACAGTGGTAGGTCTCGTCAGCAACAACGATGAAACGCACTACAGAGAGGAAGTGGCACAGCTGGCTGAATGGTGTGGCACAAACAATCTGTCCCTCAATGTGGAGAAGACAAAGGAGGTTGTGATGGACTTCAGGAGAAACTCCGTTGACCACCCCACACTGACCATCGACAGCTCGACTGTGGAGAGAGTCAGCAGCACTAAATTCCTGGGGGTGCACATCACAGAGGATCTCACCTGGACCACCAACACCATGTCACTCTCCAAAAAGGCACAACAGCGCCTACACTTTCTCCGCCGGCTGAAAAGAGCAAGTCTCCCTCCACCCATCCTCACCACATTCTACAGAGGCACCATTGAGAGTGTGCTGACCAGCTGCATCACTGTCTGGTATGGGAACTGCAGTGCTGCTGACCGCAAGACCCTCCAGCGGACAGTGAACACAGCCGCAAAGATCATCGGTGCCCCTCTCCCCTCCATCCTGGACATCTTCCTTACACGATGCTCCAGCAAAACCAACAGCATCGTGAAGGACTCCACCCATCCCTCCCACAGTCTCTTCCAGCTCCTACCATCAGGAAGACGGTACCGGAGCATCAGAGCCCACTCCGCCAGACTGCTCAACAGCTTTTTCCCCCAGGCTGTGAGAGCCCTGAACTCAAACCACCCCGCCCCCCTCTGAAACCCCATGCAAACCCCTACCTCCTGAAACATGGACCACCCCCCCCCCCCCCCCCCCCCCCACACCCCAAACCTTACCACACCGAAGAAAAACTGTATGGAACTTTTTTATAATTTTTTTATTTATATTTTTATTTTTTGTGCAATTCGAAGTGTGCTACACACAGGTGAGTGGGCCTGTACAAACCACACTCTCCTCTATGTGCACTATGGACACTTTACACTATGGACACTTACACACGCTGCTGCATATACACAATCCCACAAAAGACTCAGCAGTATATGTATGTTTACATGCTCATGCACTACAAATCCTCCTGCACTGTTCCCCAACCAGCTGCTGACTCAAATGTCTCTCTTTGCACATGTACAGTATTTGTGAAGCATTCGTATAGTTTGTATTTTTTCCTTTTTTCTTTAGTTTGTATAGGGTAAATACTTATATATAGTATACTTATAGTTAAATCTGTCAGTAGGTTAGTTGTGTATAGGTTTATAGTGTTTTTTACTTCATTGTTGTATGTCTGTATTTATGTAGCACCGTGGTCCTGCGAGACACGACATTTCGTTCCACTGTATGTCCCCACATGTAGCAGAATGACAATAAAGCTCAACTTGAACTTGAACTTAATTTAAAGGATGGTCGATCTGACAGGATTCCTTCTGGTTGAGTGACTCACATCTAACCTGTATAGTAAAGACAAACTCATAGTGTCTATCTAGTCATGAAGATGTATTTCAATTTCAGCAGGCAACTATTTTTATTTATTACAGCTACATTATTATGCCAGCCACAATTAATCACAACAATGTATATACAATTACATATGATTAAGCATATAAATCGTCAGTTTGTTGTTTTACACACGTGCACACAGACATTATTTCATACACGACAGTGAGATGTATAAGAAATCTTTAGACATGCCCATAACAACAAAAGACAATACTTTATTTAACCTTTTCTGATAAGAAGTGTGTGCTGCAAATGTGAGGATTTTTGACGATCGTTTCTGTCCAGTCCACTCGTTTTATCTCGTTTCACCACAGCTGTCGTCGGTTTTTTGTCTGGCAGTGGCAGCAGGTATGCCTTAAAATTTAAAATTGGAGCCTCTACAACATGGATTCTGGCACCCAACATCACAACAAGATGATATTTTAAGATCCTTAATATATAAGGAATATTTTTATTCCTGGTTTGAATGGGCCGCCTCCAGTTTTTGCCTCCAGCTAGCGCTGTGACGTAACTGTGATGTCGGCCCTAAAAGGGTCTATAGCACGTGAAGATCCTGCAGGTGGCAGATCATTTATAGCCTTTTCTCACAGCAGCTAGAATAATTAAATGTCATTTTGATGGTGGATTGTAATCCAGAAAGGATTTTGTGTTTATGAAACATGTGAATGAAATAAAATTATATTGCCGTTTTAAAGTGTTTATTATAATTAATGTATCCGTGCCCTTCATTATTTTTTTTTAATTCATGTGCCCTTGTAATCTTTAATCAAAAATGTTGACCTCCCCTCACCCTCAAAACGACTCCTCTACTCTTCCGGTCACGAGTGATGGAGCAAGGGCGTAAGATTCTGATTTGGGTCATATATTCCAAGACGTTGGCTAGAATCTGTGATTGCGAAGTACAGTGAATATCCACACCGGTGTGGTGACAGACAGCTACACATACTCCTCAAAACATTAGATTCATCTGCGCTGGAGCCGTACCAGAACACATCCCACGCAAGCAAGATAATTCCACAAGCAGCTGCAACTCCAGGTTTTCAAACAGAGATGGCGATAAATAGGCAAAACTTATAGATTGCAGCTTTAATCATATAATGGCCACAACACATAAACATAATTATGCATGTTAATTGGTATGAAACCGATAGGATGTCTGTCATATGCTCTTGTACTTTGACATACTTTGCCCCACATTGGCCTTCCCTACTGAGATCTCAAAAAGCAGAGAGCCAAAGTAGAAACACACAAAGACAGCTTCCACCTTTTACATAACTGAGCGAACAAAAACATCTCAACCTGTGTATGGCTATACAGACACTGATGGAACACGGGATAAGGACAGACAAGAGAAAACAACCTCAACACACAATATTGAAAGTGTAGTTATATTTGGACCTGTATGTAGAAATTTTAAAAAAATTCTTCATGTCTGTCATCTTCAGGGAGTGATTGTGTGAAGAACAGAGGCTTCAGATCAGCTGTAGTGTGTTTGGTTCTGCTGTGTGTTCTTCTGCTGACGGCAGTCATAGTGCTGTGTGTCTACATCCACACAAACAACACAAACTACACACAAGAGACACACCAGCTACTAGCCAACAACATCAACCTTACAGAAGAAAGAGACCAGCTACTAACCAACATCACCAACCTTACAGAAGAAAGAGACCAGCTAGTAAACAAGAGCATGCAGCTGACAAAAGAGAGAGATGAGTTATTAAGTAAGAGTGATCTGATTAAAACAACAGACCAATTACATCAGGAGAAAAATGAACTGTTGAAAAGTATTCATGGAATGGGTAATTATGAACTATATTAAAACTAAAACAACCACTTATTAGTAGATCAGTGTGATGGGAATAAAGTGCTAATAGTTGAATTGTTTGTGTTTTCAGATGAATGGATTTACTATCAATCTAATCTGTACTTCATTTCCTCTGAGAAGAAGAGCTGGACTGAGAGCAGAAGATACTGTACAGAGAGAGGAGCAGATCTGATCATCATAAACAACAGACAGGAACAAGCGAGTGAAACTAATGTTATAACTATGTTATCTATGGAAAGAAAATTGTTGTACTTTATCATATAACTGTTATTTTATTTTATTTTTTTTCTCAGGATTTTGTGAAGAAAATATCTGCTAATGGTAATGTCTGGATTGGTCTGACTGACAGTGATGTGAAGGGCAGATGGAAATGGGTTGATGGCAGCACTCTGTCCTCTGGGTGAGAAAACACTGAACTGAACTGATTATTATGTAATAAATGATTCATACGGTCAACATCATATCACACAGAAGCAGCACTGAACATCTAATGCTGATCTGTTGATGCAGGTTCTGGAATCCTGGAGAACCCAATGGAGATAGAAGACAGAACTGTACTCTGACTTATTCATCAGGATGGGCTGATTATCCATGTAGTGATCTTTCTCTATGGATCTGTGAAAAGAGCATTTTAAAATAAGTCATCACATGAACTGCAGGTTCATGTAATAAAATACATATGGGTACATTTTCCTCTAAGAACAGCTATATTTAAAAGAACTGCAACTGCTAGAACACAGTTTCTCTTTCTCTCTCTCTCTCTCTTTCTCTCCATACAGAGTAGAATAATTTACACCAAACAGAAGTGAAAGTGCAAATACACTCTTTGAATGAAGCAAATGTTTTTTTTTTTTATATTATAGACTTTTATAATAGATATAAATGAAAACTGCTTGGATTTGTTTTGAGCAGTTATTACAGTAATTATGAATTTCCGTCAGTTAAAAAAAAGAGGGAATTTGGAAGATGGAATAACGCTGAGTTTGTTCAGCCACCATCCTGCTACAGGCCCCTGCTCTGAGAGTCACTTCACCAGCTTTATGCTTTTTTCATTTGAGAAAAATTACTTCAAATACTAAAACCAAAACTGAAAGACCTTCACGACAAACCACCAAAATAAAAGCCCGTTTTAACTTTTGTAAAGATTACATATTATATATTTGACTTTTGTAATATATTTTGACCGATTATATTACTACTGTATACTGAAATGCAGTTCCTCACAGTAATAATAATAATAATATAATTTTAAGGAATATCATACAACCAAGTTATATTTTTATAATTAATATATTAATTATTTTTATATATTAATAATTTATACAGTTCCGTTGTGCAGCATCTTATGAGATAAAATGAAATTGCAATTTTTGTTTTTGTACTGAATCACAAAACAGAATCCATAAAAACATCAAAAATAAAACACAGAATTTAGGGAAAAATCCAATTTATTTATTGGGGCCCTAAATTAAAAGGTAGGTCCTCTGTGGAATTTAATTTTGAACAAAGTTATGTTTACCTTCATTCTGAAGGTCTAACAAACATGTGGAAAGCTTTTCCTTCCCCATTAATGGTAAATGAATATCATGATAAACATCAATATAGTATGATATGGAAAAATATTTATTGTTTTTAATTATTATTATTTTTATATTTTGGTAAAATGGTAAAAACATTGAAAATATGAATGTCATGTATGTATGTATCAGTGGCGTTCCGTCCATATAAGCTGCGATATAACCCAGGCCGTCTGAGTTCATGGGCTAATTAATATAAACATAATTATTGTCACGTTTCACTGGGTGCAAGGAGCTTGGAGACACAGAGATACTCAATATCCAGGTTTATTCGAATCCAGAAACACAGAACGAGGAGCTTGGGGAATGACAAACATATATGACGATCAATACCGAACACAGGGGCAGGGAAACACAGGGCTTATAAACACTAGGAAATCAACTAGGAACAGGTGTGGACTAATCAAACGGGGCTCGGGACTAATTAACTAATAATGACAGGAACAGGAAGGCAAAATAGAGACATGGGAGGAGGGAGAAACAAGACACAGGACTGACATAACGCCCCCCTCCGGAAGGCGTGTCCTCACACCATATACCATCCAACGTGGAAGGGGGGTGGGCACTCTGGAGGCCTCCAGGGATCAGGGCGCAGGGCTACCGGCCTCCAGAGCGGGGGCCCGTTCCCGGAGCCATGGCGGTACGGGAGACACAGGAGGCCCTTGCGGATCAGGAGACTCGGGAGGCCATGGCGGGTCAGGGGGCTCGGGAGGCCATTTTTTCGGACCGCCCGAGGGGTTCTGTGGCCTTGGCCCGGCCGCACAGGCTGTGACCCTCTAACCCCCCCTCTCTCTCTCTGAGGAGCGGGCCTTGTGGGGCGCACTTGCAGTGCGGACTCTGTCGGGCTCTGGAAGCGCATACACTCGGGGGCGCTCTGGAAGCGCAGACACTTGGGGGCGCTCTTGAGGAGCTGAGCTGGACGGGACCAGCGGACACGCAGGAGAGCTGGATGGCCCCAGCGGAGACGCAGGAGAGCTGGATGGGACAAGCGGAGACGCAGAAGAGCTGGACGGCCCCAGCGGAGACACAGGAGAGCTGGACGGGACCAGCGGAGACGCAGGAGGCACAGGCACAGGAGGGCGCTCTTGAAGCGCGGATTAGCGGGGGCGCTCTGGAACTGTCTCCGCGCTCCAGCCAGAGTCACACCACGTCTCCGCGCTCCAGCCAGAGTCACACCACGTCTCCGCGCTCCAGCCAGAGTCACACCACGTCTCCGCGCTCCAGCCAGAGTCACACCACGTCTCAGCGCTCCAGCCAGTCACACCACGTCTCCACCGAACTGCCAGAGGCTGTTACCACAAATTCAAGGTCAGTCCTTCGAGTTCTGATATCCAGTGTGATGGACCCACCACTGATGTCGGTGCGAGTAGCTGGCATTCCCAGGGCCTCCACCCTGGCTGTTACAGAGACTGTTCCCCTGACCTCAGTGCTTCCCGTTATGGCGGTCGCCATTTTGAGTGTGTGGGCTGCACACTGTGCTCCTGAGGCCTCTCCTGTCCACGAGTCTGTTCCTGAGGTCTCTCCTGTTCACGAGTCTGCTCCAGTGCCTCCAGAGGTGGCGGCTTCCGCTGCAGAACCTCCCGAAGTGGTGGCACCTACACCAGTATCCCAAGAATCCAGTTCTCAAGCAACGGCCAGGAGTGCCGATCCCGAATCCAGTTCTCCAGTCACGGCCAGGAGTACCGTTCCTGGCCCTCAAGTGCCCGCTCCTCCAGAGTGCCCTCAAGTGCCCGCTCCTCCAGAGCGCTCCATAGAGCCCGCTCCTCCTGAGCGCCCCAAAAAGGCCGTCTGTGAACTCACGCCCTATCCTGTCAAGGCCAAAGAGGCCGCCTGTGAACTCACGCCCTGTCCTGTCACGGCCAAGGAGGCCGTCTGTGAACTCACGCCCTGTCCTGTCACGGCCAAGGAGGCCGTCTGTGAATCCTTGTCATGCCCAGTCACGGCAATGGAGGCCGTCTGCATATCCTCCTCCTGTCCTGCCACAGCCATGGAGACCGTATACGAGCTCTCGACCTGCCCGGTCCCAGCTCCTGAGACCATGAGGACTCCCTCTGCTCTCCCCAGATCCCTGATCCTGCTCCTGCTTCGCCCAGGTGTACTCTGGTCCCGTCCTGCCCTGCAACAAGGACTCTCCCTGTGTTGTCTGTCTCTGTTCTCCCTGTGGTGTCTGTCTGTGCTCTCCCCAGATCCCTGATCCTGCCCTGGCTTCCTGACCAGTCCACTCTACCGTGGAGATTCTCTACCCAGTCTACGCCACACTGGTGGGCTCCGGCTTTGTCTGCTCAGCGGTGGTGGTCAGCTGTCTGGTTCTGGGGGTCTCCTGCTTCGCCCAGGTGCACTCTGGTCCCGTCCTGCCCTGCAACAAGGACTCTCTCAGTGTTGTCTGTCTCTGCTCTCTCTGTGTTGTCTGTCCTTGTTCTCCCCAGATCCCAGTCTCTGTCATGGGTTCCTGCCCTGTCTGCCTCCCTATGGTGGTCCTCTGCCCTGCCATGGTGGTCTTCTGCTCGGGTCTGGTGGTTGTCTGCCCCGCCGTGGTGGTCTTATGCTCGGGTCTGGTGGTCATCTGCTCCGCCATGGTGGTCTTCTGCTCCACCCTGGTGGGCTCCTGGTCCGTCTGCTCCGCCCTGGTGGGCTCTTGCTCTGTCCTGGTCTCCGGTTCCGCCGGGGTGTTCTGCTCTGCCGGTTCTGCCTCAGTCCCCGGTCTTCCCACTTCCTCACGGACCTGGCCCTCCATCCCTCCCCCTGTTCCGCCTCCGCTCCACCGCCCTCCTGGGGGGGGGGGGGGGGGGGGGCGGCTATGTCACGAATCCTGGCCATGCACTTCCACTCATTCACCACCAGAGGTCACCCGTTCACCACATGGACTTTTCACACTACACAGCACATTGGACTCCATTTCCCATAATCCATTGCACTGACGACACACGCACAGCTGTTCACAATTATCACGCCCACACCTGATATCCATCTCGCAATCACATCACCCAATCACTCACTATTTAAGCCTGGGACTTGCTCTTGCTCTCTGCCGAGTATTGTTAGCCTAGTCTGCATACCAAGCGTTCTCTGTTCATAGTTTTCCTTGTTGTTTTCCTGTGTTTTGATTCCTGCCCGTGTTCCTGGATTATTCTCTCTGCCTTGCCCTGTTTGGATATTGTACGCTGATCGTCGACCACTCTTCTGTCTTGCCCTCAACATACCTGTTTGCTGGTTATTCGACCCTGCCTGTCTTGACCATGTTTCATAATAAAGCTTTGCAAATGGATCCGCACATCTCACGTCTCGTCAACCCTGTAACAATTTTCATGCTTTCTCAAGCAAAGCAAATTTTGAAAGTCCACTAAAAACATATCTGGTCATAGGCATGTTGACAATAACGCCTTCAACAATATCTAAGTAGTAAATAAATAATAATAAAAAAAGATTATAAAAATGTATAAAAAATTTGAATAACAAACATCAGGAAAAAACCCTTTGTTTTCAGTATACTTGTGTCGCTTACAGTTAAATCCTTCTGTGATTTTATGGTTTGCAACATTACTTGGCAATATTTTAAAGATATTATTTTTATTATTATCTATTTATTGGTATTTTGCATAGTCTATTATTGTCATCTGGGTGGAAGTTTTAACTCCTATTCACTGGGAATAAAAAATAAATACCGGTAATAATAGAATAAAAAAAAATAATTGAGTTGATGCAGAGAAGTATAGACCAGGGGAATCCCCCTTCTCCCCACACTCTGAATATTACACAACCTATCATAACGTAACTATGTGTAAACGTTATTTGGTGGTTTTTACTTGGAAAATCGGCTGTTTTCTAGCATTCGAATAACTATGGATAAACCTCAAATGAAGAAAGAAGGATTGGGGGGGGGGGGGGGGGGGGGGGGGGGGGCTTGTCTTAATCTTAGCACTCAGCATACCCGGTTAAAAAAAGTCACCACTGTTCGCCACTGTTATGTATGTATGTATATGTGACAATGACAAATAAAATTATATTTATCATTTCATTCATTTATTTATTTGGAATTTTATCAAACAAGTAGCCCTTGAGACCATTTTATCCCTTCAGGGAGCCCTCACTCACAAAAAGGTTGGTGACCCCTGGTCTAAACAAAATGCTGGATGATCCGTTCATGTCTCATCTCGAGGCTGTCGGCCTTCACACAGTCGTGAGCTTGCAGAAGCCCACACTCATCACTAGAACATTCCAATTACCCTAACAACAAACCCATCGCTCAAATCGCCAACTTCCTCTTATTTGAGGCAATGTCCGATTAGCGCTTGACTTCTTGCCTTCCCTAAATGGCATTACAGCATTCATAAAACCAGTACAGACACAAAACAGTCTCAGCAGATGATGTCTGATGACGTTTCAGTGGAATAAAGGAGGGTTTGAAACCGTGCTTACCTGAAACAGCGAGAATATCTGTAGATGATGATCAGATCTCAGTTAATCAATGTTATATCATTATCACCATTAGATTTAATCACCGTTAAATCTAATTAACTATCCATTAAAGGGACTTCTTCAGGTGGTCCGCATTCCTGCGATGAAAACTGCGAGAGGAAACGCATTAAAAGCAAGGCTGCTGCTATTCATGTGGAATGAATACTTTATTTATTGAAATTGAACATTATTTCTCATTATTTCTCAGACTTTAAAGCCCAAAAAAAGTGCATCCATCCATCATAAAAAAGTATTGTTGTTTTCGCTCAAATCAAAGTGTGGCGCATATGCTGTTTGCGTTCAGTGGATATTCTCCAAAATGGAGCTAGAGTGACATGGAGGAGACGAATTTGAATAAAGTAATTTTTTTGTTTTGTTTTGTTTTGTCCAGAAAAAGTATTCTCGTAGCTTCGTAAAATTACGGTTGAACCCGATGTCACATAGATTATTTTACTGATCTCCTTGCTACATTTCTGGACCTTGATCATGTTAGGACCCTTGCTATTTATGGAGGGTCAGAGAGCTCTCAGATTCCATCAAAAATATCTTAATTTGTGTTCTGAAGATGAACGAAGGTCTTACAGGTTTGGAATAACATGAGGTTGAATAATTACTAACAGAATTTAAATTTTTGGGTCAACTAACCCTTTAAGAACAGTACTTCTGGGATTCTGGAGTATAGATTTTATCAAAATGACCCCATTCAAAAGGTTACATTATTAATACTGTGCTGTTGCCTGGATGATCCACAGTTGTTTTATTTTGTTTGTTTTGTGATAGTTGTTCATATAGTACAGCACAGCATTAAGTCCATCTTAGATTTTTTCTTTTAAATGTGCATTTTTAGGTTCAGTAATTTAACATTAATTTCAAAGAAATGGAAAGTCAGCCTAATTTTCAAAAACGTCCAATGATATTTTCATAGAAAAATTTTGAAAAACATCAAATCAGTTTCATTTTTTTCACCCCCTTTGATCTCTTGCAAGAATTTATTTGAATATTATTCTTCTGCACTTTTTCCCTCTGATGCAGTGAAAAACAGACTTCTAGGTGTATAAAAAGTCCTTTTGCATTTGTAGGATATCAGACAATGGAAAAGGTAAGAGGTAGGTGACTGATGTTGGGGGTGGTACCAACATGACTGAGGTTGGGAATTGGGAGGAGGTTGCTCTGGGTGATGGTAGCATGGAGGTTGCTGTGGTTGACTGAGGTATGGTGGTTGCTGTTGCAGGTATGTGTGTGGGGGGGGGGGGGGGGGGGGGTGTACAAGGTAAGGGGGTTGCTGGCGGGAGAAGAAGGGTTGCTGGGCTCCAGCCAAAGCCTCAAGTGCACAAGCATGGCGCTCAGCTGCCTCTGTCGCCCTCTCAAAACATTGGACAGCACGATTGAGCACCAGTGATTGTGCTGAGGATGGCTTGATCCTGCCATGCCTGCTCCTTAAATATATTAATCTGGAGAGATGATCTTCGCCTTCTTGGCTGCCTCCAGCTCTCCTGAGAGCTCTCCTAGTGCAAAATAGAATGAATGCTTGGCTTACCTATGCTGTTTAGAACTGTGTTCTTGGACGTCACAATAGGTCTCTGGTCAAGTATTTAGTCCATTTGGTCAAAATACTTAAATTTTACTTTCCCTCTCCCACCAGCACCGCTTTTGCAAAGTTTTCTCTTCTCTGAAAGATATTTTTGTTTTAGAGCTTTACATTTGGACCGCAAGATTTGCCACGGCTTGACAAAGCCCTTCTCTTTCATGTCTGCTTCCAAGTTTTGGTAAATGGCAGCATTTCTCTGTTGCTTTGAATCTAATATTCCCATATTTTGTTATCTTTAATTAGTTTAACAAAGAACTCAATCTCATCTTCGGTCCACACATACCGCGCCATCTTTAAAGAATGATCATATGGCTTTTTACGTATAACGTTACACCATGTGACCTGTAATCGCGAAAAAAACGTTTCCATTGCACTTTTACGAATTATTGCTTTTTCACATTGCCTGAAAAACCACCTCATGCAAGCGTAAAAACTTTTTTGCGATACATGGGCTTTTTTGTGAAATTGATGCGTTTCCATTAGGCGCATTTTCAATTCGCAATTTCAATTTGAAGGGTAATGGAAACGCGCCTATTGTTGTACCATCTTGATGACCGTGATCTCAGCGTAGAAGAATTTACTGTCTTAATTGACTTTATTTCCACTGAGATATTGGTAAGTAGAAAAGGGATAAACTAAAAATCTTGTTCGAAATGATGCAGCACGCATTATGTAAATACCAGAGAGCAGTAAAATCTGCTAAAACTACATTTTTTCCGACGTTGTAGCTAGTAACAGCCAGCAGCTGCAGGTTCTTTTTAAAGTGTTTAATTATCTTGTTAACCCATGTGATTCAGATTGTATTGTACAATCTTTAATATTATGTGAAAACTTTCTGAAATATTTTGTGGACAGGATTGCTGGTCTTTTTCACCTATCACGGTTATTACTAACCCCCCTATTTTCTCTTTTTGCCCAGCTGTCTTCCAGCAGTTTGAGCCGACATTTCCCCATCTTTCTGACGTAGTTAAACAGCTAAGTCCTGCAAACTGCCCCCTTGACAGTATTCCTGACGCTTAGTTTTTGACACTGTTGGGCCAAGCGTTGTATCTTTGGTTAATACATCTCTCAGCTCAGGGTGTGTACCAGCGGTTTTTAAACATGCCATTGTGCAACCGCTTCTAAAAAGAATAATTTGGATCCTTCAATTTTGTCAAATTTTTTATTAACTTCAATCATTTCTAGATGAATGTAGTATTTTGGAAAAATTTCAGTCTGGTTTTAAGCCCCGTCACAGTACAGAAACTGCTCTTTTAAGAGTGTCTAATGATCTTCTTTTAGCTGTGGACTCTGCTGTTTTAGTCCTTTTGGATTTGACTGCGGCCTTTGATACGGTCAGCCACTCGATTCTCTTATCTAGACTTGAACAGCCCTTAAATCAGTGGTTCTCAACCTGTTTTTCCAGCACTATGGTCCAAGTGCAAGTCTCACTGGCCGCACGCATGTCATTTACATATTACATCATCAATACAAACCAACCAGATTTATAATATTATTTATAGCCTCAATATTATGATATCTAAACGATTACATTTATTGAAATAAATAAATAAATCTACTCACTATTAATAAAACACCTGATGTTATCGGGAGCTGACAAATTTTGTAAAATTCTGCTCGAAAAGAGTAACAGCACAATGAATTTGCGATTGTAAGTTGCAGTGTGTAACACGCGCACAGAAGCGTGACTTGACCCGCGACTTTGGAGAAAGTGTGCATTCACAAATGTTGATCCAAATATGGAAATAATATGGAATTTAATAATCTGAGGTTCTCTCCAGACATGTTTTGCCACATTTCTCTAATTAAGGATGATTGCTGCGTGTAGTAGCCTATGGGTGTTTCTTTTTACCTGAACATCTTCAAGTGAGTGGTGGGGCAAACCGAAAGTTGATGCCGAAAGTCCAGCACTCTCTTGTAAGGCGTAACGTAATTTAAAGCAAACAGTTTAATTTAGCTCAAAGGGAATCATTTATGATTTTATAGGGAATTTGAACAGACTCACTGTTTCACAGCTGGTCACTAAGGCGACAGTGAACAACATTAACTCTGCACTGGATATTAAAATCCAAAATATAGTGAAAACACTATTTAATAGCACAGTAACAAGATTGGAAGATTAAGACATTAACTTGTGAGCACAAAACACAAGATACTTCTCTTTTCAATATAAATAAGATTTTATTTACATAAACCTAAGACATAAACTAATCTAACACATGAACACAAGCATTCACACGTTGCAGAAAAAGAGAAAGTGAGGAAAGGATGAGTTTAAGAGAATGGAAATGTGAAATCCCAAGTTTACAGCAATATGTTCAATTGCATAGACCTGAACAACCATCAATCACTTAATTAACCCTCGCTCTGAGGTTCTCAATGAGGCTAAGATTTATATTAAAAGCACCAGCTCAGCAAAATTCTGGAAGTTACTTGCTTGCATTGCCTGTGTTAAGGGGTTCCCTTGTGGCATTGTTATTGCAGAAAGGTGTTCCCCGAAGTTGCTGATTGGCTGGAAGTTCAATAGTCTTTGAAGTGACATCTTGGGCGTTGGCTGAAGATGCGGAGTTGGTCTGGTTGAAGTTTGAAGCGAGTGCAGTCGGAGCTGAACCTTGCAGCAAACTTACATTAGAACAAGAAACTCCACGGAAAGAAAATAAACTAAAGTAAAAATAATAAAAGGATGTAACGAGACTAGGTGGGTTTTCTTCTCATCGTGGTGTTAAGTATCCGCTGGCATGCAGGCCAGAGCATGCTGGAATGGCGCTCAAAAAGCAGCGTCAAAACGCGATGAGAAGAGAGAAAAAAAGAGAAAGTTTGATGGTGTCCTGAGATTTTAAACTCGGCTTCTGGACACATCCCATCTGGTGTCTTGACCAATTAGATAGGCTATTATCTTAGCTAGGGGTGTTCCTTCCATCATAAATCAGCATGTTATCAGTCACATGGTCCCAATTTTACACACTCTTGCAAAGTATACTTTTGGATGTGATTTCTATAACCAGAATATGATACATTTGACAAAGAATCAATTGGAAGAAATGTTTCAAGCTATAATTGTCAAACTCATATGTAACCCAGGTTACCAGTGGACAGAGACAAAATGCAATCCAAATTAAACAACAGAGTTAAAGTATGAAAGATCATACTTTCAGATCAAATATAAGACTGCAAACAAAATAATTAATTATATAGAAATGGAGAAATATAAAATATTGAATGTTATAAATATGTCCAATAGCGTTATCTCCCTTTACATAAGCCTCCAATGAGATCGCATTTTGAATGACGTCATGGAAAATTCCGCTATCGCGGCACTTTTAGAGAGCAGCGCCTTCTAGAACTTTCTTTTCTCTGTGAACCTCTGACGCGAGCAGATGCTTGTGCTTAGGGGTGTTCGGTTCCGGTTTTTTTGGAGTCGACTCCTCCGACTCCCGACTCCTAATTTTGGAGTCGGTGGAATCGACTCCTCGACTCCATTTACTTTGAATTAAAATAGGGTCAGGATTCAGAAGGTGCGTCTCAATATGCTTCCTCGTTTCCTCACTTCTCGCTCGTATGTCCTACGACCCTGAAACCGATCGAGTGCGAGTTCTGTTCGATGAAACGCTTTCAAGTGTTTCCACATGCACGACGTTGAACTGTTGAATTTTAAACAACGTTTACAAATATCACAACGAACTTTAGTTTTGTCTTCGGTCTGGTTGAAATATTTCCACACGGTTGAGGTCGGGGTTGCCATTATAAGTTAACGTTACTGGATTCAAAAACAGTCATCACTCAACAATATCACTCAATCAACCACCACTTGCCAATTATGGGCATGTCCCACTCTCATCCTGAGGACTGGTACATGATTGGTTCGTAAAACCTACTGCAGTGTTTTGTGCCAATCACAACCAATTGACTGTATTGAACCACATCATGATTGATTGAGCCGCAAAACAGACCCAACAGAAAAAAAACTATCTATACATTATTGTTCTTTGTTTTCCTGGCATTACTTATTTTTTCCTCTCATTTCTTTATCTTTTTGTTTTAATTTCTGTATCTTTACATTCATTATAATCTTTTCGTTATAATGAACTGTTGCTGTGTTGAACTTGAAAAAAACACTCGACACTGGGAGTCGATTCCTGACCTGGAGTCGATTCCGACACTAGGGCTAGTGAGAGTCGAGGAATCGACTCTTTTGGAGTCGACTACCCATCTCTACTTGTGCTGCTCCGGGAGATTTGAAGCTCCGATTGAGTCGAGAATTGATGTAAGAGTTGTATAAATGCCTCTAAATCATTTATATGATGACGATGTAGAAATAAGTTAGCAGTAAAATGAGTGAAGTGATATGATTGTTCACGTTATGTGTTGACCGCATGTCAATGACGCAATATTAGCGCGAGTTTAAAAGCTAATACAGTGTGTGTCGTGTGTGTGTATATATATCTCTAACGAAGGATTCAGAGAGAAGCAGTTTATGCTCGAGAATGACATTTTGAGAACGTGTATCATCTGGAACTTCCCTGGTTCTTCTGATGTACATGTAAACGAGTTCCTTGGTGAGTTAATATAATTTCAGTATTGTTCAATAAGGTTCAATAAGGATCATATCAAGTGTGTTACATCAAATTATTGTTTATTTGGTGCAGTGTTAATGGCAAATACAGCCAAGTGTAAAATGAAAGATGTAATTAGGCATTTATGTGAAATTAATGCCATGGAATGCAATGTATATGGTGTCAAATGCTAATTGTTTTTTTTGGGCCTTGTGTTTTCAAGGCCAGGTTTTTTGTGTGTTCTTCTGCTTTTGTTTCCATGTGAGTGCTGTGATGTCCAATTGATGAGTGTGATCCATTCTGCACGCAAATCGGACGAAGTGTGAATCATTCCTGAAGTGTGGACTGTCTCAGCTCTTCCTGTGTGTGTAACGGTGGGGTTGGACTGGCGAGCCGCCCGTTTAACGAATCCTTTGAATTCCCTGTTGAAAGAGAAACCGAAGCCGAAACTGAACTTGCTCGTCTTTGAACGGTAGGATTAGAACCACACATCAATTTATTCTGTTCTATCCAGGGCAGAATAGGACGACTGAATTAAGTGCCTCACAAACTTTTGGACTGAGTTTACGAACTGATCTGTTCATTGAGAAACATCAACCTTTTGGACTTCCTGAGTATTTACGTTCAGAGTGAATGAAATTTTGTTTTGTTTTGTTTGTTTCATTTTCTATTATTTTCCTTACGCCTGTGTGAGGTTATATGGTCCATGTTCAACTAATTGATCAATCATTTCATTCTAACAACAAGGTAAAAGAAAAGAAAAGAACATTCAGTAAATTCAAACTTGTTCTTACTTCACCCTTTTGTTTTGAGTATTCATTGCTGCTGTATCATCTCTCTCTCCCCGGACGAACCTAATCTTTTGAGCCCACTGGTCCATTTGTAAAGTTGACACAAATTTATCACGTGTAACGGGTTACACATACATACCAAACACGAATAACCCTTAAAGTCATTCAATAGTTATTAAAAAGACATACATAATATGTGCTTAAAACATGATAGTCTAATGTGTGAGTTACATACATAATATGGGGTTGTGTATAGACATGTCCTTTTAGGATGATTTTATGTGCATATGAAAAAGAAAAAGATCTATGGGGAACGAAAGACATGTTCTTTGGACAAAGGAATTTCGGTCTTGTCTGTCCTCTATGTCGGGGAAAAGTCAGTCTAAGGAAGCTCGTGATTTCCAGCGTGGATTTACATGTGACAGCCATCTCTTTGACCATATGTCTTGATTAACTGCCCCAAATTTGACGATCTCCTTCCTGTTTTGGACTTATAAATAAGTATTCATTTGTCTTAACCTGTTAACGTTTACCAGTGCGACGGCGCACTGAAGCGTTTTTTCCCCACTAGTTTGTTTATGAATGAATATCATTAATCTTGGCAAACTATATATCATTCTGAGGGTCTAAGCCTCAAGCATCGACGACACATCGCTGTTTTCCGATGGAAAGCTTATAAGGAATGTATTTGCTACATTTGTGTAAGCAGTACACATCAAAACATGCAGAATAAAGCAGTACGTACCAGATTCATTGTAATAACGAGCCACAAACGCGTCCACTGCTGAAATCCCAGTTTAGTTAGAGAGGTAAGGGTCCACAGAACAACATCCCAGCGAGCACTTTTAGTCCAGCGAAACAATAACGTTGTAATAAGGATGAATATTCCTCTGTTTACGTTTCATTTCTTCAGAGAGTTATTGTTGTTATTGTTTGCGTCCGTTGGAATAAATTACGCTCAAAAACAGCGTCCTGTTGGTAAAAAAACAACACGGTGCTGTAGCATACAGTTTTACAAACATAATGAGACCGTCTACGGAAAAAAAAGTCTCAGAAAAGCGGAATATAGTTTATTTGAATTTGGCGCTCCCTCCTGAAAGCGTGACGCAGGCTATGACGCAACTGTCATCTGAGGGGGGTGTAACTTAGCGATCTGCTTTTCCATAAAAAAACTGTTTTTTTTTCTTCTACATTTTTTATATGTGTGTGTGTGTATTGTGTGGGGAATGTGGCCGTGTCTGCATGATTATAATCTGTATGGACGGACATCAGCGTGTTTATTACCGAGTCTATGACGGCTATCATTGTGATTCATTGATCAGCTATTATTGATTATATGGCCCATCTGTTTGATTATCATCTGAATGGAAGCACATCAGCGTGTGATTACTGACTGATTACTTCAGCGGATATTGTATATATATGGTGGACACTTTTTTTTTTATATAAAAGTTAAATATAAACTGTACTGTACTTAAATAAAGATTGAATGAAAATGTATTGTAGCTACTTAAAAGTGAAATAAAAACTGTACGTTACTGTACTTAAATGTTTGGGAAATTCGTGGCCTAATGGATAACCCAAAGGTCGCGGGTTCGAGTCTCAGGTCCAGCAGGGATTGTAGGTGGGGGGAGTGAATGTCCAGCGCTCTCTCCACCCTCAATACCACGACTGAGGTGAGACCCTTGAGCAAGGCACCGAACCCCCAACTGCTCCCCGGGCGCCGCAACATTGGCTGCCCACTGCTCCGGGTGTGTGTTCACTGCTGTGTGTACACTTAATAAATATGAACTTAATAAACTTGATAAATATGGGTTACCATACTTGGCCACGTCACTTCACTACTACTTTACTAAGTATGATACATTTTCATTCTAATCTTTAAGTACAGTTTTTATTTCACTTTTATGTACAATATATTTTAATTTAGTTTTTTATTTACCTGGAAGTAAGCACAGTGCAGTGTTAATGTTCAAAATGTTTTTTTGTTTTTTTTTAACTGTACATAGTGTTGCTGCATTTTAATGTTGGTCATAATGGTGGTACTTGGAAAGCCAAATATATTCTGAGGCGGTACTTGGTGTAAAAAATTTGAGAACCATTGACTTGGGCTATTCCTTAAAAATAGCCAATGACTTTTTAAACCCTCTAACCGGTCCTGAGCCCACAGTCCTGCAGAGTTTAGCTCCAACATTAAAACCTCACCTGTCTGGCTTTAACCCTAGATCTTGATTGGCTTGTTCAAGTGTGTTTGATTAGAGATGGAGCTGAAGTTACTGCGGCTCTCCAGGACCGACTTTGGCCACCTCTGGTTTAATCAAATTAAAATCCTTACAGTCAGTTTACAGTTTGGCTACACTCCCTATAGCCTACCGTATTAGACCCATGCCAAGCTTTGATAGGCGCCCTGAATATTACAGATTCACTTACTGTAAATAGCACCTATCACCATTTACACTTAATAACAATATAGCCACTGCCTTAATTTTACTTTGGATATAGACTAATAATAAATAATAGGCCTAAATAGCCTAATAATAAAGAAAGGAAGATAAGGCTACATATTGGCCTGCATGGTATGTGCAGTATGGGTTAATATAATAATTCTTAAATAATTCTTAAATTCAAAACAAATATCCATTTCTGAATATCCAAGGTTGCTATGGTCACGCAGGCTCGTGCATTAAACGCATGGCCACGAGAAATAAATGTCTTTCTCTCAACAAAAGAAGCCGTGCTCCCCCGAACATGTCCCCTACCTGCCATCTTTTTGATCATTTTGTCATGAAAAGATTTAAAAATGTTTAAATAACACATTAGGCCCAAATATTCTGGCTCTGCTGCAGTCTAGATGTAAACAGCCAGAGGAGAATGACACTATTTGTCTAAACACTATAAAGCTGATATAAAGCTGCTTTGACACAATTTGCATTGTTAAAAGCGCTATACAAATAATAGTGACTTAATTATCACAGAAACAAATGCACAGGATGGTGTTTTCATCATCAGCGTAACCTATTTGAAGTAATCAGTTGAATGGTTTGAACTCGTTAAGTGACCCGGCGCCACCTAGTGTCTGTTTTAGTTTCATATTAAACATATCTAATTTATTGACATATTTCTGCCTTCAAAATGTAAAACATTAATTTCATAACATTTTCTGCGTTTGCAGGCTAATTGCCGTGTAAATGCATTCAGTAATGATGTCTCTGATGGCTTTTGTTGACACTGATTGGGTTTTTACTACCAACAAGCCTTTATTATTTTAACTGAATTTATCGATTGGAATTAAGAACATGGCATTCCATATTCATGATGCATGCATGAATATAATTCGGGGGTGTCCTTGGACATCCGTTTACGGGTTTGTTTCTGATGCTGTCAATGTTGTTTTTGGTTTTATTAAAAAAAATGCAGTTAGCTCAAAAAGCTGAGGGCAACATAGATCCACTGTCTGGATGAACATGTTGCTTGTATGTTGAATGCGGATTGGTCAGTAAGAGTAGTCAAAGGAGATAGCTTACCATATTGAATGATGATGTTTAATGTGATATGTATTTGTTCATTTTTGACATGCAATGTTCAGTGTCGAGTGTGAGAAACAGGGAGGTTCTCGTGTTTTAGGTCGATGAGGAAGCGCGAGGAGCCACATTCATTGCAGGTTACCATAGAAAATGAAAAACCTGTTTATAAAACTAATCTCTTACACTAGAAGTTAAGAAATTCTAGGCTTAGCATGAGACGATCCCTGTTTGCTTTCTCCAACACAGTACAGTATTGAAAAACTACCCTGCTAAAAAACAACAGAAACCATCAGAAATTCCAATGGTTTCCATTAAAATATCATTATGAACCACTAGCTTTTTCCAGTAAAACCATTACAAAATTCCTTTTAGTAGTGTGTTTTGGGCATTTTCCCAATAGGATTTAACATCCCACCAATAGAATCCATCACATACCAGTACTGGTTGAAAGTCTCCTCACATCCTGATAGCAAATGCTAAGTTAAGTGGTCTATATTTATATGTATTAATATCATCTAGGCGTAGGACCATAAAATGTTCGTCCAATCAAAATATTCGGTCCGAACTTTACGATAGGCTGTTTTGCCTGCCTGTCAAATAGGGCTGGGCGATAATTCGATAACGATAATTTAGGTCTTTGTGACATGTTGTATCAGTGGTGTTATTGTCTTGCTTGAAATTGTATCATTTTGATGGTTATTTCATTAGTATTATTATTTGTTATTATTACATTTAACAGGCTGCAAATGAGTACACCACTGCACCCTCTGTCCCCACCAGCCTAGCCTCTGCTCCTCCTGACTGTTCTATCGTCCCAGCCTCTCTTGCCACTACTCCAGCTACAAGTCCCTCTGAGCCACCTGCCATGACCCGAGCAGCACCACAGCAACATCTGGTAGGTCTTTTGTGACATGTCAAGTCAAGTCACCTTTATTTATATAGCGCTTTTACCAATACAAATTGTGTCAAAGCAACTGCACAATATCAAAATAGGAAAATAGTGTGTCAATAATGTAAAATGACATATAAACAGTTTGAAAGATGTGCTATTTTTCTGCCTGTGCTATTGTTTTATTTAACTTTTTATATACTCCTGTATTCACCAGATTGTGGATGTGCGCAACATCCCAGGGATGGACAGCATGGACAGCCTGGCAGAATACTTGGTGGGACTGAGGAATGAAACTGGACTAATGTAACTGGACGGCACCAGTCGCATCTGACAACAGGATGCTTCAGGTGCTCTAAAAAGAAACCTGAATGTACGCCAGGTGTGGAGAGCATGACACGTTGCGTGCTAGGATCGACAGGATCCCCTGCCCAGTGGCCAGACTGCTGTCGTCTGGTAGAGTGCATTTTTGTAAAACTCTGTGACATCCATAAAAGTCCAAAAAAGCAGGGTAAATATGCACTGACTAGATGGACTCTAATTCTCAGAGACTACAGCAAGATCAGACAGCTGATCCTGGGTAATGTGCAGTCATGCAGAGCTCTACTCTCATTCAGTGGCACAACAAGCGACTGAAGAGGCTGGAATGTAATATTCTGCTGCAAGGGGTCAACTTGCCTGCTTCCATTCCTCTCCCACCAGTACAGGTACGCTCCACTGCTGCACCACCACGTCCTGGCCCTCAACATCAGTACCACTTGCCTCAAAGTACAACAGGACAAGCAGTGGACAAGAGGAAGTCTTCAGCCCAACACACCCATTCTCTGCAGTCTGCCTGCCCAAGGTTGCCAGCTCAGAGGCAATTGTTCCCTCACCAGACATCTCCACCTACCCCTGCCCCTTTGCCTACTGTCTCCAGCCCCAGCCCTGCCAGTGGCCCACTTGTGTATGTGTTTTTGACCCCACAAGTCAATGCATACAAACGAATTGCTCCTGCTGCCCCCCTCTTCTCTCCACCACCTGCCCGGAGGCCTTACAATCGGAACGTTGACAAAAGTAAATGCAGTCAGTGCCAACAGCCCCGCAACAAAGAAAGTGGCCACGCCCAGTATTATGGGTTCATATACTGTCCCCAAAATGCTGGTATTCCACTTGACCAGTGGATGGAGGAGATGCGGAGGAAGAGGGCAGATGAGAAATAGATTCGTTTGTCTTTGTCTCACACTGTGTAGATGTGTAGTGGAAATACTTCAGTCATGTTCTATTAGTTTGTTGATGTAACTGTTCAATATTCATCCCATATAACAGGTCTGGCATTAAAAAACAAAATCAACATAACAGAAATAGCACACTGTATATTACTGGTTTTTTGTGTGTGAACTTTGCAAAGTGTGTTGATTTTGTTATTTGTATATATTTTTTACCAGCTGACCAGAATCTTCTACCTTTATTACTTTGTGTATTTATTTATTTGTATTTTATATATAATTCTTCAGTCTTGCCTCGTGACATCCTCTGACTGGACTCCTGCCAAGCTCAAGGGCCCTGACCCACTGACACCCTCTCATTTGCATCTGCAACAACTCCAAGACAGCCTGAGGTGCGTAACTTTCTACTGTTCTACAAACCATCTTTAAAAAGTTACAACTTCAAAGCTAGAAAAATTAATTCTTCCAATAAAATGAAAGTGATTGGGCCTGCTATATATATTTGTAGTACTCTTGACAGTGAATGAGAGAGACAGACAAGAGTTAGTGGTTGCCCAAGCGGTCCTCTTTGTTGTCTGAGGAAGCGCTGCAGTCTCACCGTTCTTGTGATCATTTTGACCCGACGGGGTGAGATCTTGCGTGGAGCCCCAGATCGAGGGAGATTATCAGTGGTCTTGTATGTCTTCCATTTTCTAATAATTGCTCCCACAGTTGATTTCTTCACACCGAGCTGCTTGCCTATTGCAGATTCAGTCTTCCCAGCCTGGTGCAGGTCTACACTGTTTCTGGTGTCCTTCGACAGCTCTTTGGTCTTGGCCATAGTGGAGTTTGGAGCGTGACTGTTTGAGGTTGTGGACAGGTGTCTTTTATACTGATAACGAGTTCAAACAGGTGCCATTAATACAGGTAACGAGTGGAGGACAGAGGAGCCTCTTAAAGAAGAAGTTACAGGTCTGTGAGAGCCAGAAATCTTGCTTGTTTGTAGGTGAGCAAATACTTATTTTACCGAGGAATTTACCAATAAATTCATTAAAAATCCTACAATGTGATTTCCTGGATTCTTTCCCCCCATTCTGTCTCTCATAGTTGAAGTGTACCTATGATGAAAATTACAGGCCTCTCTCATCTTTTTAAGTGGGAGAACTTGCACAATTGGTGGCTGACTAAATACTTTTTTGCCCAACTGTATACACATGTAAATAGACATAGACATGTGAACTAAGAGACTTCTTTGAAAACATTAAAAATCTGACTTTTTATTTATATTTATTTATTTAGTCAGTTTTACAAGTACCTTTCTCTGTATTTTCTTTTCCAGAGAATGGCATCTCCCCGGTGTTTTTGAGGAGCAAGTGCGTAGACACCCGTCTCGATCGCCGCGCACTGACCTACACAATGAAAGTTGCTAAAGTTAAAACAGAAACGATTAGTGCATTAAGTGATGGTACAACTGTGTACCTTAATAAAAAAGAAGGGCTCACCCCTGAATTTGAGGAAGGGGCGAGTTATATCCTACAGAATTACACCCTGTCTAACACATATGGACAAATGTATTTATTAATCAGGCCTGGAACGCTGAAATTCAAAACCGTGCCACAGGACACCGGCGAAGAGGCACAGAATGCTGCAAAAGAGGCCCTGTGTCCATCTTCAGCGAGTGTGACGGGTGAAGAAGAGCCTACCTCAGCCTCCAAGATCAGATCAAAGAAGTGAGTGCATTTTCTATTTTCTTTTGATCTAGTCAATTTTGCAGTGTTAAATTCATTCTTTTTCCTGATCCAACTCCAAGTTGCCTAGAATAGATCACGCCCGTGTGACCTCCTCAAAAGGACTAAGAACAGTGAGCATGTCTGATGCTAACCCCCACTCATTTGGATAGATGATTGTTGGAGCTTTACCCATGTTAGACTCCTGTGTCATAATCGGCACAGCCCTGCGCTGCTCCACCAGCCGCTGGAGCATGTAGAACGTATAGTTCCACCTTGTTTTTACATCTGTTATGAGCGTGTGCTGGGGGAGGTTCAACTGTGTTTGCAGCTCATGTAGTCTGTTGCTGGCTTTGCTTGAGCGATGAACATGGCCAGATATGCTCCTGGCTTTGGAGAGAAGGGATGTCATAACCCTGTCCTTCTCCAGTGCTTTGATCACCACCAAGTGAAGCGTATGGGACACGCAACGGATGTGCCCATATTCAGTCAAAGCTTTCACCATGTTTGCTGCATTATCTGAAACAACAAACCGTATTGTGACAGACTGACCAACAGACTCTTCCCACTCTCTCATCTTTTCCTTAAGGCAACACAGAATGTTGTTTGATGTGTGCTCAATGTCCAGCACACCAACATTTAACAGCCCTGCTTTCCTCTGTACTGAAGCTTCCCCTACATGTTCACACCAGTGCCCAGTAAGACAGAGATATGCATGTGCGTTGTGATGCTGGTCCAGAGATCTGTAGTGAGGTTGATGACACCTGCCTTAAGTGACTGGACCAACTCCCCTCTCATTGCATCATACAGCTCAGGCACTACAGTTCGACTGAAATAGTGCCTCGAAGGTATCTTATACTTGGGCTCTAAAAAGTCAACAAGTGTCTTGAAGCCTCTCCTCTCCACCACAGAGAAAGGTTCAAGATCAGTGCAGATCATTTTACCAATCATCTCTGTAATTTGTTTTGACCGGGGATGGTTTGCTGAGAATGGCTGCTTTGCTGCAAATGCAGTGAGTATTGGTGAAGAGGAAGATGAATGTGAGCCCTTAGCAGCACCCAGCTGAACACCAGTGACCCGAGAAGGAAGAGGAGAGGAGGTGGCTGATACAGTGGGCTTTCTCATGTGATGAACATATAGCAGATGGTTATGTAGAGATGTTGTGTTGTAATGTTTTGCATCCCTACCTCTGCTTAGCTTGGACTTGCAAAGCTTGCAAATGGCTTTGGAGGGATCACTTTCAGAAACAGTGAAAGAGTTCCATACTGCAGAAGTCCTCTTGATCTTTAGTGGAGGAGGACCTCCATCCCCAGATGCAATGTTGGTCTCAGTGGGGGAAAGGTGGGTGCTACTGCCACTGTTTTCATTGTCACTGATTTGACCCTCACTGTCCTGCAAGGTTAAGCAAACTCTGACTGGTGGTGCAGTGTCAGCTGAAGTACTCCCACCCAGCAAAAAGACGTGGAAAAGACGACAATGCCAGACGTCTAAACAACGTCAAAATGTGGTAGAAAAGTGAAAGGTGAAAAGACGTCTTTTTTGGGTCGTCGAAAAGACGTCTATAAAAAGACGTCCAAATTACGTCCAAAGACGTCTTTTCAGGCCTAATTCCAACCGTGAATTCATTATTATAATTATATATGACAAGACAATTCACAAAAGAGTACCAAAACATTTATTGACACATTAAATACATCTTTCACGTAAAAGAAACACATACCTGATCACATCTTAAGTGAATTTGCTCAAACATACCATAAAAACAGCAATTTTGTGAAATATAACTACAAATAATTGTTTTCTATATGAATGCATTGTAAAAATGTAATGCATTCCTGTGAACAAAATTTTCAGCATCATTACTCCAGTCTTCAGTGTCACATGATCTTCAGAAAGTATTCTAATATACTGATTTACTGCTCAACAAACATTTCTGATTATTATCAATGTTGAACACAGTTGTGCTGCACAATATTTTTGTGGAAACCGTGAGATTTTTCAGTATTCTTTGGATAGAACTTTCAAAAGAGCAGTATTTATTTGAAACAATTTCAAATATATTTTTCAAACAATTTAAAAGTCTTTACTGTAACTTTTCATCAAATGAATCCATATTTTCTATATAAACATAATTTTTCAAAACAATAAATCTTTAAAATATCTAAAATGTTTATAAAACAGAACAATGACTAATTATAACCACATTAGAACTAGGGATGGGTACCGAAACTCTGTATTAAATCGGTCTCGGGGCTAAATTATGAAAGACCGGAGTATCGATAAGCTCTGACATTATCAGTACTTCTGTCGGTATTGGAGAAATTAAGAAAACACACATACATTTATTGTTGCTCTCTCTCTCTCTCTCTCTCTCTATATATATATATATATATATAATGTTGCCAGCTGTTTTTATGTGCAATAATATTCAAACATTTGTCTATGATGCATTTTTGCTATGCGCAATTCAGAAGCGAGATCGCGCTCACGCGGATGAGCTTCAGCACACGCAACATGAAAGTCCTGTTTAATTATGATAGAAGAGAGAACCAACTATTCAAACATCTGCTCACACTTTCCTATGGCTGTTATATTAAGCTAAGTATTTTTTTTCGATTTTGGCTTCCAAGGATTATAGCCGCATTTCTTCACAACTCCTTCCCTTCATAGCGGCGCGGATTCGTTCCTCCGAACCAAAACTTAACATCTGAATCAGCTCAATCAGTGATTGTTATAAAATGCCGTCTTTACTGTTGCTACATTGCAGGACATATTTGATAGTAAAACGTTGAAAGTACAATCTGCTGTTCCCCAGGCTGAAATGTGTGTGCGCGCGTGTGCCTGCGCGGCGGCGTGCTCCAAAACGAACAAGCAAAGGACACTTTGAGCTTCGGGCGCGTTGAAATAACACACAAAAATATGCCAAAAAATACACACACAATGTGTCAAAATGGCCGGTTATGAGAGTCTTCACTTTTATGTTTTAAGTGGACGAGAACAGTTGGGAGAAAATCCGATGCGTGTCAGTATATTGTCTTAAAGTGTCAGACTGGAGCTTGAGCCATCAATGTTAATCAAAGAACAAAATGCAAAGAGAAAATCACCCACAGCTCTTAATCTGAACAACGTTATAGCTTTAATAAACATAAATCTATCAGTACATACAGTGAAAACTATGCAGTGCTCATTTACATTTGATTACTTTTGTAACTATTACTTACCTGAATATTAATATTAGTAGACCTTCATGGAAAAATTAAAGCACTGTTTATTTCATTTCGTGAAATTGTGTTTGTTTTATTGTATTTGCCAGTTTGTTTTACTTTGTTTCTTTGTTCATGTTGTTACTGTATCTTATCTTATGTATATAAAACACTAAAAATACCTGCACACTGGTGCATTTACAAATTGATGAAGTGCAGGCAGTTTTAGTGTTTTATATACATAAGATAAGATACTGTAAGAATATGAACAAAGAAACAAAGTAAAACAAAAAGTACCGATAAGAATACCGTTAAAGTACCGGATCGATAAGCAGTATCGATAAGAGTAGTAATACCGTTAAAACCTTAACGATACCCATCCCTAATTAGAACATATTTCAACCAAAAATGTAAAATCTGTCATTAATTACTTACCCTCATGTCACTCCAAACCCATAAGACCCTTTTGTGCAGAACATGAAGATATTTTTAACAGATACCTTGTGTACACAAAAAACCCAACAACAAAAAAAGTGCAACAGTGCAACCCCACACTGATGCATCATGGTGCTCTCGTGAACGTGTTATTTTCTAAATAAAAATGCAATGTTTTTTTGTGCACACAAAACATTCACATCACTTCATAAAATTGGGGTTAAAAAACTGGAGTCACAGTTTAATTTAATGATACCTTTTGTTACATAAACTGTGAAATGCAGGGGCAGAAATTTCTCTAAAAACATCAACATTTATGTTTCAAAGATGAACAAATGTCTTAGAGGTTTGGAACGACATGAAGGTGAGTGATGAATATTTTTGGTTTAACTAACACATTAGGTACATCTGTTCATTCAGTGGCACCAGTAGATCTCTGCCTGATCTCTGATCTTCTAGTTCTTCTGCTCCTTCCACCATCCCAATCCTGGATTATTGAGCCACGACAGAAGTTTCCACTTTGAATGCTACAGCCTGGCTGTTTTTTCTCCAGCATCTGAAGTGAGAAAGAAAACAATAACCAAAATATAAATGTAACAATAAAAACAATAATAAATAAATAATAATAAAAAGCAATGGTTGTCCAAAATGCAAAGTATACACTTGAGTGTTCCCTACTGTTAGGGCATTTCCACCTCAGGGCACAAAAGTGGGAACTGACTTGCAGCGTGAGAACAATTTTCTAGAATTTTCAGCACAGTTTTTTTGTCACTTCCTATACAGGGCTCCAGACCGTTTTGTGAAAAAAATGTTCTGCCAGTGCGTGTAAATTTTGTGAGCGATCGCACTAGCACGACCACCACATTGCCCCACCTCATAAGCGCTGCTATTTCTGTTGCATATGAGAATCATTAAACATCAAGCGAAACAAAAGCTAGTGAAACCGCGCTACTCGTTTGAGCTGTGCAGCGCGGACCGTTTATCAGTTCGGATCAACGCAGCACAAACAAACTTCTCTGAGCTCAGAACAGGTTTACTAAAGAAGCAGTGTTCATTTCGTGACACGGTTACTGTACAGTGCTGCGAGATCCAGTGAGAAGCTCTTGAATTCGCTGCAGAATGAATAATGTTGCCGTGAGCTCTAGTGAGAAGCATTCGAATTCTGCACAGAAATCTGTTATAAACAAGTAAAACAGTGCTGACATATAACCAGAAGTAGTTACACTAACTATAACCATGTTGTTGTGGCAGAAATAGTTGAATTTCATTACATTATGCATTTCAGGGTTTGTACAACCTTTTGAGAGAGAAATTCTAGCACTTTAAAGTATTTCACACAATTATTTACAGCACTTTAAAACTCTATAAAGGATATAATTTAAAAGTTACTTTCAAAGGGATGACCAAAATATACTTTGTGGTAAACAAACGCTTTTGTAAAATTAAAAAAAGGGGCATCAAACTAACACAGTAGATGGCAGCAGACGAACACTTATAGGCGTTTAAAAGAGTTCAAAAATATTTGTTATCGGTCATAACTTGAGCAGACACTAGACATGGATGAAGCTTTCTTGAGCACATGTGTCGACCCCCGCGTTCGCGCACAACATCAAATGGAGTATACTTTGAAAGGCTATGCGTTCGACTGTACACATATGCTAGCGTATGCGTACAAAAACGAAGTATACTTTGGGATTTAGTTTGTTCATGTGCACTACACTAGGTTGGAGCAAAACTCCGCATGTAAGTGGACCTTGAGAGACAATGTTGAGATCTCCTGCAATATATTCTGAACATGACAATTCAGAGAGGCAGGATGACTTCTAGATTGATGAAGACGCAGCCCTGCCGAGTTTAGTTCCAACCCTGCTCCAACACATATACCATGTAGTTTTCAAATAAGCCTAAATGATTAGATTAGCTGAATCAGATGTGTTTAATTACGGTTATATCTAAACTGTGCGGGGCTGTGGCCCTCCAGGAACTGAGTTTGACACCCTTGGCCTATCCCAGTTTTGCCTCCCTCCCACTGTTAAAAAGTAACTAAGTTATTTTTACTCTGAGTACATTTTAAATGAGCTACTTTTTACTAGAGTAGATTTTTAGACTGGTACTTTTACTTGTACTTAAGTAAAATTTCATTAATGTAATGGTACTTTTACTTGAGTAGAATATTTTCGTACTCTTTCCACAAAGTTCAAATAATTTTCAATGGTTGCTTTGTCGCGTTCAGTGTAGACACGGTTTGAGAGTGTGTAGCTTGGGTATAGAGAATGGGAATCTACGTCATTGAGCATTGCATTCTGGGTATACAATACAAATCACCAGAGGAAAAAAATGACTATTTATGTTAATATTTTTAAGAGCTTCTTGCACTTTATTCGAATAAATGGACTAATATTTGAATCTCGTGTTATTAAAGTTTGTGATCAGTTCTTTATGTTTTTGAAATAAGTCTCATGTTCACCAAGAAAACTGCATTTATTTGATCATAAATAAAAACAGTAATGTTGTGAAATATTATTACAATTTAAAATAACTGTTTTCTATGTGAATATAACGTAAAATGTAATTTATTCTTGTTTTCGCAAAGCATAAAAATACAAAATAAACAACAATGTACATTTTTACGGTTACTTATTTAGTAATGCTCTTACTTATGTTACTTATGTTTGGACATTGAAATAACTAACAAGCAAACAAACACACACACATATAGCAGTTCCGCATCACAATCCGTACAGCGGCTCTTCCGTAACATGAATCCGTACAGTGACGCTTTGAATCAAATGTACAATGAATCACTTCCAGGTCAAATAAAGTTATATACACCTTTGGAAACTGTGTTTTGTCCTCTTTAATCTTCTTCACGCATTGTCGAAGTCCACGCCCTTTGAAGACGACATTTGACCAGTAAGTACAATGACACCCGAGGGGCATTTTAAAATGGCGGTGGGCGGGGATCTCGCGTTGACTCCGGCGAAGGAGGGAAGAGAGTCCGCGAATGAAATGAATGAAGTTTTGGTCATGTGGTCTATAGTATTGAAGTTAAATGTAATGGTTATTGGTATTGAACATTTTTAACCTAAAATGTGTGTTATAAGGTAAATAAAACCCCATTTTAAACGGCGGTTTAAAAACTATGCTCACGAGGTCTTGGAAACGACCTGAGGTGACTGAACGCGCCATTTTTCGTAATGAACAACATTTTGCAGATCAGCGATATAAGGTCTTTAAAGTCAACCAAAGAGTCAAATGTGAAGTAAATTGTGTCATAATGAAATCTAATTACTATAAGACACCCTGCACGATGAGGCAGAGTGTCCATAAACAAAGTAAGTAGCTAGCAGCTTAAGCAGAAGAAACTGCACTTTGACGTGCGCTAGAAACAGTTTTTGAACACTTGAATGAACAGCAGCTAAATGCTTTTTACTAGCCTCCCCCGGCCCCCTACATTAATGTAAGTCCCCAAGGACAAATGTAAACATTTTGCTTCAACCCAGTGATCTCAAAGACCTAACTAATGAATACATGAATAAACAGTGTAATACCCATTTTATTAAGTTTATACTGTATACATAGGTATAATGTAAGCCACCCAAGACAAATGTAAACATTTTGCTTCAACCCAGTGATATCAAAGAACAAATGCACAGGTGAATGAATGAACCATTTGTTATTTATTGTTTTAAATCAAACAAAACAAATCTCAAAGTCTTTTGTGTTTTTAGAAAATGCCAAAACAAAACAAAGCTTATAAAAAATGGTCCGAAGAGGACATGAAGGCGGCCCTGGAGGAGCTGGAGGCAGGGGGGAGCCTGAGAACGGTGGGGGCCCGCTACGGCATCCCCCCACAACACTCTTCAGGACCATCGACGAGGCCGCTACGCCTACCAGCCCCACCCCAGCCGTGCCCTCCTCCCGGAGGAAGAGGCATCTTTAGTTGCGTATATAATTTGGATGGGCAGGCACGGCTTCCCCGTGACAAGGGCCGTAGCAACGTTGATGGCCACTGGTATTGTGAAGGCCTCGGGACGCCAGACAATGGTGAACTTCGAACATGGGCTGAGCCGTATGTGGTGGTGCCGTTTCCGGGAACGCCATCCGGAGCTGTCGGCCAGGACTCCCGACCCCCTGGACCGGCAGAGGGTCTTCGGTGTGACGGTGCCTCGGGTGGAGGCACTCTTCAACATATTGGAGCCCATGTTTGCCGAGAATAGCTGGCATGATCATCCTCACCTGGTGTTCAACTGTGATGAAACAGGCTTTGGGGATAAACAAAAAAGCAGGAAGGAGAAGGTATATGCACAGAGGGGACAAAAACATGTGTATCGCCAAACTGTGGTAACGAGGGAGCACATCAGCGTCCACTGCTGTGCTAGCGCGGCAGGTGTGAGCATCCCCCCCATGATTATATATGCCCAATGCCTGCCCAGTAACAGTTATGCGCTAGATGGCCCCCCCAACGCCCTGTACGCCATCAGTGAGAAGGGCTACATGGATGGGCCCCTGTTCGTGAGGTGGATTGAACATTTCTTGAAGCATGCTCCGGCAGAGCGTCCACTCCTGCTAACTTGCGACCAACATGAGACCCATATGTCCAAGGACGTGGTGAACCTCTGTCGGGGCAATGGTGTGGAGGTGGTGTGCCTGCCAAGCCACACCACCCATGCCCTTCAGCCACTCGATGTGTCCCTCTTTGGGCCACTGAAAGAGGCCTTCACCAAGCTGGCTACAAATATGGGCCTGATTAGGGGAGACCTTGTCCTGGGGAAAAAGCATTTTTCATCAATCTTAAAATTTGCTTACCCAAAGGCAGCCACCGTGGAGAACATAAAGAAGGGGTTCTGGCTGACAGGCTTGTTCCCCCTGAACAGGCACGCACTGGAGGACAGTGATCAGGTACAAACAAAACAACAAAAAATAGACACTGCATAAATACAATAGAAACGATGCAAACAATAATTTACTAATATCTTTATATTAGACATAATGTAAAGATATATAAGATTTTTTAATATTTGGCAGGTAAATACTAATATTTAATATATAAATACATATTTAATATTTTAATATTAAAGATAATATATCTTTATATTATGTAAATAGGCCCAGATATACTAATATCTTTATCTCCTCTAATTTACATTTCAGATGATGATCATCCCTCCAGTGGCAGTCAATCATGACGCCCCGTTGTACGGTTTCATGTTACGCTCCCAACAATGACTGTACGGAATCTTGTGACACGTAACATAGTTCCCCACCCAGCGCCGCCTCAAGCAAATCACCATTTACGAGCATTTCATAGGCCAAAAATAAACCAATCAAAGCTAAGAAACGAAGATAAGACCCTCCCCCAGTAAATGACACATCAAAAGTTCATTGGTCTAATCCGTTAAGGGTCGCTCTGACGTTTTTACGTGCCCGGAAGCGAGTTTTCGTGTACGGATTGTGATGCGGAACTGCTACATATATATACACACACACACAAACAAACACATATAAATCTTGCAAAATAAAATTACAGATCCATTGTGATATAGGCGAAATATATTGTGAAAGATGCACATAAAGTTATTTAATAATCTTTCTCAGGTCACCTGTGTTTTCTATTTCTCTGTCAGCAGCTCCCTTCAGAAATGTTTAAATCAGGAACTTCTGTGTTGTACGTTAGAGGGTTTTTTCTGACACTTCTGAAATCACAGAACAAGTGGTATCAATGTGTTTAAAGATCAAAACCTGTTTTAAGTTTCAGCCCATTTTCACGCTCTGTGTGCGTGATTTATCCAATTAACTGTACAGTGCACACTTTTAGGTTAAATTAATCAGCTTACTTCCATTCATCAGTTGACAAATTGCTCGTCTATAGTTAGCTCTTATAGTTAGCCTGATGCTAACGAACTTTTTCCGAAGACACTAAACCATTTCTATGAAGTAAAACATATCATTTACATGAAAGAAAGTGTCAGGAACAATGAAATGTACTATTTGTGTAATTTTAGAGACTAAACTTACCTGAAATTAGTGAAAACAACAGTGAGAGACGGCGTTTAGCTGTTTGACAGTTGAGCTGCCGCCCCGTTTCCATGGAGATTTCCTCAGCTCCAGCTGAGCGCGCGCACATTAAAGCACGTAGAAGTCACGCAGAATGTATGTAAATATAATATAATACATTATATAATAGCTTTAGAAACGGTAAACTTGGTGTAGAAATAACACACAAAAAAAAACTGATTAAAAATGCATGAATTCGTACACATAGACAATTTACACATGTATCCCGAGGAACAATTTTTAAGCTTTGTTTAATGTACTTTTAAAATATATTTTCAAAATATATTTCAATATATTTAACACAGCTTCAGATATATGTCAGATCATTCTTCACTTGCTACATGTGCATGACTATTTTAGGGCTATACAGTCCGAAATAAACGTGCTTCTGCTAAATTTGGACCAATTAGACAGACCAAACAAAGACCAAACTTCAACGTCGATTTTTGGTCTAAAATAAGGCCATGACGGGCCGACTTGATTTAGCCCCAAAAACGACGTCCAAATGACGTCTGGTGCTGGGTGGGCTCTCTATACATAGGCGTAATTTACGGGTGGGACGGGTGGGACATGTCCCCACCACTTTTTACCAGGCTCGATATTGTCCCCACCACTTTTAAAAAGTAACTGAAAAATAGATTGCGTAAGGTATGTATTAAAGGAAAAGCACCATCTACAAATCGTCACTCTTCATAATCTAATTCATTCATTTAACAAATTTTTCCGCCGGTCAGAAGCTTTTCAACGTCCTCAAAGATGAATATTAAGTCTCGTTGTGAAACTATCGCGAGATACGTGATATGCGTCATGGGATATGTAGTTTCCTTTCCCTATAATTAGTCTACAGATCCTGTACCTTTCTTTTTACGATGTTCGTATTGTTTGGATACTGTTTCAAGGTTGAACTATTTTATTTGAGATTTTTGAGAAGATTAATTGGACAATATCTCTGGTCCACAAGTCAAATCATCACTGACTGTAGTCATCAAGTGATCAAGTGATGACTAGAAGGTGTACGACGGTTCTTCTTCAACCACGCAGCGAGGTGAGTTCACTTGAGGCATTGTTAAAAAGTCACAAGTCACGGTTATTATTACAAGTCATGATTAAGTGTTATAGGAAAAATTAAGTTTAAGCGACAGTATGTCTATATTCACGTAAGTTAAATATAATATTTTTTCGTGTTAAGCAAAGTAACTTACTGTGCATGGCTGGTTCACTAAAATTTTGTTGATGTTTTAACATTTATGCTATAGGTAGCAACATTTACCGTTAACTAGCCTGTGGGGTGGGGGAGGTAAAAATAGAGCTTTTATAAAAACGTCATAAAAAAAAAAAGATTTGTCAAAACAATTTCATTTATTTAATTATTTAATTAATAAAGGCAGTTTAACCATTTTAAACACAAATTAGCTCTCATTCGTGTTTTACACAAGGTTTTGCGTAGTTCAGGATTGGTTAAATTATTTGATTGGATAAGGAAACATTTTGTGGGCTTGTCTTGACTCTTGACGTAATGTTGATTCTTCCATGTTCAGCGCGTGCATCGATCACACCTGCTTTAAGCAAGTTGTCCGGCTGGTATTAAGGGAACATATGCAAGTAATTCAAAGTAGAATGAATCGTAATACACACACACACACACACAATTGTGCAATTAATGAATACGCTGCAGCTGAGCTGACCATGAAATGGGAAGTTCACCATATTTATCTTGCGTATTTTGATTGATATTAGCTACCCTGGATGTGTTGTGATAAGCAAAACGTAACATTCACGGATGTTTATAGACATATTTGTGAATGTGATGCATGTATACATCAAAGTGAAAATTAAGTGCATTTCCAACTCTGAACTCAGTCCGCAAGTAAATTCGGTTATTAAATAAACAAATAGCAAAACGAGTTGTGCGGTGTCCCCACCACTTTTCAAAGCAAAGTTACGCCACTGTCTCTATATCACTCATTATTCTGTATCACTGATCATGAGAGAGAGAGGGGGGGAGAGAGAGTGTGTGTGTGTGTAGCTTAATTTGTAATATTATTTATACCACAACTACCTTTATTTTTTTTATGAAATACAACAAGAGTGTCAGACACTCAGTGCGTGAAGTCAAAAAACTGGCTAGAGCCAGCAGACCCCTTAAAAAAAAAATAAACTCTTATGACCGGCAGAGAGAGAGAGTGTGTGTGTGTAGCTAATTAATTTGTAATATAGTTTTATACCACAACTACCTTTATTTTTTTTTAAATGAAATACAGCAAGAAAGTGTCAGACACTCAGTGCGTGAAGAAAAAAAAAAAAAAATCTCCGACAGACAGAGACGCGAGTCGCATTCTACCAAGCACCACGTCTGAACAAACCCCACGTGTACCAAAACTCTACTGGTTAATAAGTAAGTACTACAAACCAAAGTAAAAAACAAACCTGAAGCTGAAGAAACCCTAAACTTTAACGGAAAAAACCCGCGAACCTGAGTGACTGAGGGAGAGACAGAGAGAGAGAGCGAGAGAGAGAGAGAGAGCGCGCTGTTCTCTTCTCAGTGTTCTGTGTGTGAGTGAGCAGAGCGGGACACAGCAACACAATACATCTGTATGTGTGTAGGGGAGGGGCGCTGTGACTAGCCTATCACAGAACGCAGACACAGTCAGCTACCCAATCATCATTTTTATTCAATCCGAGCACAGATATTGACTCGTATTACTCGTATGATACTCGTACTCGGCAAAAGTGCTTTATCCGTACCGGATACTCGTTTCAGCCGAGTATCCGGCTCAACTCTAGTTTAAAGGCACCAAAACTTTTGAAAACAACAAGATTCAGAAATAAAGTTGGAAACTAAAATGTAAAGACACCTTAAATATTTTTAAGTTAATGATGCAGAAGGTAAATCTGACACTTTTCACCAACACTAAATAAAGATTTATAATCATTTTAAATAAATGTGCTTGATTAACACCATCTATCTATGGTAACACTATAGATTAAGCAACACATTAAAAAACAGTTTATTGCTGCTTACTGATAGTATGGTAGCTGTAGTGGTTATGTTTAGGTGTGGGTAGATATTCTGGTACATCATCTTGTACAGTCTCATCATCTGGATTGATGTCTTCTCGTTCTGCAATGCACTCCAAAACGACCCACCTCAGTTTCAGGTGCAAAAGCTGTCCACGCGTTCTCAGGTGGCCCTTGCTGTTGCAGCTGATCAAGTGCCTTATCCACTTCATCGCTGTGTTTCTCAAACTTCTTCTGGTGTGCTTGCACTACGGCACAAACAGGCATCAGGAGACCAGGGTGGGTAGGAAGTTCCACAGATGCACGTTTGTAAAACTGTTCATAGGTTGGAAATGTATGAGGTTTTAGCTGTGCATTGAAACGATGTGGCATATAAAGCTTCAGTAATCTACCTGTAAGGCTCCACCCATCCGGCCCAAGGAAGGTTTCCGGTGGTGGATGAAGGTTTCCTGCGTGCTCTGTCTTTCCAAATGTGCAAAGTTCTTCAATTTAAGTTAAACTCTAATCTGACTCCATTTTATCATTTAATCTGACTCCATTTTAGCTTGACCTCGTATTTAGCTTGAAATACAAATTGATTGCTTGTCTATTTCTAATTTGTATTCTTCTGATATTTGATTATTCTAGTTAACTCTTGACTTTATATTTACTCGTTCATTCGGTTGCTCATGTCTTTAACAAGGATGCAACGTAATCTACTAGAGTCAATAATTACAGAGTAAAACAGAATAAGGTCAAATGTAACAATTTATTCTCAGTCAGGTAAATACTTTATGTATTATGTCAATTCCACAGCAATTCAAAGGGATCAAATCATATCAATACAAAACATCGAATTCTCAAAGATAAATCTATGAGTAAAGAATGCATACCTGACTTTATAGAAATACATAGTGTGAGCATTGAGACATACCACACTACGGGCTTCTGGTTACAGAATCGCCCTGATCCTTTTGCCAAATTTCCTTAAGTACTTCAGACCAGAATAAACATCCCCCAAACTCGAGACAGGAACTAACAATTGTAATTTGCAATTTAATCAAGTCGAGTTGGCACCTTTTGGGACAGAAGGTAATTTGCATGAAAACCATTAGGTGTTGGTCCGCCCTCTACAGTATGCAAAATGTCTCTGAACTCTTAGGATTTGTATTACCTTTTAGTTTACTTCTTATAAGAATGAGACCATTGTACCAGTCGCCCTGAGACAATTCAAATGATACCAAACATGACTGTAAATAACACTTGCATTAATGCAGAATATTACATTCTTCTATTGACCATTCTGAGTGAAGGGAAGGATGGGGGAAGGAAGGGGATGAAAAGGAACTGATGCATATGTGAGAGAGGCATTTTCTTGTATTCTCTCTCAGTGGGATGTGGAGACAGATGTCTGTATGTTAATGCACTGTGTGTGTGTGTTGTCCATCTCAGGAGTTCAAAGTGTCTGAGGTTCTGTAATCCTTACATACCGTAAAACTTTTCAGGTTGTTTTTCCTCCGAAAACCGTGCATATCTAATAACTGCAGCCTTACCAACAGTTCTTTCCTGAAAAAATCCCATACCGTTGAGCAGCCGGTGAACATTCTTGCCATCCGTTTGCTGACCATACACAATACGGTATTACGAAGCAAAGTCTGCCAGACACATCTTTTCAAACTCCCGTGTTTGTGGCCTTGCCCTGTATTTATCTATTATCCCTGACATCCAGACATCCTCTGAATCCAGGAAAAACAGTATAATCAGCACAAAAACAAACAAAACTTTTGACATTTTAGTGTTTGGACAGGACTTTTATTTTGGTTTGGTGATGTGACGTCCCCTGTGATTCGACTGAAGACAGGTTTGTTTTAGTTTAACTTGCAAAGTTTTTAAATCAGCGCTAGTCGTACGGGCTATTTTCCAGCGATGTATTTGGTTTATTATTTAATGATTTATCTGATCTTAATGTGTGTTAATTGTGAGAGTAAACGAAAAGCTGCTCGAGAGTCATTTGATAGTAAGCTGAATCACTGACATCATCTGTGTAAATACAAAAAAAACAACATAAACCAACTGCAAATAAAGTCATTACATAAAGAGTAATCTAATACATTTAATGTACAGGTCATTCAGTACCTAAACAAATGCATATGAAGTATGTTTAGTGTTCTTTTATTAGCTTTTTAATGCTACTATTATTATAGTTTTTTTGGATAATCAGGTCATTTAGGGCCCTTAACTATGACTCTGACTGACTCCCTTACAAGTGCACAGACTACTGAACTAGAGAGGTGACTGAGATGCACCCAGAGATGTAGTTGGGATATGTTTTTCTTTCTGTTAATTTTTTTTCTCATTTTAATCGTGACAGATTGTCCAAACACACAGAAAACTCCCGGTGAAGCAATCAAAATCCATGTGACTCACGATTATAAAGATGGCGTTGATTAAAGAGGAGAGTGAAGATATAAAGATTGAAGAAGTGTTCAGTCTGAAACAAGAAGATACTGAGGAACAAACAGGTTGGTTTTCATTCTCAAAGCTGAAAACTCACTCATTTCATATTTATTAAAAGGCCATCCTCTAAAGATATGAATATTTTTTGAAGAATGTGTTATGAGTGTTATTAAAGTGGTTTTATTTGACATGGAGATGTTGAGTCACATGACCAGAAAAATACGAATCACACGGACTGCCAGTGGCAGTGAGCAAGAGGGCACTTTTTCACATCACAACACCCACACACAACTAACTACAGGTCCTTTTCAAAAAATTAGCATATTGTGATAAAGTTCATTATTTTCTGTAATGTACTGATAAACATTAGACTTTCATATATTTTAGATTCATTACAACACAACTGAAGTAGTTCAAGCCTTTTATTGTTTTAATATTGATGATTTTGGCATACAGCTCATGAAAACCCAAAATTCCTATCTCAAAAAATTAGCATATCATGAAAAGGTTCTCTAAACGAGCTATTAACCTAATCATCTGAATCAACTAATTAACTCTAAACACCTGCAAAAGATTCCTGAGGCTTTTAAAAACTCCCAGCCTGGTTCATTACTCAAAACCGCAATCATGGGTAAGACTGCCGACCTGACTGCTGTCCAGAAGGCCATCATTGACACCCTCAAGCAAGAGGGTAAGACACAGAAAGAAATTTCTGAACGAATAGGCTGTTCCCAGAGTGCTGTATCAAGGCACCTCAGTGGGAAGTCTGTGGGAAGGAAAAAGTGTGGCAGAAAACGCAGCACAACGAGAAGAGGTGACCGGACCCTGAGGAAGATTGTGGAGAAGGACCGATTCCAGACCTTGGGGGACCTGCGGAAGCAGTGGACTGAGTCTGGAGTAGAAACATCCAGAGCCACCGTGTACAGGCGTGTGCAGGAAATGGGCTACAGGTGCCGCATTCCCCAGGTCAAGCCACTTTTGAACAGAGAAGCAGCACTGGACTGTTGCTCAGTGGTCCAAAGTACTTTTTTCGGATGAAAGCAAATTTTGCATGTCATTCGGAAATCAAGGTGCCAGAGTCTGGAGGAAGACTGGGGAGAGGGAAATGCCAAAATGCTTGAAGTCCAGTGTCAAGTACCCCACAGTCAGTGATGGTCTGGGGTGCCATGTCAGCTGCTGGTGTTGGTCCACTGTGTTTTATCAAGGGCAGGGTCAATGCAGCTAGCTATCAGGAGATTTTGGAGCACTTCATGCTTCCATCTGCTGAAAAGCTTTATGGAGATGAAGATTTTATTTTTCAGCACGACCTGGCACCTGATCACAGTGCCAAAACCACTGGTAAATGGTTTACTGACCATGGTATTACTGTGCTCAATTGGCCTGCCAACTCTCCTGACCTGAACCCCATAGAGAATCTGTGGGATATTGTGAAGAGAAAGTTGAGAGACGCAAGACCCAACACTCTGGATGAGCTTAAGGCCGCTATCGAAGCATCCTGGGCCTCCATAACACCTCAGCAGTGCCACAGGCTGATTGCCTCCATGCCACGCCGCATTGAAGCAGTCATTTCTGCAAAAGGATTCCCGACCAAGTATTGAGTGCATAACTGAACATAATTATTTGAAGGTTGACTTTTTTTGTATTAAAAACACTTTTCTTTTATTGGTCGGATGAAATATACTAATTTTTTTGAGATAGGAATTTTGGGTTTTCATGAGCTGTATGCCAAAATCATCAATATTAAAACAATAAAAGGCTTGAACTACTTCAGTTGTGTTGTAAGGAATCTAAAATATATGAAAGTCTAATGTTTATCAGTACATTACAGAAAATAATGAACTTTATCACAATATGCTAATTTTTTTAAAAGGACCTGTATTTACATATTAACCAGCTAACAAGCTTAAACAATGGCAATCTGGGGCTCGTTCTTCGTACGTTGCTTAAAACATCCGAGATCAAATGAGACATCCGAGATGATTTCATCGTGCTAATCATGAGCCGGCTAATTGGGTTCTTCGAACACACCTGTTGTTTATGATTAGTATTGCTGGATTGAGTTATCTGAGATAATTGCGCGTTCATGCGTTGGTTTAAAAGGGGATATGTATCGATAGTAGAAACAATGATTAGCAACGCTGTTATTGGCTGTTCAGCATGGCCAAAGAACGTGCCCAGTTTTTCTCCCAAGCAGAACAAGAGCTTTTAATGGAAGGTTATGCCGAATTTGAGTCTTTAATTAAAACGACAGGAAACACCTCAAAGTCTGCAAAAGCCAGGAGAGAGGGCTGGCAAAAAGTAGCAGACAAATTAAATGCGTAAGTGCTGTCCATGGTAGATGTTTCTATTACTTTCTACAGTGTGTATTTTTTCATTTTAATAATTTCATATTTACTTTGTTCTTTTATGTCAGAGCCACCACGGGACCCACTAGAACATGGGGACAAGTAAAAGTGAAGTACAAGAATATTCTACAAAATGGTAGCCTTTAATTGTTATACTGTCTTTATTTTAAAAAGCCACTTTTTTTCCTTTTTAAAAGCCACTGTTAAATAATGTTTGTTTATAACAGCCACCAAGAAAAAGGCTGAAAAAAAAAAAAAAACAGGTGGTGGTCCTGCACCACCACAATATACCCCAGCAGAGGAGCTGGCCCTTGGGTTGAATGAAAACCGAACCATTGTGGAGGGCATCCCTGGGGGCAGCTCTTCCTCAGACCCAAAGCCAGGGACCAGTAGCAGCAACACCTTCATTACTGGTAGGCTAAATGAGCTTTCAATTCTCTTAGTACACTGTAAAATTATTCGTTGCTGCATTAAATGAAGTATAATCCAAATGGCTGGTACAGTCATTTCAACCATTTGTGAAAGTGAAGACTTCTACACTTTTAGTTAATATAAAATGTTGCCATGAGTTATTGATCACATTATATTTTTTTACAGTGTAGTTAATTGTAATGAGAATTTTTTTTTTTTTTTTTTTTTTTCTCTTTTGTGCAGTTTTACATAATACACCAACACTTTTACCTGTTCCCAAGCAAGTGGTGGCTGAAACATATGCAGTAAGTTTTGTATGCAGTAAAAACTTTTTGTAACTTGCATAAAGGGAAGAGAGTGCAACACTTTGGAATACCCATTTATTTCCATTGCACAGGACCGTGAAGAAACCCTCTCAGATGACTGTCCTTTGGAGGAAGTACCTGTAAGTGCATAATAAATAACTTTACACTAATTTGTATATACTTGTGTACCTATTCTTTCTGTCTGCAATATGAGTTGCAGGAGTCCAAACCTAGAGAAAGGCTTGCAGAAGAGTCTGCACAAAGAACTGATACAGAGGTGGACAGTGTTGTACTTTTACTTTTTACTTTTGTTGCATGAGGCATGTTTTGACCCTTTTTTTTTTCTTTCACAAAATGACACGGGGTGACATCCGTTCCCTATATAAATGGCATCTTCAACAAAAAAGAGTATTTTGACCTGAAAAAAACACAAATTAAGAGGAGAAATTGAACTCGACAACTTGAAAAAGAGAAATATTGCACTAGAGATGCTTCAAAAGGACCTTCAGAGTAAGTGCTAATACACCATTTGACACATAATAGTATTGCTGACTTTACATAACTATCTCTTATTGCAGGCAAAAGATGACTTGCTGGCTTTTCTTTATAAAAAAATTGTTTAAATAAAACTCCAGGAACGAAGCATATTTGTCTTGTCTTTTATTTTACACATTCAAAAATGGTGCTCCACAATCCTGTCCCGTGCAGCTCTGCCACTAGGTTGGTCCAAGTGCACTGGCTGGAGGTCATCATCAGGCTGCACCTCCACCACAGGGGTCCTCTCCTTTCTGATGGTGGCAATATTGTGGAGGATGGCATATGCAACAATTGTCACAGGCCCTGTCAGGTGCAACCCTCAGACCCTTCAGACACTGAAATCTTTCCTTTAGTTGCCCAAAGGTCATTTCAATGCGTGCCCTTGTCCTGGCTAGAGCTGCATTGTAACGGGTTTGGGTCAGGGAAGGGCGTCATAAAATGCTGCCTGCAGGCATAGCCCCTGTCTCCAAGCAGGATCCCATCAAAATCCCCTGTATAATGGAAAAATGCAGTTTTGTTAGGCTCAGCATAAGTGTGTGTAATACTGTGAGCTTGACATTTATATGTTCCCTTACCACGTTCAAATAATGTGCATAAATGTGACTCTCTGAAAATTCTTGAGTCATGCACTGATCCTGGCCATTTTGCTTCCACATTTGTTATATGGAACATAGCGTCACACACCATCTAAGAGATTTTAGTCAGTCAACTGCATACTTTTTGATCCATTTCTTTTTTTTTATGTAATATATTACTAATCTGGAATATTATAAATTGTAATAGTAATTTACCTGCACATTTATACTGTGAACCCCCTTTCTGTCCACAAAATCCCCTTCATTGGGGCCTGGTGGGGCCTTGATGGGGATGTGTGTGCAATCTATGGCACCAATCACGTTAGGGAAGCCTGAAGGACACATACTGTTAGTCATACTTTTTGGCATGGTCATGATTGCATGTCATTAATAATTATAAATGTACCTGCAATAGCAAAAAAATTCTGCTTTACCACCTGGGGTCTTAAGTGGCTTGGAAATACCACAAAAACCCTTAACCGCTTGAGTGCCAGGTAAACTTTGCGAATGGCACGACAGACAGCACTTTTCACTAAGTTCTCTGCATCTCCAATAGTGTAAAGGAAAGTGCCACTCGCAAAGAATCTCAGGGCAATGCACACAGTCTGTGCAGTTGTCAAAGCCCGACTCCTCCGTGTTGAACACTTAATCTGTGGTTCCAACAAATTAATGATGTAAATAACACCCTCACGAGAAAAATTATATCTCTCAACAATTACACTTTCGCGCTGCGCCAAAGGATCCTGTCTATCCCGCAATACGCGATTAATTCAAAAAGCTCTGCGAATTATTCTTGCACCTTACGCAACAGGTTGCTGTCGTAAAAATGGACAAGACATGGCTTTGAAAGACTTCCCTATCTCCTCCGCTTATAAAGCCGCGATCTAATCCTGTTTACATGAAATAAGCCTGCTCCCGAGCAGGTTTAAGCTTGCGCACCTGTTGCTATGACAGCAAGTCCAGGATGAGCGTCGAAGAACCAAACAATCCAAGATCATGCCAAATCGTCAACAATCAAATCCAGCTAACTGAGTTAGCGACGTACGAAGAACGAGCCCCAGATCTGCAGAGTCTTATGTAACCCAGGTTACTAGTAGCAGAGATAGAATAATAGAGCAAATAATAACATCGAAAGGATGAAAGGTGCAGCGAGAATAAATATGTACCTGTGATTCATAAAATATTTATGAACATAAATATTTCTAAATGTAAAATGAGGATTATAATCGCGTTCTGAATGACGTCATTACGTCGCAATTTTACAAGGCAGTGCGTCCCGATCTTTCTTTCTCCTGAACTTGAGATGAGAGCAGATGTCCGTCAGTGCTTCAGAATCGAATATAAACGACGTAAGATCCATTTAATATGTCTCTATATCGTTATACATCGATGATATAAAACTAAGTACTTGTGTAACAGTTGATTTATCTCGTGTAACGGTCGAAATGCATGTTAATAATGCAATTTTAGCATAATGCTAATATGATTTGTCATATTTCTAACGAAGGATTGAGAGAAAAGCAGAGTGTGTCTGAGAGTGATATCTTCAAACGTGTATCATCGGGAGTTTTCCTGTCTCTTCATTTTCTTTCCTTGGTGAGTTGATGTGGTTTTCATTTTATTTTCCTTACAATATGGTTCAAAAGTCTTGTTTCATGAATTAGCCATTTATTTGGTGTAGCATATATGATGGAAACAGAGACAAAAGTAATGGTAATTCCTGTGAAATACCAAATAATTAACATGCTTTGTGTGTCAAACAAGATAATTATACAAATGACCGCATAAAATTTAAGTGGAATGCTTTTATTGTTAAAAGGCGAACGCCAAATAAGATAAAAAATCATACTAAGAAATTAAGTGCACAGATTATATGAATGGATAATGTTGTTTGTTTGAAATTGTGTTAAACTGAATGAATAAATACATTGTAAAGTGCTAATTGTTCTTTGGGCCTTGTGTTTTGAAGGCCAGGTTGTTGTTTTGTTCCATGTGATGTTCTGTTGATGTTCATCTGCTGAATGTGGTCTGCTCTGGATGCGAATCGAGTGAAGTGTGAACCTTTCCTGGATTGTGAACTCAACTCTCTTCTGTGGAGAACGTAACGGTAACGCTGGAGCTGGACTGGCGAGCCGCCCGTTAACTGGAGCTTGTGATCAGTCCTGTTTTGAAAGAGCACAGAAATTGAACTTATTCATCTTCAGACGGTAGGAGTGGAATTTCGTATCGCACTTCCTATTTCGGCATAGACTTTAGAGACTGCGGATTTCATCAATTCCTGGGTTCTTGGACTAAATATATGAACTGAATGTTTTTTTTTTTTTTTTTTCAAAGAATCATTCTGAGTGTTCATGACAAGCATTGGACTCTTGATTTATTTTTGAAGTGTTCAGACTGAATGTAATTTTATTTTATTGGGTGTTTCTTTCAGAAATGTGTTGGGTAAATGTTCAAAGTGTTAAATAACTAAACTAAGATCAAATTTAAGACAAAACGGTTAAAGAAGGGAAAAGGTTGATTACATGAATTTAACTTGGTGAATTAGCTATCAACAAAGAAAAAAAACAGAAGGGAAACATCAGCTTACTCTGATGAGTGATATTGCCATAAAGTCTGTGAGGAAAAAAACTGTACAAATCCTTACTATTGAATGTAAACTAAACTGAGGTCATTGTACACTGAGTGTGAGATACTAAATTATTATTATTTTTTTTATTATATTTCTGTGGTCATTGTTAAAATATAATCTTTTCTTATTCTTACCTTAACCCCGTATCGGAGTTGTTCACTGCTGCCGCACCATCTCTCTCCTGGGACGAACCTAGACTGCTGAACTTACTGGTCCATTGATAAAATAACTGGCAAGATATTCGGGTTGTCTGGTGCTGACACAGCTGCAGCCAGAATGTCCCACACATCCTCTCCTGCACTAGTTTCTGTGTTTTGGGGTTCAGGTGGGTCATCGGCAGGATCCTCCACAACCTCTGGATCAATAATGTCCCCGTTCTGAAGGCAGAGGCTGTTTAGCATTGCACAGCATGAAACAATATCTGGCACAAAGACAGGGCTCACTTCCAGGGCCTTGAAAAAGATGGAGCGCCAGCGTGTCTTCAGCATCCCAAAGGCTCTCTCAACAATGTTACATGCACGAGCATGCTTGGCATGCTATATGGTGTGATGAGGCAGATGGGCGCACTCAAACAGGGATACCCACCATCTCCAAGGATGCATTTTCCTGCAGGTGGATACAGGCGGCCAGTGTAAAGGGGGCTGTTCTTCAGTCATGAGTTTTGAATGACGCATGTTCAAAGGTTCTGGCTCAGATATCATGTGCAGGACATCGGACTTAAGGTAGAAGAGGAGGTCAGGTGGATGAGGCCACTTAAAGGCATTCTTCCCATCCAGCTGTTGCATGCATCTCACTTCCACTTCTTCACTCACTACCTGGATGACCTGTCCCACAAAAGGCTTACTTTCATATCTGACCAGAATGAACTTGCCTTTCAGATCTCACAGACAGTCAGTAGCAGTGGAGGGGATGTTCACTGATAGGTTGCAGAAATCTACTGTAGATGGATCATAGCACTTGCAGATACCAGGTCTTGCACAGAAACATGAAATTTCCCTCCGCTTAATTGCAGCTGGTTCTTCAGAGGTTACTTGATGCATTTTCACTTTCACAGCTGGGACATTTTTTGGGACAGATTCATCAAACTTTGCAATATCTTCCTCTGATATCCAGTAGTAATTAATGGTAGTCTTCCTAGTGACCCTTTTGAAGCCAGACAGAAAAGGCACTGTGCTGAGTAGATACAAGTTTTTCTTGTTCCTGTATTGGGTCACTGGTCCATCACTGATGATATGTAGAGTACTAGGTGGTGTTACATTTGCCTATGGCATCCCTCGATACAGGCTCCATGTGAGCCCACGCTCGTCATGGCGGAGAGAGGCAGAGATAGTGGCATAGGAGAAGGATGATGAGGCCATATACGCCACACAGGTGTGGATTGTAACCTGCTTGTGGCTGTCACTGAAGTGGAAAGCCAGCTCTTTGAGTATTTTGGCTTCGTGGAGCCGGTTGAAATGGTGCTTAGCTAGTGCTTAGCTCTTTACACTTTCCGCTTTGTGTGACTTTTGCAAAGTTAGCCAAGTTTTTCTCTTTTTCAGATGTGACTACTCTGGACCACTGCTGCCATGTTAGGTCCTTCAAACTCAATCTCATTGTAGCAGCACTTCGCATAGGTGCGATACATGCATTGCTTGCTGGTAGTATTGCATGCAATAACTGCTAGCAACTTTGAAATACTGTTTGTCAGAAGGATAGCTTTCTGGTGCAATTTGTCCACAAGCAGCTTGACATTTTCATGGTCTATGCAAGCACATGTATTTCTGTCAGTGTCTATTGCTGGTGTTACATAAAAAGGGCAGTATCTCACAAATTGTCTATATGACATTTCAGGTGTCTCTTGACTGTTGCATTGTACTGTACATGGAGCTCTTTCAGAGAGTGCAGCAGTACCCTCCTTTGCTTCTTGATTTTATTTTTCGTCACCGTGTCCTTTTTGCCTGATAACATGCGGCTGTTTTCATCCCTACAAAGAAAGCTGACCACTTCTTCTCTTCTCACTCTTGAGGTTTTCATTTTGTCTCAGTTTCTTTCCCCCAACAGTTTCTGTTTTTCTTTTGCCTCTCTAGTTTCCTCTGTATCTTTTGTGTCTTTTTTGTTTTGCTATTTGGAGATCCCTTTTAACTTTGCGAAGTTCAGACCTCAGCCCTTCCCTCTCTTTGAACAGTGAGCTATAGGATTTAATCTTTCTTTCCTTGTAGGGGTTGAGGATGCTTGCGGACTCTAAATTTGGCTGCTCAGTCATGATCATCAAGGTGCTTTATGCATGGGCTCAGGATTGTCAAGATGCTGAATTTGCTCATTTGCTGATGTGTTCATAGATGGTGGAGTTAAGTTGAGAACATCATCAAGCATCCTTTTGTTTTTTTCTGTAGTTTCTCTGGTACTCTCTCCACTTTTCCCTCATCTTCTTCTGCTTTGTTTTGGAAAGCTTTACTACTGGAATATTCTTTTCTCTTTTGATAACTACAAATTCAATAGAAAAGTCAACAATTAGCCTACAGAGCTTCTTAAAACAATTATATCCTTTTATTACCACCTCACCCTGTGATTTCCACTGGCTAACCTTCCAGAACACCTAAATCACTGCATCACTCTTTGACTTTAACCTGGCATTCTTACAGTCTTTCACCGGTTCTCTCTCTCTCTCTGTGTGTGTGTGTGTAAACTACCTTTCACGATCAGTGGGTCCCCGGTGGAGAGGGTGAGTAGCTTCAAGTACCTCGGTGTAAACATCTCAGAGAACCTGACTTGGACTACACACATCCAAACACAGGTAAAGAAAGCCAGGCAAAGACTGTACCATCTGCGACAGCTGAGGAAATTCAGGGTCTCACCAGCAATCCTGAAAACTTTCTATTCAGGGAAAGTGTATTGACTCAGTGCATCTGCAAAGCACTACAGAGAGTTGTGAGCTTAGCTGAGCGCATCTCAGGGTCTGCTCTCCCCTCTCTGCAGGACATCTACCTTAAACGCTGCAAAAATAGAGCTGTTAAAATAATCAAGGACTCAAATCACCCTGGTAACCGTCTATTCACTTTGCTTCCATCTGGTAAGCGCTTCCGTAGCCTGATGGCAAAAACTGAGACTTAGGAGGTGCTTCTTCCCCCAGGCCATCAGGCTCCTAAACTCTAACTCGGAGTCATGTGATGTTATGACACAATGTAAATATCACCATATCAATAGCTATTCATTCAACTCTTATATTACTATTTAAGTCAACAACATACTGCACATTTATATTTTTTATCTTTTATTTATGCACATTCTGTGTTTTGTATTCTATATAATTGCACTGTCCTTGGAGCGGACCTGACCTACATTTCACTGCTGGTTATTCCCTGTATAATTGTGTATGTGACAAATAAAAATCTTGAATTATATTAAGTGAATGGAATGCAAATATGCATTAAAGCTATAAACATTTCAAAAACACTCATGTTGTCAAACAATTATTTTATCCTAGGCCTACAGAGCTTTAATATTAAAGTTGTGGATAAAGCACCACTTTCTCAAAAAAAAAATACAACATTGAACACTTGAAAATAGTTACAAATAGTTGGTTAGTTTATATTACATCTTTAATCAGCATCATGAACTAGTGATTTGACTAATTTGGCCCCTAAAAAGAAAGTCTTGTAATAGCAGTCAAATGGGGTAACACGGTTACACCATTTGACATTTCAATTTAAAATCAATTTTGACAGGCATTATCATGGACACCTATGTAAGCACATGGTCTTGGTGGGAATATTTCAAATGTAATTTTTAAAGTTAATACTCATTTTTATAATAATTATCAATGGATTCCTGGGGTCTTACCATTTGGCATGTATACCTGACCATACCCTAAAAATGTCAAATTATCTCACATTTTAAAGAGAGTTACTAACCTTTGCATGCAGCAGTTAGTCTCATCAGGGGTCCTTCTCTGTGATACAATTTCCTGTCATATGGTCTTCTGCACAATATTAACAAAATGGCTCCTTGAATGGTGGTTACACCACCTTGACGCTTCAGAAATTTGACTTGTCACATAATTCCCCAAATTAATTATAATATTCAGAACAATGGTGCTCCATTTACCTTTATTTACTATTAAATAGGTCTAATGTAAGGTTATGCCAAACTAGCTGATATGGTGTTTTGAGAATTTCACCTTTTTTAAACAAGATCAATTATTTGGTACAAAGTTTTTACGGTTACACCACATTGACATTTTTGCAAAAATCCCCCAAATATTCTCTCAAAATGAATAAAATTTTTTAGACTTGGTTCTTAAAAATTTTAACCCTTTTAAATTTAATTAAACCAAATGGACACCTGTTTACACTTTGATCTGAACATAAACAATGTATCCGTGTACATGCGTTGCATACGCTGTTTGCGTATGTGATACTCTCCAAAATGGCGCCAGGGTGATTCAGCGGAGACGAATTGTTGATTAAAGTCATTATTTTTGTTTTCTTTGCACACAAAGTATTCCTGTAGCTTCGTAAAATTACAGTTGAACCACTGATGTCACATGGATTATTTTAACGATGTCCTTGCTAAGTTTCTGAGCCTTGATCGTGTAAGGATCCTTTCTGTCCATGGGAGGGCCAGAGAGCTCTTGGAATGCATCAAAAATATCATATAAGGTTTTACAGGTTTTGAATGACATGAGGATGAGTAATTAACAGAATTTTCATTTTTGGGTGATTACTGTTTAAAACACAACAGACAGGAAAAACATTAAAACAACTGGAGAGCGCTCCACACCTAGGCAACCATCCGCAGTGCCATCTTAAAATTCATGTGCCCTTGTAATCTTTAATCACAAATGTTGACCTCCCCTCCCCCTCAAAACGACTCCTCTACTCTTCCGGTCACGAGTGATGGAGCAAGGGCGTAGCTAGTGACGTAAGGAGTAAACACTGGGATAAACGACAGGGAAAGCTGAAGCTGATGCTTCACTTTATAGCACTGACTCCAGTCATGAGGGAGTACATTACCCTTAAAAACTGAAAAGATATTAGGACAACATTACTTTTAGGACACCACAAACTAATTTACTTCATGAAAATGACTAATGACTTAAAAGGTAAAACAACAGAGAGAATCAGACAAGAGAAAACAACCTCAACACGCAGGTACAAATATTACTACACTTTCAATATTGTATGTAGAAATAAAAAAAAAATGTCTTCATGTCTGTCATCTTCAGGGAGTGATTGTGTGAAGATCAGAAGATACAGAGCAGCTGTAGTGTGTTTGGTTCTGCTGTGTGTTCTTCTGCTGACTGCAGTCATAGTGCTGTGTGTCTACATCCACACAAACAATACAAACTACACAGAAGAGACACACCGGCTACTAACCAACATCACCAACCTTAAAGAAGAAAGAGACCAGCTACTAACCAACATCACCAAACTCACAGAAGAAAGAGACCAGCTAGTAAACAAGAGCATGCAGCTGACAAAAGAGAGAGATGAGTTATTAAGTAAGAGTGATCTGATTAAAACAACAGACCAATTACATCAGGAGAAAAATGAACTGTTGAAAAGTATTCATGGAATGGGTAATTATGAACTATATTAAAACTAAAACAACCACTTATTAGTAGATCAGTGTGATGGGAATAAAGTGCTAATAGTTGAATTGTTTGTGTTTTCAGATGGATGGATTTACTATCAATCTAATCTGTACTTCATTTCCTCTGAGAAGAAGAGCTGGACTGAGAGCAGAAGATACTGTACAGAGAGAGGAGCAGATCTGATCATCATAAACAACACACAGGAACAAGTGAGTGAAACTAATGTTATAACTATGTTATCTATGGAAAGAAAATTGTTATACTTTATCACATAACTGCTATTTTATTTATTTTTTTCTCAGGATTTTGTGAAGAAAATATCTGCTAATGGTAATGTCTGGATTGGTCTGACTGACAGTGATGAGGAGGACAGCTGGAAATGGGTTGATGGCAGCACTCTGTCCTCTGGGTGAGAAAACACAGAACTGATCTGATTATTATTAAATAAATGATTCATACAGTCAATATCATATCACACAGAAGCAGCACTGAACATCTAATGCTGATCTGTTGATGTAGGTTCTGGAATCCTCGAGAACCCAATGGACATAGAAGAGAGAACTGTGCTCGGACTTATTCACCAGGATGGGGTGATTATCCATGTAGTGATCATTTTCTATGGATCTGTGAAAAGAGCATTTTAAAATAAGTCATCACATGAACTGCAGTTTACATTTTCCTCTAAGAACAGCTATATTTAAAAGAACTGCAACTGCTAGAACACAGTTTATCTCTCTCTCTCTCTCTCTCTCTCTCTCTCTCTCTCTCTATCGCTCTCTCTCTCTCTATCTCTCTATCTCTCTCTCTCTCTCTCTCTCTCCATACAGAGTAGAATAATTTACACCAAACAGAAGTAAAAGTGCAAATACACTCTTTGAATGAAGCAAAAAAAAAAAATCTTTTTTTATTATAGACTTTTATAATAGATATAAAAGAAAACTTCTTAGATTTGTTTTGAGCAGTTATTACAGTAATTATGAATTTCCGTCAGTTAAAAAAAAGAGGGAATTTGGAAGATGGAATACGACAAGTATATATATATATATATATATATATAAATAGTATATCACTTGTACACAAAGTTTGCTAAATATGTTTTATAAATATTTGATATGAATAAAACAATGGTGCTGTGTCAACAGTGTACTTGATAGCAAGATAAAATTCCTAGATTCCAACTGTGTAATATGATCAGAATAGGGATTGGGTGTTTTCTTTCTTTTTAAGGTTTAACATCTAATCTTTAACTATGACAAACAAAATATGAGGTCAATAGTCAAATTTAGCCACAGTAGCTGAGCCTTAAAGGTACAAGAAATGAAAGCAAGTGAAATCAACCTGAACAGAACCAAACAGAACAACATATTTGTTACCAATCTGAATATATATCTGAGAGTACTTATGTTAACAGAACTATTGCTGAGACATCGGAGATGAACAGAAAGAATGAGTGGAGATGATAATCTACCAGTACAGAAACTTTGAAAGTGACTTTGTTTGAGGACACAGTAACAATGCGGGGTATCTTCAAAGTTTATTTCCACAGAGATATCACCTAATCAATCAATCTGTAATGCGGGAGACTCGAGAGGATCCATGTGCAGAGGAAATTTATTGAAACAGAGTCAAGCAGACCAGGGTCATACACAGAGAAGGCTAAGAAAGCTAACAACAAGCGATAAGCAAGACTTCACGAGTGAGCGCTGGCCAACTGGGCCTATACATACACTAGTGCAGATGTTACCAACGTGGTGCCTGCGGGCACCTGGTAGCCTGCATTGAGTCTCTGAGTTTAGTGCATGCATTAGACTATGAAAAGTCATGGTCGGTTACAATGGCGATCAGCAGGCAGTAGCTACGCAGTACAGAGATTTTTAACGTTTGAACACCACAATGACATCAGATCAGTTCCATTCTGCTTTTCTGACTAACTAGGGCTAAAATATAAAGAGTGTAAGAAGATAATTCTGATGGTGAATAATACACCTTTTATTTAAGGGTCACATCCTATAGACTTCACACACTGAGATAACTTGTGTGCTGCTGTTTCAATCTAACTGTTGGTACAAACAGCAAAAAGCAGATTTGCAAAACTGTAAACAGACAAACAGAAGAACAATATTTAGCACTAGTACATGGTTACAATGATTGACTACACAAGACTAGTACCACAAGGATCTGTCCTAGGTCCTCTGCTATTTTCAATATACAACCCCGATTCCAAAAAAGTTGGGACACTGTACAAATTACGAATAAAAAAGGAATGCAATAATTTTGGATTTCATGAGAGCTGCACATTCCAAAAAAGTTGGGACAGGTAGCAATAAGAGGCAGGAAAAGTTAAATGTACATATAAGGAACAGCTGGAGGACCAATTTGCTTATTAGGTCAATTGGCATCAACATGATTGGGTATAAAAAGAGCCTCTCAGAGTGGCAGTGTCTCTCAGAAGTCAAGATGGCAAGAGGATCACCAATTCCCCCAATGCTGCCGCGAAAAATAGTGGAGCAATATCAGAAAGGAGTTTCTCAGAGAAAAATTGCAAAGAGTTTGAAGTTATCATCATCTACAGTGCATAATATCATCCAAAGATTCAGAGAATCTGGAACAATCTCTGTGCGTAAGGGTCAAGGCCGGAAAACCATACTGGATGCCCGTGATCTTCGGGCCTTTAGACGGCACTGCATCACATACAGGAATGCTACTGTAATGGAAATCACAACATGGGCTCAGGAATACTTCCAGAAAACATTGTCGGTGAACACAATCCACCGTGCCATTCGCCGTTGCCGGCTAAAACTCTATAGGTCAAAAAAGAAGCCATATCTAAACATGATCCAAAAGCGCAGGCTTTTTCTCTGGGCCAAGGCTTATTTAAAATGTACTGTGGCAAAGTGGAAAACTGTTCTGTGGTCAGACGAATCAAAATGTCAAGTTCTTTTTGGAAAATTGGGACGCCATGTCATCCGGACTAAGGAGGACAAGGACAACCCAAGTTGTTATCAGCGCTCAGTTCAGAAGCCTGCATCTCTGATGGTATGGGGTTGCATGAGTGCGTGTGGCATGGGCAGCTTACACATCTGGAAAGTGCAATGCTGAACGGTATATCCAAGTTCTAGAACAACATATGCTCCCATCCAGACGTTGTCTCTTTCAGGAAAGACCTTGCATTTTCCAACATGACAATGCCAGACCACATACTGCATCAATTACAACATCATGGCTGCGTAGAAGGAGGATTCGGGTACTGAAATACAAATAAACTTGAACTAGTGATATCTGAGGTTATTTATGAGAGTGTGAGCATTACTGAGCTTCAGGACATGGACAGAGAGAGACTGGAGAAAAATTAATGTACTGTTTATATGAGCATCCTGACTCAGCTAATGGTGTGTGTTTGGTTGATCTGACCAGTAGATGACTGTGGGATGTGTGGGACTGTGTGATGAGGAAACGTATAATTTAAAGGGGTCCTATTATGCTTTTTCACTTTTTGAATTTTAGTCAGTGTATGTTTGGGCATAAAACAATCTACAAAGCAGGGATGTTTTTCCGGATTAATCCGGAATTCCGGATTTTCCGACCTGAAAATGTGACCTATGTGAATCATGCAGATCTGTAAAAAAAAAAAAAAAGGGGGGGGGGCGGGGCATCTCACAGCCGTCACCATGGTAACCCGGGACAGAACCACAATCGCCGTCCCTGAGCAACAGGGCCACACCGGGCGGCATGTCAGATGGCAAAGAGATGCATTTTTCCTTCCTTTCCAAGTATCAACAAGGACGTATTTGCGACCGTTCGCAAATGGCGGATGGCGAAGTATGATTGGTCAGATCACCTGTCAATCAAGCTCCCTGCTGCGCAGTGTAAGTTACCTCAGTCGCTCTCGTGCTACAGTGGTATCGTGACAAGAACATCGCCGGATCGGATGATCTGGGTATGTATTATTGCTTGTGTCTATATACCTATAAGTAGGCCCGCACGGAATCCGCGGCCGCAGATATCCGCAGAAAACTCCGCAGATTGTAGCGCCAGCCCGTCAAGTATACACAATGCGCGCGTGCGCGTTTGAAGTTGCGCTGTTTGACGTGACGTATGTGAGAGTGCAGCGTATGAACAATATCACATATAAAATGTCCAAAATAAAACTAACCGCGGAAGAGTTGAAAAAACATCACCTGTCTGCAAAAATTACGGCACGGGACAGAGCAAAAGAATTTGGTAATGACTTTTATGAGGATTGGGGAATGATGTTCTGTAAATCCTGTCAGCACTCCGTCGATTACTTGAGGCGACAGACGGCACTGGAACATCTCAAATCCGCTCGCCACAAGAATCGAAAGCAAAGTTCTGTTGCTAAGTTTTATTTAAAGTGATATTTACTTATTGTGTTGTAAAGTTAGGAAAACTGTTTTAACTTTGACAGAAATTATGACAGAAATATATTGCTATATTGTGTGGTAGAATGAACTTCTCAAAGTAATATTAATAAGGAATATCAAACAATTTCTCAATTTTTGCATCCATGTTTAAAATTTAACCAGCCTAAGCATCTGTTGTGCACCACATTGCCAATGAAAAGAAAATTGTTAGTGTTTCATCAGTAAATGTTTATAAATATTACATTTGTTTTTATGCAATGGTTATATTTTATGTTTATAATATTAAGCCCTGTCAAGTAAAGAAGAATATACAGGGGGGTGGGGGCTTTGAGGGGTCATCCTACCACCCAGCACTACAACGTATTAACAGTTTGTAGCTCTTTTATTTTGCTTTGATATATTTACATTTAGTCATTTATCCAAAGTGACTTACAAATGAGGACAATGGAAGCAATCAAAATCAACAAAACAGCAATGATATGCAAGTGCTATGAGAAGTCTCAGTTAGCTTAACGCAGTACATGTAGCAAGGGTTTTTTTTGGTTTTTTTTAGAAAAAGAATAGAGCAAGCTAGTGTTAGAGGCCTTTTTTGCCTTTGTTAATTTTATAATGAATAAAAAGAAAACAGATGAAATGCAAAAAGATTAGAAAAGCTAGTTTTGTTTTTGTTTTTTAAGAATTAGAAGTATAGTGAAGTGAAGTGACATACTGCCAAGTATGGTGACCCATACTCGGAATTTGTGCTCTGCATTTAACCCATCCAACGTGCACACACACAGCAGTGAACACACACACACACACACCCAGTAGTGTGTACATTAGTTTATAAAGATAACTTATGACAGATTTATAAATTGTTAGCATATACTTAATCATTTGTGAATGTATAGTTATGTTTTGTAAATGATTAGTTCATCATCATCTAATCACTTGTAACTGATTCAAAACTTATTCTACAAAACATAGATAAAAATATTAACATATCAATTATTAATCATCTATGAATGCATAGTCATGTTTTGTAAAGGATTAGTTCATCATTAGCTAATTACTTGTAAATGACTTTTAAATGAATTAACAAAACATACACAAATTGTTAGCATATCACTTATTAATTGCTTATGAATGTTTTGTAAACGATTAGTTAATCATTAACTAATCACTTATAAATTACTTATAACTGGACGTTATTATAAAGTGTTACCTAATAACAATTTATAAATCTGTCATAAGTTATCTTTATAAATAGCATCATGAAATAATTAAACACATCCTTAATGGTTAATAGTTAATATATTATTAATCACTTATAGATCATTGAAATGTGAACATTGTACTATTATCTCAATAAACATTATAAATCATTTTCTTTCGTGGAGTTTCGTGTTCTAATGTAAGTTTGCTACAACTTCAACCAGACCAACTCCGCATCCCCAGCCAACGCCCAAAGACGTCACTTCAAAGACTACTGAACTTCCAGCCAATCAGACACTTCGGGATCCCCTAATCTAAAGTGTAAACTACTCATCAGTTGTAAATGTTTTACAAACTTTATGGTTTCCAGTCGTGTGTGCGTAAATATATATATATATATATATATTCACAAACAACCTGTAACCTGGAAGGTTTGTAAAACATTTACAACTGATGAGTAGTTTACACTTTAGATTAGGGGATGCAGAAAGCTTTGTAAATGATTTATAATGTTTATTGAGATAATAGTACAATGTTCACATTTCAATGATCTATAAGTGATTAATAATATATTAACTAACTATTAACCATTAAGGATGTGTTTAATTATTTCATGATGCTATTTATAAAGATAACTTATGACAGATTTATAAATCGTTAGCATATTACTTAATCATTTGTGAATGTATAGTTATGTTTTGTAAATGATTAGTTCATCATTAGCTAATTACTTGTAAATGACTTTTAAATTAATTAACAAAACATACACAAATTGTTAGCATATCACTTATTAATCGCTTATGAATGTTTTGTAAATGATTAGTTAATCATTAACTAATCACTTATAAATGACTTATAACTGGACGTTATTATAAAGTGTTACCTAAAATTATAATAAAAGAGTTTTTGTTTTCGATTTTTTTATTTCATTAAGTAATAATTTAAAGCTTTCCATAGATATATTTATCATGTCTGTTAGGCATGTATTCGCTCAGCTTCGGTTAATTTTTGTGAAGCACTCCTGTTAAAGACGGCAGAAAGCGCATCATGTTTGTTTTCTTTGTTTAATAAAAGAACTACCTTTTGTTGGTATTGTGAGTGCACACAAATACAAGTAGACCCGAATGATGTATTACTCTTACCTTTATCAAAAAAAAAAAGACGGCGTAGGATTTTAATTTGTTTCCACTGAAAACAATGCAAGTGTTTGCGCTGGTGTCTACATGTCCTGCAGAGCGCGCTGCGCACATTATTATTATAGCAGGTTTAACGTTTAAACATTGTTATATATTTGAACTGTTTTAGTATATCTATAGATTTTATTTTAGGCAAGTCGTGATGATATGAGAAGGCTAAATTGAACAAACATAGGCTATGATCAGCTCATGCCGCTTGGTCGTTACTTTAAAAAAAACTAAAACTTATAGGCCATTTAAAGAACAAAAATTCTCCAAACGTTTTTCTAAATTAACTTAATAAAAAAACGAAACGAAATATAATCATTTTGCCATTACACACAAAACTTAACTATTTTAATAGCCAAAACAGTAGCATAAACTGTTTTAGGAGAAGGGGTAAAAAAGACGGGCTCGGGTCGGACTTGGGCCGGTAATTCTGATAAGCTGTCGGACGTGGGCCGGGCTAGGGCCTGAGCGTCTCGGGCCAGGGCCGGGCTAGGGCCTAAATTTGAGGCCCGTGCAGGGCTCTACAATGCGCGTTTTATATTTACATTTACATTTAGTCATTTGGCAGACACATTTATCCAAAGCGACTTACAATTGGGGAATACAAAAAGCGATTCATCTTGAAGAGGCAATCAGACAGAGGAAGTGCTCGTAACACCAAGTCTCAGTCATTGTTCAAATAAGTACAAGCTAGTAAGGGAGGGAGAGAAGGATAGAGGGAAAGATTAAGTTTTTTTTGAGTTTAGGATGAAGTCAAGTACTGCCAAAAGAGATGAGTTTTCAGTTGTTGCTTGAAGATTGCCAGGGATCCGGCGTTCCGGATAGGGGTGGGAAGATTATTCCACCAGCCAGGAATGGTGAACGAGAATGTTCTGGAGAGTGATTTTGAGCCTCTCTGTGATGACAAGGCGTCGCTCACTAGCAGATCTCAGACTTCTGGAGGGGATGTAGGTTCGTAATAGTGAGTAGAAGTAGGAGGGTGCTGAGCCTGTGGTAGTTCTGTATGCAAGCATCAGTGACTTGAACTGGATGCGAGCTGCCACTGGTAGCCAGTGCAAGGAGATGAAGAGAGGTGTAACATGCGCTCTTTAAAGCTCGTTGAAGATCAGTCGTGCCGCTGCATTCTGAATCATTTGTAGAGGTTTGATTGTGTTTGATGGCAGACCAGCCAGAAGAGCATTGCAGTAGTCCAGCCTAGAAATGACAAGGGCCTGGACAAGAAGTTGTGCAGCATGCTTTGTCAGAAAGGGTCTGATCTTTCTGATGTTGTGTAGTGCAAACCTGCAGGATCGAGCAGTCTTTGCAATGTGCTCTTTGAAGGTCAGCTGGTCATCAAAGATTACACCAAGATTTCTGACCGAAGTTGATGGGGTAATCATTGATGAGCCTAACTGAATCGTGAAGTCATGCTGTAGAGTCGGAGTGGCAGGGAAGACAAGAAGCTCCGTCTTTGCCAGGTTGAGCTGTAGGTGATGTTCTTTCATCCATGCCGAGATGTCCGCTAGGCAGCCTGAGATCTGTGCAGCTACCGTTGGGTCATCTGGTTGAAAAGAGAGATAGAGCTGTGTGTCATCGGCGTAGCAGTGATAGGAGAAGCCATGTGCATGTATGATGGGACCCAGTGATGTAGTGTATGTGGAGAAGAGGAGGGGTCCAAGAACCGATCCCTGAAGAACTCCACTGACCAGTTGATGTGGTTTGGATACCTCCCCTCCCCAGGCCACCCTGAAAGATCTACCGGTGAGATAGGATTCAAACCAGCGAAGTGGAATCCCAGTGACGCCCAGTGATGAGAGGGTAGACAGGAGGATCTGATGATTGACAGTCTAAAGCAGCAGAAAGATCCAGCAGAATGAGGACTGATGATTTGGAATCGGCCTTTGCAATTCGCAGGGCTTCAGTGACTGAGAGTAGCGCAGTCTCTGTTGAATGGCCACTCCTGAAACCTGACTGTTTAGCATCCAGTTTGTTGTACTGTGAAAGAAACCGTGAGAGCTGGTTGAAGACAACTCGTTCAAGTGTTTTCCCTACGAATGGAAGGAGAGAGACAGGTCTGTAGTTTTCTAAAAGAGAAGTGTTTAATGTAGGTTTTTTGATCAGTGGGGTTACCCGAGCCTGCTTGAATGCTGTGGGGAAGATGCCTGTGAGGAGAGATGTGTTGATAATGTGTGTGAGTGCCGGTAAGAGTGTGGGAGAGATTGTTTGGAGAAGGTGTGAGGGGATTGGGTCGAGAGGACATGTTGTAGGATGGCTGGAGAGGAGAAGTTTGGATACTTCTGCCTCGGTGAGGGGACAGAAGGAGAAGATGGGAGTTAGAGCAGTGGATGTGGTTGATTGGAGGTCCTGTGGAGTTGAGAACTGGTTACTGATTGTTCTAGTTTTGTCTGTGAAAAAAGTGGCAAAGTCGTCAGCGGTTATCAAAGTGTTGGGAGGTGGAGGAGGGGGACAGAGGAGAGAATTAAATGTTCTGAAGAGATTACGCAAGTCTGGAGCACTGTTGATCTTGTTGTGGAAGTGTGAGGATTTGGCAGTGTGGACTTCAGTAGAGAAAGATGAAAGCAAAGACTGATACCTACTCAGGTCCAACGGATCGTTTGATTTGTGCCATTTTCTCTCTGCTGCTCTGAGTTTGGTCCGATTCTCTCAAAGAACATCGAATAACCACGGGTTAGAAGGGGCAGCCCGTGCTGGCCTGGAGGAGAGAGGACAGATGTCGTCTAGACAAGAGGTTAAGGTAGAGCATAAAGTGTCAGTAGCTGCATTCACATCCAGAGATGAGAAATGGGAAGGCGAGGGAAGAGAGGAGGATACTACAGAGGAAAGAAGGGAGGGGGAAAGGGAGCGTAGGTTGCGTTTGAAAGTAACCGGTAAGGGAGATGGTGGCACCAGGGTAGCAAATTGTAAAGTAAATGTAATGAAGAAATGGTCAGAGATATGTAGTGGTTGTTCCACAATGTTATCTGTAGTACAATTGCATGTGTAAATTAAGTCAACTTGGTTACCTGATTTGTGCGTGCTAGTAGTGGTGAGGCGTTTGAGATCAAATGAAGCTAGGAGTGAATGGAAGTCTGTAGCATAAGGCCTGTCTAGGTGAATGTTGAAATCGCCGAAGACTAAGAGTGGAGTGCTATCCTCCATGAAAGAGGACAGCAGTCCATCCAGCTCATCTAGGAACGTGGCTAGAATTTGGCCAGGGGGACGGTATAGGAGCTGTTACAGTAATGGCATGAGATTCAAATGAGTTGAGATTGCCTAGGGGAGAATGGGTTGAGTATTTCCAATTGTTTGAAATGAGCAGACCAGTGCCCCCACCCCGTATTTCTGATGGAAACCAACTATTTTCAGAAAATTTTGGATGTCATTTTCATTTAATCTTCCATATAATGTCTGATAAAGCAGCGAGCTCTGTTTTATGTACAGTGTTACCGGGGAAACCTCGATCTCTCCCGCTCCAACAGCGCCTCCTGCTGGCAGAGAATTAATTTGCATATATGCAGCGCAAATAGTGTAAGTCTGTGGGACTATGGTATAAATAAATTCTGTATAACAGTTTCAGTGCAATTCATGTTATAATGTTATAATTAAACAACAATAAACATAATACATATTACCATTGCACTTATCTGTACATAGCAAATGCAGTTATTTTTAAGCTGTTGTTGACATCCCATCTAAAACCTGATTTAGCCAAAAAAAAAAAAAAACTATAACACTTAATTACCACTTTAATATGTCTTGCAATATCCATACGTGCAAAGGTTCTGCGCGATCCTCTTGTTCTTGTTATTCTCCAGGTCTGAACTAATATGGCAATATTGATAAACTTGCTGTTCTGGCAAGGGGCGGGGCAGTATTGAAACGCCATCTAAGCTGTTCGCCAATCACAACGCACTGGGACAGCTAGCCAATCACAACACATTTCGTTTTTCGAAAGGCGGTCCTTCATCAAACCCGAATCTAATCGAGTCGTTTGTGTCAGGCTGGGGAGAGAGGTATTGTAATAATGTGAATTTATGTGAAAAATAATGTGATTTTCAAACCACCAAGCATGAGAGCATGTTCTAGTACACTCCCAAAACAAAATCAAGACTTTGTAAAAGAGCATAATGGGACCCCTTTAACTTTTCTGTTTACTGATGCTAAACTTTGAGGACACATTTGGAGAATGTTCAGTCTTTGTTTTCAATGAGATGTGACCTGTTACTATTGCTCTTAGTGCATCATTCAACTAAAGAAGCTCCTGATTGTGCACGCAAATACGCTATGCCATAATGCCATGACAGAAACAACTTACTAGTTTCATTTCCTCTAAAGTATTTTAAGCATAGCAGGTCAAATGTTTTCATCAAGTCTGTACGTGACATTTGGCCATGTATGGTTAACCATTCTCAGAATTTGTGCTCTGCATTTAATCCATCCTAAGTGCACACAGCAGTGAACACACACCCGGAGCAGTGGGCAGCCATTTATGCTGTGGCACCTTTGCTCAAGGGCACCTTTGGTTGTGGTATTGAAGGTGGAAGAGAGCGCTGTACATTCACTCCCCCCACCTACAATTGCTGCCGGACCTGAGACTCGAACTCACAACCTTTTGGTTGATGCCCATATTGACAGGGTGGGAAGAAAAAATATATTCTGTCTGGCCACAAAAAAAAAAAAAAAAAACCCAGACCAAATTTACATTCCCTGCATCCCCTAATAATCATTATTAATCAATAATCATTTTTACCCTTTTCTTTATTGAAAGGCTGAAGTGTAAGGTTTACCGTTTTATGAAAAGTCTTTAGTGAAGTTTTATTTGAACATTTTGTACATCTTATTAGATAACTGTCATTTAAAATTTGGATATCATTGGTAATGTTATTGTTTTAGTGCTTATGCAAACAAAAAGTAATTTTATTTGTTGATTATTGATTTTAAATATAAAACATGGCAAAATGATTGATGTGTCAGTACTTTTTGAAAATGTCCAGCACATTTTAACAATACCGTGATATAATACTGATAACTGTAATAATTTTGGTCAGAATAAGACATTTTCATACTGTTACATCTCTAATGTGGGGTAAAACATGTTACTATTTTACTAGAATCATTATGCAAAATACTACAGCATGTAAATTTGAATGAGCAAATTAATCCACACAGAAGCACAGATCAAAGGAATTATTTATTTATTTTTTCTGTCAGATTGTAAATGTAGTATTAATATTCCATCTCTCTCTCACCCAAAAATGAAAATACTGCCAACAGCTACCAGCAACTATTTGGTTACCAACACTCTTCACAATATCATCTCCCTGTAAAAGAAACTTATACATGGTTGGAACAACTTGAGGGTGAGTAAATGATGACAAGAACAACCCCCACACACACATTTCTGAGAAATGTGGGATGGAAAGAGAATATGAAGAGATGGATATCAACAGTAGTCAGGGCAAGGCAGAAAGAGAGCACGTGGACATCCAGAGACGCCGAACACCTCAAAACACTGGTACCGAGACTCATTTTATTATAATAACAAATTAAAGTTTAGGTTTAAACAAATCATGGTTTGCATGGCACACAAAATTGCTAATGTGAGCTCTTTTTGTCATGTGAACCCAAGACAGTCAGACATCTAATGCTAGTCTGTTGTTGCAGGTTCTGGGCGTCTGGAGAACCTAGTGATAGCTCTGGTAAGGAGGATTGTGCTGTAAACCTGTCATCAGGGTTTGCTGATTATTCATGTGATAAAACTATTAAATGGATCTGTGAGAAGAACGATTTGAATAACTAATTACACTGAACGGTTAATAAAGGCTTTTTACAACATGTTTGGTCTCATTTCACTTAATCATTTATCTGCAAAAATGTTTTTATATTGGGGTGGTGATGGCGCAGTGGATAAGACACATGCCTTTGGTGTGAGAGACCCGGGTTCGAATCCACTGTGAGACACCAATGTGTCCCTGAGCAAGACACTTAACCCCTAGTTGCTCCAGAGGCGTGCGACCTCTGACATATATAGCAATTGTAAGTCCTGTGGATAAAAGCGTCAGCTAAATTAATAAATGTAAATGTTATATAGCAAACAGGATATGCTCAGTGTGATCACAGTGGTGTGGTAATATTCAGCCTCTTTAAGTATTAGTACACAACTAATATGGAGGGCAGATGGAAATGGGTTGATGCACTGAATTGAACCTATTATTATGTAATAAATGTTTCTCACAATCAGTATCATATTACACAGAAAGTAAAACTGAACATCTAATGGTTTGATGGTTTGTAGTTTCAGCTTCTGGGCATCTGGAGAGCCCAATGGACATACAAAGAAAAGGACTGTGCTGTGACTTCAAAGCGTCATGACAAATCAGAATAGTATGACTATCCTTGTAGTTCTGCTTTTGTGAAAGAAATCCATCTTAAAATAAAATCTGTAATATGATCGCTAGGAACCAGGTAAAAATTAAGAGTTTAGTTCCAAAACGCGATAAACACCTTTTTTTTATTATTATTGAGTTTCTGCCAAAATCTGTATTGTATCTGGTCGGTATTGAAAAGTCCATTTTTTATTTTACGCAAAATGCGATATCTGCCGAGTTATTCTTTCCAAACTGTGACAAACGCCAGTCTCCTTTCTCTGCAGAATGCAATACATCTGCTCAACCAATCACAGCGCACCATTCCACGCACTGTAGGCAGTAATGGTGGCGCTTTGAGTACACCCGGCATCCCAGTTTTCCTCATCTACTTTGTGATCAACAAACAAACAAAAATTAGAGCTGCACGATGAATCGCATGTGATTGTCATGCGCATCTTGTCAGTAAAGCCGGTTCTGTGATTAATAGTAAATCTCCATCACGTGCTTTCAGATGGAGCAGCATTTAATACACAGAGCCGTAGATCACTGACAAGCTACGCAATATCACGTTCATAATCTCAGATGAGTCGCATTTGATTATGAGCACGATATTGTGTAGCTTGTCAGTGTAAGTGTTTTTATTCCGGTAGATTGTTGTTGATCGTCTTACTTTTCTTTTTCGGCTGTGAAACAATGGCCCGGGCTAGTGTTGCCACCTTGTGGAGAAACTAATTAGAACAAAAACAATTCGAGGCTTGTGTGCACTCTTCCCCTGGGCCAGATGAAGATGATTGGTGGGCTGGATTAGGCCCGCAGGCCGCCAATTGAATAGCCCTTGCCTACAGCGTATACAGGGATGGGTTATGACGCACCGGTGCCCTGGGCACGGACTGATTAAAGGCCCCCCTCAGTTGAAATTGCGCTCATTTTTACACCAAGTGAAAATAGACTCCATTTACATTATCAAAGAACATTATCATTGGCAGAATTAAAACACTCTCAAAAATTCCCAGTAATCACTGAAGTTGCTTACATTGTGAAATTAATATCTTGCTTACATCGTACGCACTTCTGCACTTTGTTGTTTCTGAAGAGAGAAATCGGCAGAGAGCAGAACTCACTGGCAGAAAGCGCACGCACTGAACCAAACAGCTGTTTCAGCGATGACTCATCTGGACGCCTCTTATTGGTCATTGTACTTATAAACTAAACAGAATCATGTGTGATTGGTTATAATGCATAATGCTGTAGAAAAACGCGGCTGTCTCTGGCTCTGTGCCAGCCAGCGAAGATGAGCGAACAATTTAGCAACTGAGGATATGCTGCACTGAATTATCTAATCACACCGGTGTGATCGTTTATTAAACATAAAAAAATATTATTCGGCTATTTTTTGTCATTTGGAAGCTGCATTCAAAATCCACTTGCCTCAAAAATCTGAGGGGGAAATCCGGGTCCGGGAGTAGCAATATTTCGGCTGGGCCCCCCTCTGGTCCAGTGCCCGGTAGGCCCGTGCGTTAATCCGTCCCTGAGCATATAGCACTAGTTAACTAAATGAATGTAACATGGCAAAGATGAATCCACTTTTGGAAGTTGAATGTAAGGGAAATGTCATTTTGGAATTTTTGTGGTCTAATGTGATATTGTTCATGATGAAATTTTATTTTATGGTTGTAATTAATTTTTAGCATTAACAACATGACCCGTTGAATTCATTTTGGGAGCGATGACTGATTGAATGTATTTTTAGTAAGATTAGTATTGACCAAGTTCAGAGGCTTTCATATGTGGATCAACTTACTATGTTGTGTATTTTCAACAGTTTCAATATGAAAAATAACTTTAATATTGATTCAATTGATTTATTGCATTTTCAAAAAATAGATTTAAAAATGTCTCATGGATTTATTGCATTTTGGGAAAAAAACATTTTTTTTATATATATATAATAAATCTTTGAAAATCTAAATCTGGATGTTACAGGGCTGACGAGACGTGAGACGTGCGGATCCATATGCGAGGCTTTATTACAAAACATGGTCAGAAACAGGCAGGGTCAGACATCGGCAAACAGGTATGGCAAGGGCAAGACAGAGCAATCCGTGGAGCAAGCGTGGGTCAACGATCAACGAACAGTATCCAAAGGGGCAAGGCAGAGAGATAATCCAGAGACGAGAGCAATAGTCCAAACGAGGTGCAAACACAGTCCAAACGGCAAGGCAAAGGGGTAAATCCAGGAGACACGGGCAGGGTCAGACACGGCAGGAAAACAAGGCAAGACTAGGACTAGAATTATGGCTCTGTAGAGTTGCTATCGCTTGGTGAGTGATAAATGCTAACAATTACAGGAACAAGACAGAAACACGGAATGGCACGGTAAAGCAGCTAGCGCTAGGTGAGCACTATACGCAGGTCAATACTCGGCCCTGAACAAGAGCAAGTCCCAGGCTTATATGGTGTGTGGTGGTGATTGTGAAATGGTGATCAGGTGTGTGTGATGTGTGAATGGTGACAGCTGTGCAAGTCGTCAGTGCAATGGATTGTGGGAAATTGAGTCCAGTGTGCTGTGTAGTGTAAAAGTCCATGTAGTGAGCGGGTGACCCCTGGTGGCGAGTTAATGGAAGAGCATGGCCAGGATTCGTGACACTGGATTTTGTTATTATAACCTTAAAATGCTATGTGAAAGTTTGAAACAGAAAATAGTGGTTTTCATTTTGCCACTTTCTTGGTAAAGAAAACACATTTTTACTCAAATTAATCCAAATGGATTTATAGCGTTTTGGAACCAAACTCTTCAAATATAAATGTGTACTTGTATTGCCTTTTTTTGTAAGCTAAAGATTGTTTCTTCAAAAAGTCCCATTGTAATAAATCTTGTAGGAATGTAATATATAGAGACTACCCCACAATGAGCTTTCAAATAAACTCATTCTAAGAAGAATCTAAAATCTAAATTAATTATCACTACCACTGACGTCAATATTCTGAGTGGTTTCCTGTCAGCGCCTTAGATTCTCTACTCAGAAAGGTGATAATAATTAACTCAATCAGAACAATAAAGATCTTTTGTATCCAGAACTGAAAGAGTCTTTCTCGCAACCCGTGGAGAAGCCTTGTGATCATGATCCCTATGTATGGACCATAGGATAATTCACGGATGCCCTCAGACATGCAACCCATCACACGACGTGACTATCCCATGACTTTTGACCATCTGCTTCCTGCCTTTCTGAAACCCAACTCACCCTCTTTTCAACAAAACTCAAACTTACATAAAGGATTTCTAAAGGACGATCATTTATTTCCATTGCTATTAGAGCAAGTGTATCCACAACTAATATGTTTGATGTATTATATATGCTTGGTGTGTTTTATGTAATCTGAGAAGTTTAATCTTTGCCTTATAACTTACTTTTGAATAGATAGTAGTGTTTAGTATCGTGTTGAAGTTTATTTTAAATGCAGGACGTTGAAGTGAGTAGTATATACAGTGTTCATAAAATGAAATTTTTAACAGAATTTACAGAAATATTCCCCACATGGAAGATCACAGATTAGATTAAGATTTGTGTCCAAAGGAAACAGTATGGGCGGGGCTCCGCCTACAGGGACAATTTGATTGGAAGAGCATCTAGTGGGATGGACTGAAACCTGCCTGCTAAAAACCGGACACAAAGCTCTGCGCTTTTTGCTCACAAAACTTTGGCTTCGTCTCACTGATTGAGCTGCGAAGCCATAACATCAGGCTAAGTGACTTCAGAACTAAGTGACTTGTTGGAACTTCGTTGAAACTTCTGACTGAAGAGACTTTCAAAACTGAGTCACCAGGAAAAGCAACCACTCACCGGAGGGCTTTCCTGGAAACGCGCCACCCAACGACAGCGCAGCAGCTAATCAGCAGCCTCGGGATTCCCCCGGTCAGCAAACAAGCCCCTGGTCAGCTGTCACCTCAATGCAAGTAAACAAACAAATCTCTATTTTGCTGGAAACTGGTGAATTGATCTGTATGCAGTCATCTGTATCTCTGCTTGTGATCTTCCTCAGGTGAATTTACGAAATAGCAAAAGAGTGCTAGACTTAAAACTTGCTTTAGACCGAATAAATCATTTCCTGAATGTATGTGTGTGTGTGTGTGTGTGTGTGTGTGTGTGTGTGTGTGTGTGTGTGTTTAGTATTTTATCATAGATTAGGAAATAAATTTATTTAACTCCGGTGGCCACGAAAGCAAGCAGAATGAATAGGATACACTAAGTGCTAGACACTGGATGTCTAAGTTGATAAGGTGTAATCATAAGTTTTAAATCAGCTCAATTTAATTAAGTGAAGTGACATACTGCCAAGTATGGTGACCCATACTCGGAATTCGTGCTCTGCATTTAACCCATCCAACGTGCACACACACAGCAGTGAACACACACACACCGTGAACACACACCCGGAGCAGTGGGCAGCCATGCTGCAGCGCCCGGGGAGCAGTTGGGGGTTCGGTGCCTTGCTCAAGGGCACCTCAGTCGTGGTATTGAGGGTGGAGAGAGCACTGGACATTCACTCCCCCCACCTACAATTCCTGCCGGCCGGAGACTCGAACCCGCAACCTTTGGATTACGAGTCCGACTCTCTAACCATTAGGCCACGACTTCCCCCAAATCAATAAAAGTTAATATTGAATCGTAATAATCGATTCCCTAAAGGATAAAATAACAGTTAATTCCTTACAGTCTTCTTTATTAAATCATTGAGGAAATAAATTAGTTTCTATGTTGTTGATGCACGTGTGCAGCTTTTGAAGCTTACTGCGGTTTTAAAACACATAGCAGCTAGTATTGCGCTGTTGTACTCTTGTACCTCCGATATCTCAATAGCAGTGATGCTAATAGCAGAAGTACCAAACAATGAGCTCCAACACATCAGATCAAGAGTCTGCAGCTTCACACAAGAAAGAATGGACTGATGTTTGTGCTAGGCTAACAGCTAAATCTAGCTAATATTCACTATGACAGAAGCATGACCTGACAACTGTTTGCTAATGCTAATATTGCACTTAGCGTGCTTTACACAGGCCCCAGTCTGCTGTTAACTGAGGGCATCCTACTTCTTCTAAAAACCTCAAGAGCAGAAGTTCAGAGTAGGACAGTCTCCATGAACAGACGTAGAACAACATTCACCAATTGAAGGGTTTCAAGAGACTGAAAATGTCTGAAAGATACAGGCGATACAGAAAATAAACAGAAAAAGTTCAGAGGAGATAATTATCGATGCCAGTGCAATACATGATCATTGCTTAACTGACTATGGACAGAGGAAAACAGCAAGGAACCTTAACTTAACATATACTGTATGACTTTTATAATAAGCTTCATCAAGAAAGAAAATAAATAAATAAAATAATTACATGTTAAAAGTTGTGTTAGCAGGATATCACATGTTCCTGACCACAGTTGCAAAAGATCAAAACCAGAACCCTTCCCTTAGTACAACAACTTTACCAGCATTAGTGTACTATCTATCTATAATATCTGTGTTGAATGCAGTGCAAGTCATTTTGGATTAAAGCGTATACCAAATGCTTAGTTATAAATGAATATGCAAAGAGAGAAACACTGAGATGATGCGACTCCAGACATCAAAATAGAAAAAGGTGAAGCTCAAGAGAAGATAAAGAAGAGATGAAGATCTATGCTAATGATGATCCTATAAAGAGTCATGATGTCAGGACAGAAACAGAACTCAAACACTAAACAGCTCAACACACATGTACTAATTATATTATAACTACTAACACATTTTAGTCACATTAGAGTTTAAGGGCCTCATGATGTGATCATGCCAATATGCTGTGATATATTAAAGATGTCTTCTATAAGGAAATGTCTCTTAGTGACAGAAGCCACTTATTAGTTTCACTTCCTCTAGTGTTTTTAGATGCACCATTTGTAATGTCTGCCACATTTGAATGTTGTCCCCCTAAAGATATTAATAGTACTTTTAAGTAGTCCAACATTTCCTCATGCAGTTGATAATATCTTTTGTAAATAAAAAAAAAGATTTAGATATATTTGTATAGTTGGAACAGCATTGTTCTTCTGATAAGTGTTTCCACAGTGAGACTTGAGACCAAAGTAACTATTTCTCAACCAGTGTGTTTGTTATATACAAAGAGCTCATAAGCACCCCCCCCCCCCTGTAGTGAAGGAGCAACTATGATGAAGAGTAACTATACAGTGCAATTTCATTATGATCTGCAGTACATGAGTACAAAAGATAAAGCTTACACCCCCCCCCCCCCCCAGGATATCACATGTTCTTGACCACAGTGGTGCCTTATAAAAGTAAAAGCTCAAAGCAGAAGTTCAGAGCAGTCCAGCTTACTTAAAGCAACAACTTCTAATAATCTCACATTTACATCTATCTTATTAATGGAATTCATGGAACATGGAATGGATAAAGATGAAGATAAAGAGGAGATGAACATCTATGCTAATGTCCATTCTTTAAACATTCATGATGTCAGGACAGAAACAGAGAACATCAGGAAACACCAAACACCTCAACACACAGGTACTGCGACTCATTTCACTATAACAACAACACATTTGATACAGGATACACCAAGTTATATGAGTGTTCAATAATCTTCAGGGAGTGATTGTGTGAAGATCAGAAGATACAGAGCAGCTGTAGTGTGTTTGGTTCTGCTGTGTGTTCTTCTGCTGACGGCAGTCATAGTGCTGTGTGTCTACATCCATACAAACAACACAAACTACACAGAAGACAGTGGTGAGCTACTAATTAACATTACCAAACTCACAGAAGAGAAAGACCAACTACTAACCAAGAATACATTACTCACAGAAAAGACATATCAGCTACTAACTAAGATTGTCAACCTCACTGAAGCGAGAGACCAGCTAGTAAACAAGAGCATGCAGCTGACAAAAGAGAGAGATGAATTATCATCAAATAACAGTGATCTGATTAAAACAACAGACCAATTACATCAGGAGAAAAATGAACTGTTGAAAAGTATTCATGGTATGGGTAATTATGAACTATATTAAAACTAAAACAACCACTTATTAGTAGATCAGTGTGATGGGAATAAAGTGCTAATAGTTGAATTGTTTGTGTTTTCAGATGGATGGATTTACTATCAATCTAATCTGTACTTAATTTCCTCTGAGAAGAAGAGCTGGACTGAGAGCAGAAGATACTGTACAGAGAGAGGAGCAGATCTGATCATCATAAACAACACACAGGAACAAGTGAGTGAAACTAATGTTATAACTAGGTTATCTATGGAAAGAAAATTGTTGTACTTTATCATCCATCCATCCATCTTCTTCCGCTTATCCGGGGCCGGGTCGCGGGGGCAGCAGTCTAAGCAGAAGAAGAAGAAGTTTTATTTATATAGCGCCTTTCCATTGCTCAAGGTCGCTTTACATAGAGCTATACAAAACATTTACATACCCAAAAGACAATACAAACATATACAAAATAAAGCCACATTATCCAAAATGCAAATTAAACAGGTACGTTTTTAGCTGAGACTTGAAGGTAGATAAAGAAGATAAGTTCCGAAGTGTAAGGGGTAGTGAATTCCATAATTTCGGAGCGTTGACACTGAATGACCTACCACCTACAGTGGACAGCCGATAACGAGGAATAGACAAAAAACCAAGCTCAGATGATCTGAGGGGCCGGAGTGGAGAGTAGGAGTACAGTAGGTCAGACAGATATGGAGGTGCAAGACCGTTTAATGCCTTAAATGTGAGAAGTAATATCTTAAAATGTATACGAGATGCCACAGGTAGCCAGTGAAGATCATGCAGTAGAGGAGTAATATGAGCAGAACGCCTGGTGGAGGTAAGAAGTCGTGCTGCTGAGTTTTGAACATACTGTAACCTTGCAATAAGTTTTTTAGGCAGACCGAGAAATAGAGCATTAAAATAATCCAGACGTGATGTGATTAATGCATGAACTAAGATTTCAGCATCAGCTGGAGTCAGAGAAGATCGAAGACGTGCAATATTACGAAGATGGAAAAAAGAGGTTTTAACAACAGAAGAAATGTGAGAGGCAAAAGATAGAGATGAGTCAAATAAGACGCCAAGATTACGGACAGATGAAGAAGGCTTAACTTGAACCCCCTCAATTTCAAAGGACAGGTCCATCCTTTTGACTGCGGCAGCAGAGCCAATCATCAAAATTTCAGTTTTGTTATTATTTAGCTTACGGAAATTCAAGGACAACCAAAGCTTGATATCCCTGATGCATGCAGTAAGTGAGTCGGGCAGTGATAACCTATCAGAGCTGGTGGATAGGTAAATTTGAATGTCATCAGCATAGCAATGAAATTGAAGTCCATGCTTGCGTATGATGTCACCAAGTGGATATATGTAAATGATAAACAGAAGTGGTCCAAGAACCGAACCTTGAGGAACACCCTGTGAAACTGGAGCAGTGGCAGATTTAAACCCTTGTATGGTGATATAATATTTTCTATCGCTAATGTAGGAAATGAGCCAAGAAAGAGCTGAGCCAGTGATACCGATATCAGAGAGACGAGAGATGAGTATTTCATGGCAGACTGTGTCAAATGCAGCGCTTAGATCGAGAAGAATCAAGATGTTTATTAATCCAGAGTCCATGGACAGAAGAATGTCATTAACCACACAAAGAAGAGCAGTTTCAGTGCTATGTGATGAACGAAATCCTGACTGAAAAGGTTCAAAAAGGCCATTAGCATTTAAGTAAGATCTTAATTGTGAAGCCACAACTTTTTCAAGAATTTTACTTAGGAATGGTAAATTTGAGATTGGCCTATAGTTGTTCATGTGTAGATGGTCAAGAACTGTTTTTTTAAGTATGGGAGTCACCGCAGCCATTTTTAGTTCAATGGCAGATGCTAAGCTAAGCTACAGTTAGTCATGTGTTTTATGAAAGGTTCAACCTCATGAACACACATCTTAAGCAAAACAGTAGGTATGGGATCAATCTGGCAGGATGTAGAATTTGACTTCACAATTAGATCTCTTATGGCAGCAGATGTAGTGAGAGTAAAGACAAAAAGAGAGTATGTTGGGTGAGACGAGTCAGCAGACATCAAATGAACATTTGAGTCAGTTGTATGAGGGGTGTCATTAGAGATGGATTCAGTGATTGACTTCAGTTTGTCTGAAAAGTAATGAGAAAAGTTATTCACAAGCTCCTCAGAGCCAGACATAACATGTTGTGGAGGATTAGTGAGTTTGTTGACCATAGCAAACAGAGATTTGGGCCTGCACATGGAATTCTTAATAGTAGAAGAGACATATGAGGATCTTGCAGCATTAAGGGCTGTACGGTAATTGAGCAAATGTTCTTTCAAAGCCGAAGAGTGCACACTGAGTCCAGTTTTCCTATACAGTCTTTCCAAGCGTCGTCCCATAGCTTTCATTGCTCGTAGTGCAGGAGTGAACCAGGGTGAAACATGTGTAGATGGAACCAATCTAGTTTTAACAGGAGCATGTTTCTCAAGTATGTGGGAAATTGTATTATTATAGATGCTGCATATTTCTGATGGACAGTTGGATAATAAACAATCAGACAAGGTCGAAACCCTTATTGAATCAGAAAAAGCAGATGGATCGACAGAACAGATTTTACGATAAGTGAGCATTTTTTTCACAGGTGATGTAGAAATTGGAAAACTAAAACTGAAGTTTAGTAGTTTGTGATCTGAAAAAGCGAAATCAGTTCTACTAACAATAATATTATTTAAACCAGATGTACATATAAGATCCAATATATGACCCCTGGAGTGTGTAGCAAAAGTTACATGTTGAGTTAGACTGAAACAATCCAGAACAGACAACAGTTCCTTGCATTGTACAGTATCTTCATGTATATTGAAATCACCGAGAAGAAGTACAGATGAATGACTAGTACAGACAAGTGTAAGTAACTCACTAATCTCAGAGAAAAAATCTAAATGAAGTTTTGGAGGTCGATAAATTAAGATTACAGCCATTGTTGTTTTGTCAGTCATTTTCAATGCAAGATATTCAAAAGATGCAACGTCATGGAACTCGATCTTAGATATGTTGATACTCTCACGACAAACTACAGCCAACCCTCCACCTCTACGATGGAGACGAGGTTGAGATAAGTAGATGTACCCAGAAGGTGTTAAGAGGTTTAGATGAAAAAAGTCATTAGGAGGCACTTGCCAGGTTTCCGTCAAAAGTAGCATGTCCAGATTTGCGTCAATGATAATGTCATTTAGCACTGATGCCTTATCTGTTAACGAGCGAGTGTTCAATAGCGCACATCGCATATCTGAAGATGCAACATTGCAGTTCCCAAGGACGGGATCAACACGTAATGGTCTCAGAATTCCAGAGTTGATTACACGATTTTCCTGTTGTGTTTTCCTAAAAGCACGGGTGCTGGTACAGATAACCGGAATACTGTTTGAAGACGAGCAGTGGTAACTCCGAAGTTTCTTCCGTGAACGGTGTATGTAGCGGGGTCGGCGTAAAATACCAACTTGTTCACACCATTTATAAGTGTCTGAAGCCAAGCGGATAGATCCTTTTAAGAATCTAAGTTGAGCAGAAGAAAATTGCATCGCCATCTCGGGAGAAGTCCCTTTGTTAACATCAGCCAAAGACCTGCCAGTTGTTACACATCGACATGACCAAAAGCCAATGAAGCCCACACGACTTACCGATTTAACTACGTTAGCCAGAACCGTGTCGAATCCACAATCCACAGAAGGGAAGGCTACCCAACCATACCGAGGATTGACAACACAAAATGATAAAGAGAGTGGAGACTCACTGTATCAGATGTCGAGGAGGATTTGGAAGGAATGGAGAGGGCTCGCAGCCGAACAGTGTGAAGGATCAGAAAAAGGCCAGGTCAGTCATCCAGGTATAATTGAGTGAAGAAAATTGTCCAAAAATAATAATAATCCAAGTAATATAAATTGAGATAAATATAAATCCAGATAAATTGAGTCCAGCAGAGGAATATCCAAAAGACGTAAACAGATAAACAGACAAAATACCAGCGTGAAGCGGCAGCACAAACGCGCCAGCGTTCTCACACCGGAAGTGAAAAGATTCATCAGTGGAGACTAACAGAGATGCCCAGACTTCCCTCTCCCTAGACACTTCCTCCAGCTCTTCCGGGGGGACACCGAGGCGTTCCCAGGCCAGCCGGGAGACATAGTCTCTCCAGCGTGTCCTAGGTCTTCCCCGGGGTCTCCTCCCAGTGGGACGCGCCCGGAACACCTTCCCGGGAAGGCGTCCAGGAGGCATCCGGAACAGATGCCCGAGCCACCTCAGCTGACCCCTCTCAATGTGAAGGAGCAGCGGCTCTACTCTGAGCTCCTCCCGAGTGACCGAGCTTCTCACCCTATCTCTAAGGGATCTCATAGATTGACCGGTAAATCGAGAGCTTCGCCTTGCGGCTCAGCTCTTTCTTCACCACGACAGACCGGTACATCGACCGCATTACTGCAGAAGATGCACCGATCCGTCTGTCAATCTCCCGTTCCATCCTTCCCTCACTCGTGAACAAAACCCCAAGATACTTAAACTCCTCCACTTGAGGCAACAACAGTTAAAATAACAGTTATCATACAACTGTTATTTTATTTTATTTCTCAGGATTTTGTGAAGAAAATATCTGCTAATGGTAATGTCTGGATTGGTCTGACTGACAGTGATGTGGAGGGCAGCTGGAAATGGGTTGATGGCAGCACTCTGTCCTCTGGGTGAGAAAACACTGAACTGATCTGATTATTATGTAATAAATGATTCATACAGTCAATATCATATCACACAGAAGCAGCACTGAACATCTAATGCTGATCTGTTGATGTAGGTTCTGGGATCCTGGAGAACCCAATGGAAATAGAAGAGAGAACTGTGTTCTGACTTATTCACCAGGATGGGCTGATTATCCATGTAGTGATCTTTTTCTATGGATCTGTGAAAAGAGCATTTTAAAATAAGTCATCACATGAACTGCAGGTTCATGTAATAAAATACATATGGGTACATTTTCCTCTAAGAACAGCTATATATAAATGAACTGCAACTGCTAGAAAACAGTTTCTCTCTCTCTCTCTCTTGCTCTCTCTCTCTCCATACAGAGTAGAATAATTTACACCAAACAGAAGTGAAAGTGCAAATACACTCTTTAAATGAACCTAATGTTTTTTTCCTTATGTATTTATTTTCTTTTATTATAGACTTTTATAATAGATATAAAAGAAAACTGCTTCGATTTGTTTTGAGCAGTTATTACAGTAATTATGAATTTCCGTCAGTTAAAAAAAAGAGGGAATTTGGAAGATGGAATACGACAAGTATATATATATATCAATTGTACACAAAGTTTGCTAAATATGTTTTATAAATATTTGATATGCATAAAACAATGGTGCTGTGTCAACAGTGTACTTGATAGCAAGTAATGTAATGAGGAGTCAGTGACGTTAGAATTACAGCTTTATTAAAATATACAGCTAGAATTAGAAGTTACAGCTTTATTAAAACAGAATGCAAGTCAAACAGGCAGAGTTCAATCGCGGGCTTCAAACACAACGTAGATGATGTAGAATCAAAGTCAGAGTTCAGGCTACAGATCAGGGCAGGCGGCAAACACAGGATAATCAAATGACGAGGCAGATTGAATCAGAGTCCAGTAAACAGTCCAGGTTATACACGGGGAATCACACACGGAATAAACGCTCGGAAATGTTTTCATGGCAAGACAAGACTTCGCAATGAGAAACCTTCACCCCCCATTTTGGACCTCACAGGTGAAAATAACCTACCTAAATTAAAATGGTAACAGTTCGTGACAAAGTGTGCTAACGCAAACAAATTAGGTATCTTTGGAAAGAAGACACTCTGGGCTTTACTATCTATCATCCAGAGTTGATAATGTTCAAAAAGATTAAAAGTTATAGACACTGACGTGCCTTGAAAAATATTTTTCCACACTGAATGTTTTTTTATTTCATATACAAATACATGAAATAAGTCCTGGAGCAATCCAGAAAAGTAATGGATCGAAAGCCACATGTCTCATGAGTTCATATTTCAAATTTGAAGAAGATACCATGAAAAATGAGATTCCTGCAATATTTTTTCTGAAACTATTTATAGTAAATATTTTTATAAAAAATATATTAAGCAGTACAACGTTTTGGTCAGAATAGGTCAGAATCTCATAATGCTCATCACAAACGTTACAGTAAATCATTAATTTACCTTAAACATCCACAAGGAAATCTCTCCCAGTACCCTTCGACTCTCTTTTCCATTCGCCATCTGTTGCTTCCAGAAGGAGACAGCTCTGCTTTAAACAAGGAGATCAAGTCTTCAGCCTTCAATGGCCTCTGTGAGGAACAAAACACTTCCTTAAAAATGCTGGGATGCATCCGGTCCAGGAGACCAAGTGTGTCTAGCCCTTCAGTAAATCTGTAAAGCATTGGAAAGAAAACGTACTCTGTTACTTTCGTAACCTCGGTTCCCTGAGATATGGAACGAGTACTGCATCTTGATAAAGACGCATATGGAAAAAGCCTTTTTTTCACCTGAACTGAAGCCTTATTCAATCACACAGCGAAACTTCACGACTATTGGTTCGTGCAGCGTGTAAAAAACGAACCTATGGGTCGGCAGCGGAGCTGAGAGAGGAGATCCCATCTCAGGGGCACGGGCCAGGGGGCTACTGTCAACAGCTGAGTCAGCTCTGACAACCAAGGTGGGGTCAGGGCAATCGGGGGGGCAATCGTGAGCCAACGCGGCCCTGACCTTCGAATAATATGTTGAGCAGTAAGAGTGGACTTTGGAGGCAAAGAGTTCTACTTCGGCCCTGCCAAAGATCTTCCAAATCATCTGAACCGTCTGCGGATGGAGCATCCGTTACTCTGAGGGGACATTGCTCCGAGATAACATATCCGCTCCCTGGTTCAATTTGCCTGGTAAGTGTGTTGCTCTCAGCATGCGCAGGTTGAGCTGAGCCCACTCCAGAAGGTGCTCTACCAGAATGAAGAGGCGCTTTGAGGAGAGGCCTCCTTGGTGATTTATATAGCACACCACGGACATGTTGATCAGCAACATGGCGTCCTATTAGGTCTGGCAGGAAGAACTGGCAGGCTCGACATACTGCTAACATCTCCAAACAGTTGATGTGGAAGCCTTTCTCTGCTTTCGAAAGTCGGTTTGCTTTCGCACAGCGCCCCCCAACCTGTGTTGGAGGCATCTGTCATGACAACCTTCCTGCTGCAGACCATTCCCATGGCCACACCCTTCTCCATCCAGCGGGGGTTCTTCCAGGGTACCAAGGCTGTTACACAGGCCTGGCTCATCTTGATATGTAGGCGTCCGTGACACCTTGCATGGGGTGGAACCCGTGGTTTCAACCAGCATTGAAGGGGCCGCATGCGAAGCAGGCCCAGCTGTAGTATTGGCGATGCTGCGGCCATGAGGCCCAGCATCCTCTGAAATGCTTTGATGGGGCGAGCGGTTACACTTTTGAAGGCGGCCGCAAATTTTTGTATGGCCAGAGCGCGTTCTGGTGCGACCACTTTTCTCATCTGAGCTGAGTCTAGAACTGTTCCCAGGAACGATACCTGCTGGCTCTAGGTGGCTGAGGAGAAGGGTTCTGTACAACAGTAGCTCCACCTCTGACTGGGCCAGAATGAGCCAGTCGTCGAGGTAGTTGAGAATGCGGATTCCCATCTGTCTTAGAGGGGAAAGAGCCGCGTCCATGCACTTTGTAAAATCATGAGGGCGTGATTCAGGCGTTTGAGATCGAGGATGGGCCGGAGGAAGTAATGGTTGTAGAAGCCTGACTCGCTCTGAGCTGGAGGAAACTTTTCTATAGCTCCTTTTTCCAGCAGAGTCATCACCTTCTTCAACAAACAACGAAGAAGAGTATCCTGGATAAGAGAGTGGATACTGAGTTCGTTATCGTTGGTATTTGAGAACAGATTTATTCTCACACGTTCTTCATACAGAATAACATTTCTAATGATTAACCACTGAATCATGTGATCTGTAGAGCACCGTCCGTTTTCTTCCACGTGCGCGAGTGTTAGTCAGAGCACGTTCAATCTCTAGATCTTCCATATTTAAAAAAAAATAGAGTGAAACATTTTTTCTACACATGAAAAATGAAAGCAAATAGACATGATGACGATATATTTTCTGTATGTGTTTTGTATGCAGCTCATTTGAACTTTTTATAGCAATAAAGGATGTTTATGACTAATATTAGCAGTGTAACGTTATTAAACATACAAAGAGTTCATGTGTCTGCTTATTATAGAATAAAAAAAACTATAAATCACAATCGGGAGTCATTACAAGCACTCGATGATGGTTTAAAGTGGGAAAGCAAATACATTAATAAATTAAATACATTTTCAAGTGTAGCTTGATGCTAATTGTACTTCTAATTATATTTTAGGATGTAGCCTATTTTTGTAAGCATTATAGATAGCTTGTATTTCTGTTGTAGAACCAAACTTTGTTTATCTTAATTTAGATGTTAAATCCATATATGCGATACATATCTGAGGAAAAACAAATTGTTGGTCAGCGCCACCTAGCGTGCAGCCGTGAATTAGCAGAAGACGAACATTCGTTTTGCGTTCAGTGTGAAAGCAACATTCACAGGTGATTCGCATCGCTTATTCGCATCGCGCTCAGTGTGGAAAGACCTTGATGCTGTATTTACCAGTGATACAAGAAGTGGAGCTAGAAGAGCTATCAAAAAGCTTATAAATGGATAAAGCTGCACATGGAAGGAGGATTCCTATTTTGTAAAACCGAGCAAAGACGTCAATTCATTCTGCCTAACCAGTATAGACAAACTGTTCTCAAGCAACTACATGACAACATGGGCCATGTTGGCTTAGAAAGAGTTCTTAGCCTTGCCAGAGACAGGTTCTATTGGCTGTTCATGAAAAGAAACATTGAAACGTTACACGACAATGTCCATGTATAAAACAGCAAAAAGCCAGCCGTACATACAAGAGCTCCAATGGGCAGCATAACCACCAGTTCACCCTTTGAGCTTGTATCTATTGATTACTTACACCTGAAACACAGCAGAGGAGGGTATGAGTATATTCTTGTAATCATAGATCATTTTACAAGGTTTGCTTAAGCTTATGCAACCAAAAATAAGTCTGAAAAGTCAGCAGCTGAATTTTTTTTTTTTACGACTTTATTCCTTGATTTGAATTTCCAGCCAAATTGCACCATGACCAAGGACGAGAATTCGAAAACAAACTCTTTAAGACTTTAATCACAGTATCATCCACAGTGCAACCCTGTTGAAAGGTTCAATAGAACATTACAACAGATGCCGAGAACACTTGAAGTAAAGGAAAAATAAAGATGGAGGGAGACCTAACAGAAATTGTTCACACTTACAATTGTACAAGACATGATTCGACAGGTTACTCACCCTTTTACTTGCTGTATGGGTGACATCCACATCTGCCGATCGATCGCTTATTCAAGCTATTACCTAGTGAGGGAAATAAGGATCTAAGAGGATATGCAGAGAAATAGGCTGAGCGAATGACGGAGGCAAACCAGATTGATTCTTCAGCCTGGTGACCGCATACTTGTGCAAAATCTGGGAGAGAAGGGAGGCCCTGGGAAACTGAGGTAATACAGGGAAAAGACCATTTATATAGTGAAACAACAAATAGTCCAGTGTACAGCAGTGGCATTACGGGTGTAAGGACATGACAGTGGCCTCAACAAGCTCTAGCCATGTGTGGAATTTATTGAGGTCCGGAAGTGAATGATTGGAGACTGTGACAGTACCGATGAATGCAATATTCCTCAACTCACTGATCTCTGATTCGACCTCAGTGATGGGTGTGGATGGCCACCGGTCAGAAGGTTGACAGAGGAAGTCTGGTCCTGAACTCCACTGGTGGGGACCTGCTAGCTGGGTCAGTGTCGGGCCTCTTGTGATGTGGTCAGCAGGGTTGTGAGCTGAATCAATGTACCACCATTCAGCTGATTCTGAGAGGGTCTGGATTTCTGCTATTCGTGTCCCTACAAATACCTTGTAGCGACAGGATTCAGAGGTAAGCCAGTTCAGCACGGTTGTTGAGTCGGACCAGAGAGTGACTGTATGGAGGGTAAGAGACAGCTCAGTCTGGATCACTTTGGCTAACTGAGCTCCAGTCAGAGCTGCGCTCAGTTCCAAACGAGGTATGGAGAGGCATTTCCTGGGAGCCACTCTGGATCTGACCAAAACAAAGGCGACATGGATGTGGCCTTGATCATCAGTAGTGCACAAATAGGCCACTGAGCCGTATGCTCTTTCTGATGCGTCGCAAAATATGTGGAGTTCTCGGACGGCACTAGGGTAATCAGCACAGGCTGGGGCATAAACTCGAGGAAATTGCATCTGAAGGAGATTAGGAATATCTCTAATCCATGTTAACCACTTCTCTCTTAGCTGTAGAGGTGTTATCGGATCGTCCCAACCCAAATTCTGCTTCCAGAGGTCTTGGATGAGAACCTTTGCCCGGGTGGTAAACGGGATGATATATCCCAGCGGGTCATACTGGCTGGCCAAGGTCTTGTACACATTTCTCATGGTAGGCTCCAGAGGCTTGGTTGATCTCAAATTATAGCCCAGGGTATCACTGAGACAGTCCCACCGTAGGCCTAGAGTGGGTTCTTGTAGGTCTGTACTGGCTTTGGTCAACCACAGTTCACTGTTAGCAGACCGGGCTTCTGCGGGAAGATGTTCGATGACAGAGGGTACATTGCAGGCCCACTGTCTCATGTCAAAGCCTCCCACAGACAGCAGTTGACAAAGCCCATTAACTACCTCCTTAGCTTCATCAGAGCTCGAAGTGCTGTGCAGGCAGTTATCAACATAGAAGGAATTCTCAACTATGTTAATCAGATTGACCTGGTCACTCTGGTGTTCTTGGGCACTGCGCTGGAGAGCGTAGATGGCGCAACACGGGCTGCATGTAGTTCCGAACGGAAGCCCCCGCCATTCATATATCTCAGGCTCCTGGTCTCTGCACATGTTCCTCCAAAGGAACCGCAACACTGGCCTGTCTTTCGGCAACAAGCGTACCTGGTGGAACATAGCCTTTATGTCCCCACTTACAGCCACCGTGTGTTGTCGGAACTTCAGGAGCACACCTAACAGAGATGGTCCCAGCATCGGACCAGGAAGTAGCTGACTGTTCAAGGACTGCCCTAGATGTTGAAAGGAACAGTTAAAGACGATCCTGTCCTTGCCATTGTGATGTATGATATGATGCAGAATGAACCAGGACTCCGAAGCATTGTGCGCTTCTGTGGTTATCTTGGCTACATATCCAGCATATTTCAACTTGCGGATTTCAGTGCAGTAGGCTTTGGCTAGCTCAGGATCTCGTGCCAATCTGCGCTCGGTACTTCGAAGACTAGGAAGAACATTCCGATTGAACATTCCCTCGCCACCAGAGGGAACTGTCACCCGAATTCTGATCTCATCTACCCGGACTCTGATCTCATCTACCCGGACTCCGTTTCCCATGATCCCACATACCTGGGCCAATCACTCCACCACACCTGTTCCTCATTATCACACACATATAAGCAGCACTCACACTCAGATCGACGCAAAGTCTTGATTTGCAGAACAATCGACTCACATCGCGATTGACTTCATCACAGATCTGCCCAACTCACAAGGCAACACCATCATCCTGACAATCGTAGATCGATTCTCCAAGGCCTGCCGGCTCCTTCCACTACCCAAACTTCCCAATGCTTTTGAGACCGCTGAACTGTTGTGCAATCAGGTATTCCGTTTGTATGGTCTCCCAGAGGACATCGTGTCAGACCGAGGTCCCCAATTCACCTCACGAGTTTGGTCTGCTTTCTTCAAGCACCTTAATGTAAATGTCAGTCTCACGTCAGGCTATCATCCCCAATCTAACGGGCAATCGGAAGGACTAAATCAGGAGGTAATACGGTTTCTGAGATCCTACTGTCAGCAGTGCCAGACCGAGTGGAGTAGGTACCTGATGTGGGCAGAATATGCACAAAATTCCCTAGTAAAACCAGCCACTGGATTGACTCCATTTCAATGCGTTCTGGGCTTCCAGCCACCTATGTTTCCATGGTCCGGTGAACCCACCAATCTACCGTCAGTCACTGAATGGTTGCAGAACAGCGAAGCAGTCTGGGATCGTGCACACACTCACCTGCTTCGAGCAGTCAGGCGCCAGGAACTTCAGGCTAACCGTCATCGTCGTGCCGGTCCCACGTACTCAACAGGTCAGTGGGTCTGGCTATCCACAAGAGATCTGCGTTTACGACAACCCAGCAAGAAACTCAATCCCAGGTATGTGGGTCCATTCAAAATCATCAGACAAATCACCCCAGTATCATTGTGCTTAGAACTGCCTGCTAACTACCGCATTTCTCCTACCTTTCATGTCTCCCTACTGAAACCCGCTGGTGGTCCGAGAGGGGCGCCGGACAAGAGACCCAAGCCACAGATTCCCCCTCCTCTCCTGATTGACGGCGAGGAGGCCTATGAGGTGCACGAGCTGCTAGACTCATGGCGTCGGGGCAGAACTCTGCAATACCTAGTAGATTGGGAGGGGTTTGAACCGGAGGAGCGTTCCTGGGTCGACGCAGGAGATATCCTGGACCCCACGCTCACTGAGGAATTCCATAGGAACCACCCGGAAAGACCAGCCCCCCGACCTCGAGGAAGACCCCTGCATCGCTTGCCTCCTCGCGTCAGGAGCCGCTCGCAGGGGGAGGGCTCTTTTACAAATGAAACTTCGGCGTTACCTTCTTCTCGCCACCAGAGGGAACTGTCACCCGAATTCTGATCTCATCTACCCGGACTCCGTTTCCCATGATCCCACATACCTGGGCCAATCACTCCACCACACCTGTTCCTCATTATCACACACATATAAGCAGCAGTCACACTCAGATCGACGCAAAGTCTTGATTTGCCCTGGCTATAATCACCGAGCGTTCTTTACCCGTGTTTGTTTTTCTGGTTTTGACTCTGTTGCCTATTGACCTAGTGATTGTTCTCTGCCTGCCTCGACTTGGATCTTGTATCATTGACTTTGAACTCTTGCTGCCTGCCCTGACCTTTGCTTGCCCCACGACTCTGTTTCAGCCTAGCCTCCTCCAGAACTGTTTACCGGTATATTGACTTGTCTGTTGTTTTTCTCAATAAAGCTGCATATGGATCCTACTCTGCCTGGTGTCTTGTCACAGAATCAAGGATTGGAGAAGAGATTCTTCACAAAGATGCATTTATTAAACAGTCTTTGAGTTGTCATCTGCACCAGTATTTCTTTGGTAATGAGATCTGTATTAATGGTCTAAAGAACAATAAAGAAATACAATTACAATCGTATTCTGAAAATCATTTACACTGGCATTATATTCAAACAAATGCAATAAACAATGATTAGACACTCAAGTCTGCATCCATAACATTAATAGCAGCCTTGACAATGGAAATAGGCATGATATAATTGTGCAATGATATGTTATTAATGTAAACACCCTTAACGCAGTTTAGTAATACTGCCGATGTTAATGCTGATTAGCAAGTTTTCTCTCACGGCAAATTACAGCCGCTACGGCGCTCAAACTCGCCGATGGTAATCGCAGAACAATTGCGGGACATCAATAACATACAATCTACAAACATACATGTGCAGATGTACTTACATCAAGGCATAAACGCATTATACAGAACGAGCGTGCAGAGATGAACATTCACCAAACTGTATTCCTGCGTGTCTCACTATATCAGTCCGTGTGATCAACAACTTTGGTTCTTAGGACAGGCTTTCGTACAGGATCATAGGATGCAAATTCACTTTACAAGTTGTTTGAACATTAATGGTGTGTACACATCCATCCTATAATGAAAAAAATCCACCCAGTGTTTTTTTCTAAAATCCCTATTTTAAAATCCCCTTTCTCAAATCAGGCTGTTCTGAGGCCCCGTTTACACTAGTGCATGAAAATGATCTCCGTTTACACTACACAACCACCGAAAACGCATGTCACATGTCACGTGACCATTCATGCAGGTACAACCATAGATTTGTATAGGTAGATTCCCTATTATTTAGATGACAGACGCGTCTGCGTGCTAGGAGTGGTCGAATTGGGGATCTACCCATCTGTGGCTACAATAACGAGCATGATGTTATTGTTTACATGGTCGTCAAGGATACGCAGAGAGAATGTGGGCAGCCACGCCATCGTTTTCAAAAGTCTCCGTTTTGGTCCGTTTACACTGAAACACAACCCTGGAGTTTTCAAACTAAAACAGGATCTGCAGCGTTTTCAAAAGCCTCCATTTTCGACCTTGAAAACGCCAGAGTAGTGTAAATGATAGGCAAAACCGTAGCAAAAGTTATGCGTTCTAAAATTAAAACTAGTGTAACGGGGCCTGAGATTCCTGTCAGAATGACATAGTTTGCACAGGCCGCTCCCACGATAGTTGATTGACAAGGCCGTCTTACCATAGACCCGCCCTGAGTGAGCTGAGAGGTGTCCGCCATAGAGTGGTGGAACTATGATGTCACTTTGAAGGCGAAAACCCAGAAGCAAGTTAGCATTTTATCACTTCCGGTTCCATCGACCCAGATTCAATGGGTTTTTTGAATGGGATTTTGGTTAAATCCCTTAAATAAGGTCCGTGTTTCACACAAGCTCAAGATACTTTCACGTTTTATTCTACGATGTAAAACACCAGTTACACCACATGTGATTTTTTTAAACTGTTATGTTTCTTAAAAAAGATGGTTGCTAACAAGTTGCTAAATGGGACTACAGGTGCTGTCGGAGACATTAAACATCATCACGCTGAACAGTTTATCAATTTACAGTATTTTCCAGTTGCAGTATAATTTGTCATTCAATTAATTGTAGAATAACCAATGAATAGTTTCCCACATTTTATATTGTTGTTCAATGTTTTTTTTGCTTGGCCCCGAAGTGCAACACGTCTTCGGAGGGAAAATGCTCGTTTTATCGCTTACTGATGCAGAGACTCGGACCGTAAGGTAAACTCATATTACGTTTATTCCATGTTAACACCACATTTACAGGCTTAGTCACGGTGAAAGTGAAACTTTAATGATGCATAGTGCTTCAAGCCACGTTAAAATAAAATGTTTACGTCCACATGAAGCTGTTAGAAAGCATATAGATTGTAGAAGCAAGGATAAAATAATCTCTTATGCCCCCTCACCTAACCAAAGGGCCAACTATGAGGGTCTGTGGACCCTTCCCCCGAAATGCATCTAACACCTAAGAAAGGCAGAACAGGCCTCTGGTTCCATGGCAACACTTGTTTTATTGCTCAAAGGAATGCGGGCAGAGCAACTCACTTAATTTCCCCTTGGGAAAGAGACTTTATGCCATAAAAATAGACTCTTCTCAAATTAAAATAATAGGCTTAGCAAAATAGAAACAAAACCGAGTTGAATGTTCTTCAAAGCGCATCCACACTTTGCTCCATCTTTATTCTGCTCTGTCACTCATCGACAACCTGCCTGTTCTGTCTGCGGGCCGTATATTCACCACTGGTAGGCTAGCCTGCTCTGAGCATCGTTATGCACATGCTGCGCACAGACCCCGCAAATAAAACAAAGCACTGGTTCATTAGGGCCGCGCGCGCACAACAGTCAGAGTGCAGGCTGTACCGGTGCTTGATAATAATAAAGTGCAGATATACTGTACTGAAAGGATGTCGGGAACGGGATATTGTTAGACCGCCCGCTGCCTTTCAAATTGCACCAGAGTTACCGACCGCTACCGTGTTTTATTTGGGAATTTAATCCCGCGTCGCAAGAAATCTGGTCGGGTCCTGTGGGAATGCAGACCTCTATATTAGATCAAGCACAGAATCAAGTTTGCGCTGCTGCGCGTGATCACGTCAAAGATCAGACGAATACAGTGGTGGGCCGTCAGAGGAAGCAGGGCCTTCTCTGCTGGCCCTATAAAAAATTTAATTGTGTGAAAAATGTTTTTATTGATTATTTAGGTATCTTAAATTTAATATCTTAAAAGTAAACGAAAAGAAAATGACAGCTGCAGTCATCGGCGCCAACACCAGCTCTTGTTGCCGATCTACTAAAAACGCCTTTTTCAAGGCGCTCTTTTGCAGACAAAAAGAGAATAACTGAGAAAAGAACCTATACCCAAAGTGAATTCGCTAACAAAGGCCAGCAAAGTATTTATGTGCCATTTCAAACATTGCAACTATGAGTGGCTAACAGCTAGCAAGTTATTTTGTTGGCTTTTTAATACGAGTAAAGGGGCATGGATTGACCGACCCAGGGACTTTATTTACAAGTGACAGGTGAGTACGTTATTATTTAATGAGTATTGTATCATGCACATTGTTATGGAGGTGTACGTGGTGCATTGATAATACTGTGGTGCGGTGTGTGGATGTCCGGCGGTTGTACAGTTTTGCTGCTTTGGGCGTCTCCTCATTTTAGAGTGACGTGAATGTGCACAGTGACCAGTGGACTGGCAGATTACTTTTACTGACCATGTAGGGAAATTTACTCATGCGCATTTAACTCACCCTAATCTAGCCTACTGTTGAAATTGTTGATCAGCCGTCATTGTTGTTGAGAGACTGTGTGTGGCATAATATGTGCATTATATGCATATAGCTGCGTTAGCTGTAACAGAGATGTGTAAGATGTGTGCATGTAGTTTACAGTTGCTTACTGAAGGCCCTGACTGAAACCCCACATTACCCCACTGGACAAATATACACGTGCATCTTGAAAAGCGGATGTTTTGGAAAGTGCTACGCCACATTTTTGTGCCATCTAGTGGTTTAGATGAAAATAATCTCAAAGACGCTTTTCTGCCAGGGCACCTTTAGCCTGTACATATTTAAAGGATGATGCACGACTAGCTGTGCATTAAATGATTTTAATGCACTTTGCGTCAGGTGGTTCTTGACCTCCATGTTGTGGATTAAAATTGTTTTATGCACAGCTAGCTATGCATTATCCCGCTTATACCACGGTCATTTGCCAGAATTGACAAGTTAAAGCTGGTAATGATATTTGCAGTGCAATATTTGACCAGAAGAGTAAAAAGGATGTGAATTTTTCATCAGTTATGGCTTGTTAGCGCTAGCATTCTGCCCAGTTCAAATCAGACACAGAGTTTAAATAGTGTGGTAAGATCACATTTATTTGAATGAATTGTAGCATTTATTTGACTTTATTAAATTATCTACTGAATTATTATTTGAATTAATTGTGCGTTACCTGTGTCTGCGCATCTCTATACAAACAATGAAGCTGTGTTTAGTCACTTCAAAACACCAGCTTGTTGCTGAGGAATCTAGTATCTAGGCTATTAATAAAAGTCGTGGGGCAGCGCTGACAAGTTTCTGTGTGTGTGCAGCGCAATCTGGAATCTCCAACCTTCAACCTCTCTCTGTGTGTGTGTGTGTGTGTGTGTGTGTGTGTGTGTTTGTGTGCAAGTGATGTGTGTGGGTTTGTGTGCATCAATTAAAGCAGCACATTAATATAGAACCGTGATTAAACCGACTTGGAACTACCTGTGCATTAAACGGTGCATACCTGCCAGCCAATCAGAATCAAGTATTCAGACAGACCATGGTATATATATACAACGCTAAACCGCAGACTGCTTTACTATTTTTACATTTATATACAGTATGAGGAAGAATAACAGCATGAAAGCTCATTTACCACCATGTCTGTCATCAACAGGAAGTTACAATGAACTAATGCCACAGCGCTTCAGAACAGCAGCAGTGTGTGATAAGATGAAGAGCATTTTAAAATTAGTCGATACATGAATACAGCCTTTATACTATAGTCCACTATAGTTTCAGGCACCACTACGAACAGTGTGTTTGAAGCTGCTGTGTTTTCTTCTAAACATTTAGCAAATGAGAACAGTTCGGTCATTCATGATGGTGATGGTGACTTATGAACGTCCTTCAAATTCTTCAGTGTTACTATTGATACTATATATGGGTCTCCGGCTTGGGAGGCGGGCGCTCTAACAAGGAGGCTAAAGGCCACGGCCTCTAGTGTCAGTCGCTAGAACGCCTCTTTTTGAGATCAGGGGAGTGAGATTTACACGCAACAGCTCTTACTGGCCTACGTCGGTTACATGTGCAAGTTTTGATATTATATAAGATATTAAATTTACACACTGTTACGGTCCCTGATATAGATGTCTAGAAGGCAAGAGGGACACATAACATAATAGACGGACAGCGACTAAAGTTTCCCAATCATTTATTCAAACATAAATTGCTCACAAAAATAACCAAAATAACAGAGACGGTCGGGGGGCCCAGTAACAAAGAAAAGATTAAATAAACTAACAAAACAAACTGGGCCTCCCCGCTCCAAACTAAAATTACAAACAAAGAAACAAAAAGCACGTGGCGACGTGGCGGTAGAGAAAACTGAAGCTGGTGGAGAGAGACCGAAAGCGTCCGCCTCCTTCCTCTTTATAGCCTCGTCTCCCCGGCTCAACCAATAAGAAACTAGAATAAAAAAAGATGATAACAATAAGCACTCATGTTCATTTGAGGACTCTGGGCTGGGGCGTACGCGAGGCGCGAGTAACACACACAAACACCCACAATAGTGGTAAAGTGAGACAAATGGTTTTCATAATAATTATAGATTAAAATATATTTCTAAAAATCACTAGTCATTTTTATACGTTTATAGATTTATAGTAATACTATATATCATCTATATACTTTATAGATGGTTCTAAACTTAAGTGTCTGATGACACGTTTTAATTTTTTCACACATTGACCAAAACTTTGTTTCCTGCTGGTGTTAAAAGAAGACAAGCTCTGACTACTTAAACACATCTATACAGGAACAAGGAACTATATAGTTTAATGTTAGATGGTTAAAGAGCAAAAATGTCTGATGATATTTATGACGATGCCTTCGGGACAGAGACTGAGGGAATGAAGAGAGAGAGAGTGGAGATGGCAGTGGATATCTATGAGAGTATAGATCATGTGAGAGATCATGACTTCAGGACAGAGACAAAGATACACCAACCACTTCAGCGTACAGGTAATAACATTCATTTATTTGATTATATGTTCCAGTTTGCACATGTTCAGCAGTGTTAATTTTGGCAGGCATTTTTTATTTAGTCTTAGTCTTTATCTTGAGACGAAAAAGCTTAATAGTCTTAAGTCACATTTTAGTCATTTGAGTCTTTCATAGTTTTAGTCTAGTTTTAGTCGACGAAAAGTCATTGCATTTTTGTCAACTTTTAGTCATTACTTTTAGTCAAACTGCAGTTACCAAAATTTATTTTGGAAGCTATTTTATATGTAGTATTCAAACAAAAATAGTCATCAATTCTTCTCTCTTTAGAATTAAGCTTAGTTATGAGAAATTTGAATCAAGAATTAAATTTGGAAAAACTGGTATTTTTCAGATACAGTAGGTTTACTTAACTATACATTTATTTAACATCTTTTGTTGGTTAACATTTATGACAGATAATTAGGAATGCTGTCCATTTAAGACGGAAGGTATGTATGTAATAGCCTACTGACATACATTTAGTTTTCACCCACCTGTTTAAGCTCACTTAAACCATAACGGACTGTATTTCCGTGAGATACTCTACATGAGAGACATTTGGACTGCTGTGTGTGTATTTGAGCACTGAGAACTGATCGCGCGCTGTATGAGAACTGAAGAAGTGGAGCGTGCGCGAGAGAGAGAGCACTTCTATCAGTGCGTTTCCGCCTATCGCACCTTCACTGACTTTAAGTTAATCGACAATGAATTTTGACTCCCGGGAAAAACGGGACGTCTAGTCACCCACTCCCTAACCCTTCGGTTGCTGATCTGGTTTCAGATCGCTAGTTCGCGTTTTGGTAGCCTATCAGTCCACTGCGGCTGCCATGTAAATGCACCTTATCCAATGACAGAGATGCACATTTTGAAAGACAAGACAGTTCACTTAGCCTATAGGATGTATTTTGAATGTCCGGTAGTCCTCAAATAACATTTTAGTCACATCTCGTCTTGTTAATGAAGACGCGCATAAATTTCGTCATAGTTTTTATCATCAGATATTAGTTTTAGCTCGTCAACGTCTCGTCTTAGTCACAGAAAAAAGGTTCGTTGACGAATATTTTTTGTCGTCGTCAACGAAATTAACACTGATGTTCAGTCATTTAACATCATGTCTGTGGTGTCCAGGAAGTGATTGTGTGAAGATCAGAAGCTCCAGAGCTCTATATGTGTTCTTCAGATGCTATTATAGGACTTTAAAGTTAAAGTTACAGACAATAACTAATTATTTGCGTATGTTACAAACTTGAGTGTTCCTCATGAATGAACACACTCAGTAAGGCCATAAATCTGATATCTAGAATGAGTTACATATTTATAACTGAACTGTATAGTCCTGCTGACAACCTTAAACAAGCGTTGAAGCGCCCCTTACAAAACAAAAATATATACTGGAAAATATAATGTGATGTATTAAATAATACATTTCCATATTACTGGATACTAGTGCTAATATTTCTCAATATACTGCAATATATACATGGACCATGTACGGGTGATACCTGTACATATAAAAACTATATAGCAATCAAGACAAAACTGCACTACATTTTCACAAAGTAGCTTTATTAAAAAAACTATTCAGTTCATTTCTCTTTGTAGAGTTAATGCATGGGTTTGTATAAAGCTGAACACATATTCATAAACTTCTATTTCACTTTATTTTTTGCATAGTTAAGGTCATTGCACACTGAGTCGGAAATTTTCGTATGTTTTTTCGTATTCGTAATCCTAAAAATTTGTCACACACAGAAACCTTGCACACCGAGTCCGATGCGTATTAATTAATCCGTTGCGACAGTAGCCTACTAAATGGAGTCTGCAAGCATTGAGGATGATTTTGTTGTCCTCTCGCTTCTTAAAAAAAAGAAAAAGAAAGGAAATATTGGGTCCATCCAATCCTGAGATTCCCCCTCCTTATTAAGGAGCAGCGGGATTATCCCGGGCGATTCAAAGTTTACTTCGGGATGTCAGTGACTCAGTTTGATGCTTTGCTTCCGATACTAGAGCCACATATTAAAAAGAAGACAACCAATTTCTGTGAACTCAGTGTGCAAGGATCTATATACAGTGCTTTGTGCTGCAAGACGAAGTGGAGGAACTTAACAATCGCCATTCTGGATTTTGGCGTTCGCTTGTACTTGTAATTTAAAATTGGAGCCTCTACAACATGGATTCTGGCACCCAACATCACAACAAGATGATATTTTAAGATCCTTAATATATAAGGAATATTTTTATTCCTGGTTTGAATGGGCCGCCTCCAGTTTTTGCCTCCAGCTAGCGCTGTGACGTAACTGTGATGTCGGCTCTAAAGCATGTGAAGATCCTGCAGGTGGCAGATCATTTATAGCCTTTTCTCACAGCAGCTAGAATAATTAAATGTCATTTTGATGGCAGATTGTAATCCAGAAAGGATTATGTGTTTATGAAACGTGAATGAAATAAAATTATATTGCAGTTTTAAATGTGCTTCTGATTATAGATAGCCTGGGATTACACAAGATTTGTATTTTAAAGTCGGCATGAAATCAAAATAGTTTTTTGATGGAATACTGTAGTGTTTATTATAATTAATGTATCCGTGCCCTTCATTATTTTTTTTAAATTCAAGTGCCCTTGTAATCTTTAATCAAAAATGTTAACCTCCCCTCCCCCTCAAAACGACTCCTCTACTCTTCCGGTCACGAGTGATGGAGCAAGGGCGTAGCTAGTGACGTAAGGCGTAAACGCTGGGATAAACGACAGGGGGAAAGCTGAAGCTGATGCTTCACTTTATAGCACTGACACTAGTCATGAGGGAGTACATTACCCTTCAACACTGAAAAGATATTAGGATATTAGGACAACATTACTCTTAGGACACCACAAACTAATCTATTTTATGAAAATGACTAATGACTTAACCTGATGGAGGACGCGCTCAGTCAATCAGGCAGTCTCTCTCTCGCGCGCACTGTTTAGACATGTTTTGTGCTGTTGATCGTCATCGCCATCCTTTTTAAATAAATATTTTAGTCATGCTTGGGTGTCGGCAGTGAATCCAGTGGCGAGAAATCCCCCACCACTAACTACAAACGGGCATTTCAGATCTGCCTCCATTTTGTTAGTAACGGCCCAACTTCCAACGATCCAATCAATTCCCGAAGGATGAAATCAAGTCCCGCCCTCTCATTTCAGATGCCGTTTCACTCAGATATACATCACAGTAGAGAAGAAAAGACAGTCGCAACTTCCGTTTCATGCTGACTTTAAAGACAACCAGTTGGAAGGGAGCATAGTTTGCTTTTCTTAATATGAAATTTGAATGGCATGACAATTAGACTGTACAGAAATTGAAATCTACATGCTACGTAGTTGGCGTGCTGTCCTGGGGAAGGGCTCTGAGCTCGGGAATGGCCCGAACCCAGAGTATCCCCCAAAAAGCAATGGGTGTAGGACAGCCGCCAGACTGAGATCCCCCACAAAATACGCACTAGAGATCTGGCGGGAGCTAGTTACGAGGAGTGGCCAGTATTGCAGGGCCGGGGGAGCCTATGAGCTCTGAGGGAGCGTATTGGCATGCATGGTTAGGCCCCACCGGTTGCTGGTGTGGATTCGATTCCTTCTCGTAAACTCAGAGATGTGGATTCGGAAGGCAATTAAATTACCACACAACCTTGGTGTTTGTCAAAAACCGTAGATAAATCGGCCGGGGATTTTTACGGAGGTGGTGAGAGAAAAACACAGGCGTCTTGGATTCGGACGGCAATTAAATCACCAACTACCCCCTGTATATGGTGAAAATCACTTACGTCCCCCTGAGAAACAATTACCGTCAGAATCGGGCTTAAGACGCCGGTGGAGGAGAGCGTGTAGCTGGTTGAGCAGAGAGCAGCGGCCGTGTCTGGTGGAGAAAGACCGATCCTGGAGCCGGCAGATTGGCCGGAGGATCCGAAAAGATTCCCAGCATAGGTCTCGTGGTTTGGATCTGTGATGTAATGGCAAGAGGTGCGGACCGAATGCTGATAGACCGTCAAATGAGTGGAGGTATGTCAGTTGTATTTATGTCCGTGAGTTGATTGACTTGATTACGTACCACCTGTGTTTAATTAGGCTAAGTATCTGACGTGCTCCTCCCGAACTTTGTTAATAAAACATCATATAAAGTATAACAATAGTAATCATTTGCATGGTATGATGTGATATGAGCTAACCGATTGTTACACTTAATCACTATTGGCAGCGTGATTTATTGTTTTTTTCCCTCAGTTGGTCAGAACAAATGTGGCAGACTTGTAACTTACTTGTTCAGATGACAATATCCGGTGAAGATTCTGATTTGGGTCATATATTCCAAGACGTAGGCTAGAATCTATTGCGAAGTACAGTGAATATCCACACCGGTGTGGTGACAGACAGCTACACATACTCCTCAAAACATTAGATTCATCTGCGCTGGAGCCGTACCAGAACACATACCACGCAAGCAAGATAATTCCACAAGCAGCTGCAACTCCAGGTTTTCAAACAGAGATGGCGATAAATAGGCAAAACTTATAGATTGCAGCTTTAATCATATAATGGCCACAACACATAAACATAATTATGCATGTTAATTGGTATGAAACCAATAGGATGTCTGTCATATGCTCTTGTACTTTGACATACTTTGCCCCACATTGGCCTTCCCTAGTGAGATCTCAAAAAGCAGAGAGCCAAAGTAGAAACACACAAAGACAGCTTCCACCTTTTACATAACTGAGCGAACAAAAACATCTCAACCTGTGTATGGCTATACAGACACTGATGGAACACGGGATAAGGACAGACAAGAGAAAACAACCTCAACACACAGGTACAAATATAACTACACTTTCAATATTGTATGTAGAAATTAAAAAAAATGTCTTCATGTCTGTCATCTTCAGGGAGTGATTGTGTGAAGAGCAGAAGATACAGAGCAGCTGTAGTGTGTTTGGTTCTGCTGTGTGTTCTTCTGGTGACTGCAGTCATAGTGCTGTGTGTCTACATCCATACAAACAACACAAACTACACACAAGAGACACACCAGCTACTAACCAACAACACCAACCTTACAGAAGAAAGAGACCAGCTACTAACCAACAACACCAACCTTACAGAAGAAAGAGACCAGCTACTAACCAACAACACCAACCTTACAGAAGAAAGAGACCAGCTACTAACCAACATCACCAACCTTACAGAAGAAAGAGACCAGCTAGTAAACAAGAGCATGCAGCTGACAAAAGAGAGAGATGAGTTATTATCAAGTAACAGTGATCTGATTAAAAAAACAGACCAATTACATCAGGAGAAAAATGAACTGTTGAAAAGTATTCATGGAATGGGTAATTATGAACTATATTAAAACTAAAACAACCACTTATTAGTAGATCAGTGTGATGGGAATAAAGTGCTAATAGTTGAATTGTTTGTGTTTTCAGATGGATGGATTTACTATCAATCTCATCTGTACTTCATTTCCTCTGAGAAGAAGAGCTGGACTGAGAGCAGAAGATACTGTACAGAGAGAGGAGCAGATCTGATCATCATAAACAACACACAGGAACAAGTGAGTGAAACTAATGTTATAACTATGTTATCTATGGAAAGAAAATTGTTATACTTTATCACATAACTGCTATTTTTATTTTTTTCTCAGGCTTTTGTGAAGAAAATATCTGCTAATGGTAAATTCTGGATTGGTCTGACTGACAGTGATGTGAAGGGCAGCTGGAAATGGGTTGATGGCAGCACTCTGTCCTCTGGGTGAGAAAACACTGAACTGATCTGATTATTATGTAATAAATGATTCATACAGTCAACATCATATCACACAGAAGCAGCACTGAACATCTAATGCTGATCTGTTGATGCAGGTTCTGGAATCATGGAGAACCCAATGGACATAGAAGAGAGAACTGTGCTCGGACTTATTCATCAGGATGGGCTGATTATCCATGTAGTGATCTTTTTCTATGGATCTGTGAAAAGAGCATATTAAAATAAGTCATCACATGAACTACAGTTTACATTTTCCTCTAAGAACAGCTATATTTAAAAGAACTGCAACTGCTAGAAAACAGTTTCTCTCTCTCTCTCTCTCTCTCTCGCTCTCCTCTCTCTCTCTCTCTCTCTCTCTCTCCTCTCTCTCTCTCTCTCTCTCTCTCTCTCTCTCTCTCTCTCTCTCTCTCTCTCTCTCTCTCTCCATACAGAGTAGAATAATTTACACCAAACAGAAGTGAAAGTGCAAATACACTCTTTGAATGAAGCAAAAAAATATATATATTTTTTTATTATAGACTTTTATAATAGATATAAAAGAAAACTGCTTTGATTTGTTTTGAGCAGTTATTACGGTAATTATGAATTTCCGTCAGTTAAAAAAAAGAGGGAATTTGGAAGATGGAATACGACAAGTATATATGTATATACAGTATATCACTTGTACACAAAGTTTGATAAATATGTTTTATAAATATTTGATATGAATAAAACAATGGTGCTGTGTCAACAGTGTACTTGATAGCAAGATAAAATTCCTAGATTCCAACTGTGCAATAAGATCAGAATAGGGATTGGGTGTTTTCTTTCTTTTTAAGGTTTAACATCTAATCTTTAACTATGACAAACAAAATATGAGGTCAATAGTCAAATTGAACCACAGTAGCTGAGCCTTAAAGGTACAAGAAATGAAAGCAAGTGAAATCAACCTGAACAGAACCAAACAGAACAACATATTTGTTACCAATCTGAATATATATCTGAGAGTACTTATGTTAACAGAACTATTGCTGAGACATCGGAGATGAACAGAAAGAATGAGTGGAGATGATAATCTACCAGTACAGAATCTTTGAAAGTGACTTTGTTTGAGGACACAGTAACAATGCGGGGTATCTTCAAAGTTGATTTCCACAGAGATATCCCCTAATCAATCAATCTGTAATGCGGGAGACTCGAGAGGATCCATGTGCAGAGGTAATTTATTGAAACAGAGTCAAGCAGACCAGGGTCATACACAGAGAAGGCTAAGAAAGCTAACAACAAGCGATAAGCAAGACTTCACGAGTGAGCGCTGGCCAACTGGGCCTATAAATACACTAGTGCAGAGGTCACCAACGTGGTGCCTGCGGGCACCTGGTAGCCTGCATTGAGTCTCTGAGTCGCCTGCCAAGCACGTTCTATAAATAGCTTGAATTAGCGCTGGACGATAAACGATATCATATCGAGATTATGATAAACATTATGTTAATAATGATGATAAACTCTGGACATTTTTACTTAATATGGATTAATCTAACATCCTGTCACACAACAGAAATAAATGCTTCAGCAGCCAGTCAGTGCATGTCGCTAATAAGTCTGCATGCTCTGTGTGTCTCTGTGTGAATGCGTAAGTAGTTTCGTCTGATACACAAACTCAAACCCTGAAGCGGTTTAGCTGGCTAGCCAAGTAAGTTTCAGTTTAGTTTGCACCAATCCTGGGTTTTAGGTACCATGGAAGTGGCTTGGCTTTTAGCTGCATTCATTGCCATAGTATCTTACACTCCACGGCTCACCTGCTCCGGGGCAGGTTATGTTCTGGGTTAGAGATCTCAAACTGAAACTGGACCAATCAGATGTGAGCAAAGTGACATGTCTGACAAAACAGTCACTCCTCCAGTTTCTCTAAAGGCCACTATGAAGTACTTTAAAAAAATACAACAAAATTGTCTGGCTTTAATGATAATTCAAATTTACATACGATTTATATTATTATTACTGCATTACACACAAGCACTTTTTAGTTTAAGTTTATATTAATATTAATATATACAGATCATATGTAATATAAATAAGTGGTAGAATCAATAGATAACACTTAAACATGTAAGCTCACATGTACCCATTTTTAAAGTCTCTATCGCTATATATTATCAACTATATAAACTAACTTCACAAGTTTCTCTTGTGACTGCACTGATAGAGCAACATAATTTCCTTTATTTGTCCTCTTTCGTGGACAGGTACTTCAGTGGAAATGTGTTTAAATTCCTCTTATTCTTTAACAATAGAGTTTTGAATCTCGCTGGCTCTATCGCAGATTAGACTTTTAGTTATTGAAATATGTTCTTTTTCAATAACTAAAAGTATAATCTGCCACCCCACCCTTCTCTTCCATTTAGACACAATACACACAAAAGAAAGCTAACTAAATGAAAAAGAAAAGTTTAAAAAAAGTGTAAATTTCATCCGATGTCCCCTTTAAACATCCCAGCCTAGCTATACTAAATACCTGACTGTCATCCAGTGTTGGGGGTAACGCATTACAAGTAACGCGAGTTACGTAATAATATTACTTTTTTCAAGTAACTAGTAAAGTAACGCATTACTTTTTCATTTACAAGAAAATATCTGAGTTACTTTTTCAAAAAAGTAACGCCAGTTACTTTTTCCTAATTTATTGACTGACAGTGCGCTGTGAACATGTTACTGTAGTTCTAGACTAAATGTGAATGTGCATTAATTCATCCCACTCGCAAAAAACAGATTTAGTATTCATCAAAATGAATTAAAACAGTGAATCTAGAATCAGTGAATCAGTGCAAACTCAGAATATGACGCAAACTGCAATAATTAAATATGTTAAACAACACAAATGTATCTAATCCCATTTTATTAACCAATGCCTTTGCTGCTGACTTTTGATGATCCAGTTCAACCATACTAATAAGCAAAAATTACTTTAGATAACTAACAATTGTACTTCATTGTTTTTTTTATTGCCGAAGAGTGTTAAACCTTCTTATCCTGAGTTTTACTTTACAGACGTGAATTTACTTTTCCTTCACAAGATACAGGGCTTTTACATTTGTATTAATGTCATTTCTTGTATTAAAAACAATCAAGCCCTGCTCATATTTAAAAAGTAACGCAAAAGTAACGCAAAAGTAATGTAACGCATTACTTTCCATAAAAAGTAACTAAGTAACGTAATTAGTTACTTTTTTAGGGAGTAACGCAATATTGTAATGCATTACTTTTAAAAGTAACTTTCCCCAACACTGCTGTCATCTTCCTCAAGATCCTGTGTCTTCCTCTTCTTCAAGAAATATTTGAACAAACTCATCTGAAAATGCAGTCAGAAATATTTAAATGCATACCTTAACATAACACCATTATTATTTAATAATTTTACTGAGATTTATTTAAATAGCCCTACAATTCACTGAGATAGCAAGTTGCCTAACTGATGATAAATGATCAGTTAGCGCTTTTTATGTCCTCTAAACTTTAAAAGGGTATAACATTACCTGATTTCAAGCTGGAAAAGGTTACCATTAGTTGGTGGCTATAGACTGGCTCTATCATGGACAGGTGATGTATTGCAAGAGGATACTTAGTTAACATATTGCAAGATAATACAATTTCTAGCTGAGATGTTTTATCTGTGTAAAATGCTGCAATAAAAACAGACAGAGTACACCTAAATAACACTGCATGTGTTCACTGTATGAATCAAATTGAGATTTTGATTCATTTAGATCCATTTTTTGTTTCTTAAAATTATTTTTGATTATTAACATTTGATTGACATATAAGTCAAATGCTTTAAGACTGAATGCACGGATCCAATATAATGATACACATGCTGTTTCTTTCTAACTTGTTTTCGTTCACTGAAGATTATCGAGAAGGATTGTTGAGACGTCCATTTTCACATAATTCTGTATGTATGCGTCTGTTCAAACACAAGGAAATGCGAATGAACAATGAACTCGGTGTTCGCGTGCGCTTATAAATCACTCGAATGTGTAAATTGGCAAGATAAAACACATACAAATGATAAACGTTCACTCTATGATGGTTCATTTTTGCAATTAGTCTGTTAATCACATGCGAACCGAACCTTGAGGTCTGGTCCGTACGGACCACGGATCAACTGCGATCAGTTTCTCAACTACTGTGTAATGTTGGAGGTTGAATCGAATCGTTACACATAACGTACACCACTACTATGATTACACTTAAGTTTGCGCTATATTATACTCACCTTTTAATAATTAGTGTGTGACTAACGTCTCCTCCACTATAAATTACCAGACTGTAAATGAATCGAGTGACGTCACTGAAAAGCTGCAGCCGTGGCGGGGATGATTTTTGGTGTGGCGGGCCGCCACGGCAGAATTAATGTAGTAGAAACACTGCCATGGACTCATGTGGATTACTTTTATAATAAATTGATACACTTTTTGGCTTTAAAATCGGCCTCCCTATTCACTACCATTAAGAGTTTAATATGACTCAGATTGTATTCATCTCAAAGAAGAGAGGCATATATACTCCTAGGATGACTTGAGGGAGAGTAAACTTCCACTCAACTATTTGTTTCTCTGTCGTGTTGCTGCTGGGCTTCAAGAGAAAACCTTATCGTCCAACTTTGAGGTCAGCTTGTCCACAGTTAGTCGCATCATCTTAACATGGACAAGCTACCTTTACCAGGTTCTCAGCTCACTACTATTGTGGATGACAACGGAGCAAGTGCAGGCCACAATGCCTGACAAGTTCAAGCTCTACTGCCCTCAGGTGTGGGTGATAATAGACTGCACTGAGATCCGCTTTGAAACGGCGTCGTCTCTCTCATTACAGTCAGGGACATTTTCCAACATTAACTACCTTTAAAGGTCTAATTGGCATTGCCCCATGTGGGGTTATCACGTTTGTATCTAAACTGTACACAGGCTCCATCTCTGACATAGAAATAACTCAGCAATCACGGATCTTGCAATTACTTCAGCCAGGATATGGTGTAATAGCCGACAAGGGGTTCCAGATTCAGAAGATGCTGGCAGAGTTGGGGGCGACACTTATCATTCCTCCGATGAAAAAATCAAATCAGCTCAGCTTGGAGGATACCCAGAAGACCCAGGCTATTGCTTGACTAAGAATTTAAGTTGAGAGGGTCATGCACAGTGAAGGAGTACCATATGTGGGATGGGCTTGTTCCTCTGTCTATGGTAGGTTCAGTCAATCAGCTGTGGGTCATCTGTTGCCTCATGTCAAACTATCAGGGACCTCTTCATATCAAAGGACACAAACCAGTCTAAAGTGTTTCCTCCCAAACATTTCTTGGGTGAGACTAAATCTTTACTGCTGTTTGCTGTGTTTGACACTGTGTAGTGTAAGTGTAAATAGAAATATTCTTGATTTTCTTGGATTTTGCATGATGATAGAGTTACATATTTTGTCATTGTTATTAATGAGTAATTTTGTGGAGCATTCTGTAAAATATTTCTTAAGTAAATTGTATTAACCTTTTACATAAAAAAACAAAAACAAGAATATTTTTGAAACTCGCCATCTTTTTTTTTATTTACACATGCAAGTATGGTTATAGACATGAACGAAAAAAGCCTCCATAGCAGCTGAAAGCAGTCTACAAACAAGGTTGGAGGCACTTGCAGCCATGGAACATAAGCACATAGAGATGAATGACAGACAGAAAAAGGTCATATATATTTACATACAATGCAACGTTGACTGAGAAACGCAAAGATAACTGTAAGGAACAAAGTATTTACAATAGTAATTACAAGAAGTCGTTACTTATATTGCTTCTAGATGCGCATAAAAACTATTTACATTTTTAAATTCTGCCTCAATGTAACAATAAATCCATGTAGATGTTATGATAAAAATGATCTCAGTTCTTTCGCACTGAGCTGATGAACTCCTCATCCCAAAATAGTCTTTCAACTGCGAAGTCAGTGTTCCTTATCTGTGATGAAATCGCACCACTGAAGTCCACTTAAGGCAAGCTGGCCTTGAACCTGGTAATAATACTTGTGGCGCTTTTTAAGGCAGGCCTGGCCTCGGACTGTGATCAGGTGTCTCACTTGAGAAACATCTTCAACATCGCAAGTCTTTACCTCTACCAAACCAAATGGTGGTGTCTCTCTTGGGTTGAATACTTTAGCATCAGGGCTCGCCTGCGAGGTGAGGTGCATCAGGGTGGATGATGATCCTACACTGCATCACAGAGACATCACAAAAATCAGAATACTGCCTTAAAATGTCTGGTTCCAGATCCAGCCCTCTTTTCATTGCAGCTGTCTGGGGAGTTCCTCTGAGAATGTGAGCTGCTAAGGCTTTGGCAGAAGACTCTCCGCGAACATGGCATATTTCACCAAATCTGCTGGCTGTAAGTCGGGGTTTCCATACTTGGGTCCACAGCTGGCATCTATCTGTCTTTCTATCATCTATCTGTTTTATTTAATCTATGTCTATCTATCTATCCATCTGTCTATCCATCTGCCTATCTATCATCTGTCTGTGTGTATGTTTATCTATCTGTCTATCTATCTATCTATCTTTAAGAATTTATCATTTGCAAAATAATATCAACCAAATGCTTCTATGAAAAGTAAACAAAAATAAACAATCTATTAATTATGTAATAAATTAAAATGACAGGTGTGGGTGGGTTTATTCTGACTTGCCACCATATGCTCTGTAGAGTGTACATTTTACACCAGTTCTGGTGCGATTCTTGGTTTTTCTTGGTTTACACACTGCCATGTCATTAGTCGCCTCTGGTGCAATTCCCTGTAATATAATAATGATGATGATAAATGATTAATTGACAGCTAGTCCAACATCGCTAAATGCATTGATGAATAATAAAGTCTTATCTGTGTCCTAGGCTGGTGCCAGGTCTGCGATGAAATTCCTCCATTTCAGGCCCCAAAAGGAAAAAATGCTTATAAATAATAGTTCATTTAATAAGGCTAATGTTTAATTAAATAAAAAGCTTATAAAAAATTAGACAAATTCTGTAATTATTATGTATTATTAGCTACAGGACCCCCCCAACCAGAAAAAGAAATTGACCACACCATTCCCCCTCTTTTTTTTTTTTTTTTTTTTTGCTGAATGTCGCAGCAGAAATCGAGACTCATCAGACCAGGCAATTGTTTTTCCAATTTTGGTGAGCCTGTGCGAATTGTAGCCTCCGTTTCCTGTTCTTAGCTGACAGGAGCGTCACCCGGTGTGGTCTTCTGCTGCTGTAGCCCATCTGCTTCAGGGTTTGATGTGTTGTGCGTTCAGAGATGGTATTCTGCATACCTTGGTTGTAACGAGTGGTTATTTGAGTTACTGTTGCCTTTCTATCATCTCTAACCTGTCTGCCCATCCACACAACTGCCGCTCACTGGATATTTTCTCTTTTTCGGACCATTAATCACAATTTATGTTCCTTCCTATTAAGCTAAAGTTAATTAACACAATTTTTTAACCGGCGCAGCTTTTGTAGTCTTTACAGTAGTGGTAGTGGAAGCGCACAGACCAATTGCATGCGAGTTAAGCCATCCCACATGATACCACTCAGCCAATCAAGTCTGGTAAACATTGCGACTCGACAGTGCAGACAGATGAGAGATTTAGCGGCAAGTTACACATGAAAAGACGGCGAAAGATAGCGATACAGTATATGTATAAAACAAAAGGAGAGATACAGACGACTGCGCCGGAGAAAGTTGAGAAACAGGCAAGTGAGAAGAAGAAATAGAGAGAAACAGACGAGTAAGAAGAAGAGAGAGAGAGAAGAAAGAGAGAGAAACAGACGAGTAAGACGGAAAAATAGAGAGAAATTGATGAGTGAGAAGAAGAGAGAGCGAGAAACAGACGAGTGAGAAGAAAGAGAGAGAAACAGAGAGAGCGAAACAGACGAGTGAGATGAAGAGAGAGAGAGAAACAGACGAGTGACACGAAGAAATAGAGAGAAACAGATGAGTGAGAAGAAAGAGAGAGAAACAGACGAGTGAGAAGAAGAAAGAGAGAGAAACAGACGAGTGAGAAGAAGAAAGAGAGAAATAGACGAGTGAGAAGAAAGAGAGAGAAACAGATGAGTGAGACGGAGAAAGAGAGAGAAACAGACGAGTGAGAAGAAGAGAGAGAGAGAGAAACAGACGAGTGAGAAGACAGAGAGAAACAGACGAGTGAGAAGAAAGAGAGAGAAACAGACGAGTGAGACGGAGAAAGAGAGAGAAACAGGCGAGTGAGAAGAAAGAGAGAGAAACAGACGAGTGAGAAGACAGAGAGAAACAGACGAGTGAGAAGAAGAAAGAGAGAGAAACAGACGAGTGAGAAGAAAGAGAGAGAAACAGACGAGCGAGACGGAAAAATAGAGAGAAATAGACGAGTGAGAAGAAGAGAGAGAGAGAGAAACAGACGAGTGAGAAGAAGAAAGAGAGAGAAACAGACGAGTGAGAAGAAAGAGAGAGAAACAGATGAGTGAGACGGAGAAAGAGAGAGAAACAGACGAGTGAGAAGACAGAGAGAAACAGACGAGTGAGAAGAAGAAAGAGAGAAACAGACGAGTGAGAAGAAAGAGAGAGAAACAGACGAGCGAGACGGAAAAATAGAGAGAAATAGACGAGTGAGAAGAAGAGAGAGAGAGAGAAACAGACGAGTGAGAAGAAGAAAGAGAGAGAAACAGACGAGTGAGAAGAAAGAGAGAGAAACAGATGAGTGAGACGGAGAAAGAGAGAGAAACAGACGAGTGAGAAGAAGAGAGAGAGAAACAGACGAGTGAGAAGAAGAAAGAGAGAGAAACAGACGAGTGAGAAGAAATAGAGAGAAACAGACGAGTGAGAAGAAGAAAGAGAGAGAAACAGACGAGTGAGAAGAAAGAGAGAGAAACAGATGAGTGAGACGGAGAAAGAGAGAGAAACAGACGAGTGAGAAGACAGAGAGAAACAGACGAGTGAGAAGAAGAAAGAGAGAGAAGAAGAAAGAGAGAGAAACAGACGAGTGAGAAGAAAGAGAGAGAAACAGACGAGCGAGACGGAAAAATAGAGAGAAATAGACGAGTGAGAAGAAGAGAGAGAGAGAGAAACAGACGAGTGAGAAGAAAGAGAGAGAAACAGATGAGTGAGACGGAGAAAGAGAGAGAAACAGACGAGTGAGAAGAAGAGAGAGAGAGAGAAACAGACGAGTGAGAAGAAATAGAGAGAAACAGACGAGTGAGAAGAAGAAAGAGAGAGAAACAGACGAGTGAGAAGAAAGAGAGAGAAACAGACGAGCGAGACGGAAAAATAGAGAGAAACAGACGAGTGAGAAGAAAGAGAGAGAAACAGACGAGCGAGACGGAAAAATAGAGAGAAATAGACGAGTGAGAAGAAGATTTTGATTTTTGAAAAACACTTTATTCACAAAATGCCCAAAACACATCAAATTACATTTTCACAAAGTAAATATACAGGCTATAGATTTTTATTTATTTATTTATTTTTTTTAACACTCAGAAACAGAAAAATAATTCATCTTCAGCTATTGTACATAACACATCATGACTGCACCATTTCATTTTAAAAGTGGAAATATCATTCATGACATTATAATAACTAAAGTCAATCCGTATCCTTACTTTGAGTAAACACCTAAAAGCCATAACCACATCATCATTACACCCTTGCTCTAGTTTACTTTTCCTACTCGTATAAATCGCCAATTTCGCTTGCCCAAGAATAAAATTCAGTAATTGAAACAAAATACGTTTTTTCTGTGCATACTTAAAACCAAAAATAAAGGTTTCAGGATAGAAACTCTCATTAAACTTGTCACACATTTCTTGAATCATCACAAATAAAGGTTTAAGCCTAGAACAGTACATAAAAGCATGAAAAACTGTTTCTTTTTCAAAACAGAAAGGACAACCAGAGTTATTCTTAGAATCCAAAATAGAAATGAAAGAATTAACCGCAATGGCTCCATGAAGAATTCTCCATTGCAGATCTCCTGTTCTCTTTGATAATGGTGGCTTATATAACACTCTCCATTCAGGTTTTACATCATCACATAATTTAAAGACTGAACGCCATGGGGTATCAATTCTTTTGTCAAGTTTTTTCTTATTAAGGACAAGAACACACATTTTATACAATTCCTTTCATGTACAAAAGAAAAGGATCCTCCTTGTTTTAATAAAATACCTGAACATTCTTCAAAAACCGGTTGGATTGTCAAACATGGGAAAGGGTCTTCACTATCAGGAATATTACTCCCTGAAAAAAAGTCCTCCAGAATCAGCTTCTCTTCCCTTGTGAAGGCCTCTGGCAGTTTAGTTAAAAACCGATTAATTGAGCGAATCGATCGGAGTCCCAGTCTTTTTGCTACAGCCTCTGTGTCCTTAAAATGAGGCCCAGTTAAAGACTGGGTTAAATTGGTCTAAAACAAAAACTCCTGAATTTTGCAGAACCTTGCTGAATCCCAATAAAAAAGTGGAAGAAATGTCCAATCTTGCCTTGCAGATCAAAGGCTCCCTTAATAGCCAGGAATGGTAAATTCTGAATGTGAAACAAACTCCACACTTTAAAAACATTCTGATAAAAAGGAGGTAGGTGTGAGAGGTTCAAACATTTTGAGTGCATCAAAAAAAGGGATCTATCCAGAGCAAAATTTCCAACAGTCTGTAATATAATGCAGCCGATAGCCCTCCAGCTTACATTCACTGGTCCATCAAGAAATCTTTGTAGAAAAAGTAGCCGAAAAGTTGCAGTCCTGCTCTGTAAATGAATTAAGCCTTGACCACCGCCTTCTTTAGGTAGATACAATATGCTCTGTGGGATCCAATGAAGTGTATCCCAAAAGAAATCAACAAAAACCGCTTGAATTTCAGCCAACAATTTTGCAGGGGGATCAATACATGCCAGTCTATGCCATAAAAGTGAGGTGACCAAGTTATTAACAATAAGTGTTCTACCTCTAAAAGACATGTTAGGTAAAAGCCATTTCCATTTGTCTAGCCGACCTCTAACTTTTTGTAACATTCCATCCCAGTTTTTTTGTGAAACACTTTCATCCCCTAAAAACACTCCCAGGTATCTAATGCCCCATCTACTCCAACATAAACCTTCGGGTAGAGTAGGTTTTCCATCATTCCAAATTCCTAATAACAAAGCATCACTTTTTTTCCAATTAATCTTTGCGGAAGACCATTTTCCAAATTCCTCTATTAATTTCGATAAGACATGTATATCCTCTTGTTTATTGATTATTATTATAACGTCATCAGCATAAGCTGATAAACAAAAATTTTAATCACAATGTGGCACTTTTAACCCATCCGATCTTTTCCTAATTTGTTGGAGTAGTGGTTCAATAGCAATAGAATATAACATACCTGACAACGGACATCCTTGTCTAATCCCCCTGTTAACCTTGAATGGAGCACATAAACCACCATTAATCTTAATTACACTCTCGATGTCACTATAAAGAATTTTTAGCATATTTAATTTTTTTTCCTGGAAACCAAAGGCTTCCAAAGCATTCCACAAATATGAATGTTCCACTCGATCAAAAGCTTTTTCTTGATCTAAAGACAACAAGCCACATTTGATATTTAATAGCTTAGAAACCTGTATAATATCCCTAATAAAAGAAATATTATAAAATAATTGACCTACTAGGTACACAATAAGACTGATCCAGGTGGATCACCTGTCCCATTACCTTAGCCAACCTGATTGCCAATGTTTTTGAAAGTAACTTATAGTCACTGCATAAAAGTGAGACTGGCCTCCAATTTTTAATCTCAGTGAGATCTCCTTTTTTTGGGAGAAGAGTAACCACTGCTCTTCGGCAGCTCAATGGCAACCCACCCTTCAATAAGCTGTCATTGAACACCTCCAGCAGATCAACTCCTATCTCCGACCAGAAGGTTTTCAGGAAATCAATCGGCAACCCATCCATACCCGGAGTCTTTCCAGACTCCATACTCTGGAGTGCTCCATAAAGCTCTCCTAAGGTCAGGGCACTATCCAGCTCTACGTTGGACTCCTCTGAGATTTTTGGAAGATTTTCTAGAAAAACATTTTTTCCCCATCTTCTAGCTCAAGCTCACTTCCATACAGGGACTGGTAAAAACGCACTGCTTCCTCACGAATCTCTCTGGGATTTGATACCAAAATACCATCCTCAGAACGTAAGGCATGAATTATGCACTTTTGTCCATTTTTCCTTTCGTGGCCAAAGAAATACTTAGAAGGTGCATCCATCTCATCAATGTTCAAACATTTTGCCTGGACCAGTGCCCCCTGCGTTTTATAATCTAGCAGGTCTTTAAATTCATCTTTTTTTCCTTAAAAAGGTTTCTAAACAATTAACATCACTTGAAGTCTGAGTCAGTTTCTGCAAATCCATTATTTGTTACTTCTAACGAGCGAGTTAAATCTTTTGTGACATTTTGAGTGTATTGCTGTGCAAACTGTTTTATTTGCACCTTCCCATAATCCCACCATTGTTGTAGGGATTTAAAAGAAGACTTTGTCTTTTTGAAAACCTCCCAAAAGGCCTTAAATGATTCAAAGAAAAATGCATAATTTAAAAGATTTATATTAAAATGCCAATATGCACTTCTGGGTTTCACTGAATTCAACAAAAATGTACAACTCACCATATTATGATCAGAAAATGATAATGGTGTGATATAACACTTATTAAACGTTCAAATGGTGCTTAAAATCATAAAACCTATCTAATCTGGCTAAAGATAAACAATTATCACGTGCGTGAGCCCATGTATACTGTCTCTCATTACCATTCAGAGCTCTCCAAACATCACATAGATCATACTTTTCAATGAAATGAAGTAAATGTTTACGTGAAGCCATGTGGGGTTCAACATGATTTCTGTCAATATCAAGCTCAGCACAATTAAAATCACCCCCTAAAAACAAAAATTCCTCAGTACAGCAATTTTGTAACGTTGAACCAAGGGTATCTAAAAACAATAATCTTTCCACGGGTGCAGTTGGAGCATAAATACAAATGAAAACCAAAACAAAAGTTTTGTAAGTAGCTCTAACTTTTAAGTCTACCGTTAATAATTTCATTTACATCGTATGAAATTGGCTTAAAATTCCTACTAAACAAAATGGCAACTCCGCCACTTACAGTAGAACTGTGGCTTAAAACAGGTATAGTTGAAGTCTTCGGTTCTTTTAATTGTGATGATTAAATCAAACACATTTAACAAAAACCCACCAATTCACATCTCAAGAAATTAGAATACTTCACAAGACCAATAAAAAAAAAACGTTTTTAGTGAATTGTTGGCTTTCTGGAAAGTATGTTCATTTACTGTATATGTACTCAATACTTGGTAGGGGCTCCTTTTGCTTTAACCCTATAAAACCGACGGGAGCGCCCACGCTCCGGTTTGCGTGTCTCTGTTTAAAAGCCAATAGAAACCAAAACCAAAATGGTAGCGCAATAATTCTTTTTGCATACAAAATCAGAGACATTACACATTCAAATCAAGCTTACAACATGCTCCTGATGCGTTGTTTTCACCCTCTAACGAGTGCACAAATTGCATAAAATGTGTTTTCAACAAAAACACTAACAAAAACATTGCACGTCTTTGCACACGTTATATAGATCTGAAGTTGCTAGTTACCTTTTCCTACGACTACTATGATGTAATCACATTCTGTGCACTATGACCCCAAGGTTTGTCGCATGTGGTGAGGTCACATTTGACTTTCATTTGCTGTACATACTATTCAATGCGTTCTATTCGTCACTCTCTCTTTATCATTGCAATGTGTTGCTTCATCTTTTCTTTTTCACGCATACAGACCTTTACAAATGCAAAAACAATCACACACTCGTGTGCATAATGTTACGACTGCATGAAAAAATTTAAGACCTTTTTTAAGACCTGCACAAATAAAATTACGGAGTGTCTATTTACACTAAGTGCAAATAGCCCATCTTGTTGGCAAAGGCTATTTACACTAACTCCGCCCACTAACGTGTGATTGCGTTAAATCAACATTAAGAAAAGAAGCTAGTTCAACATCGGTTTCAGTGGCGTAGATGGTAAGGCCTGCTTTTTGACGCGATCGACCCGAGTTCGAGCCCACCTTTTGCCAAACATTTTTTTCTCCCTTTTCAAATCTCATATCGCATCAGAAAGCCATTTATTTTCAATAAAAATGAAGGAAATAATCAAAAAGTTGAAAATAAAGTATCGGGTAGGTGTAGGGAGGGCTTTATTGTCCCAATAAGGTGGCATCCGTTTAATAAATTTGAATTAAAATTATAATTTACACTCAGTACGTTATTATTGCGTACTGTTTTATAATGTACTACAATACTGAGGTGCAGATAATTGCCACTATTTGCAATAAGTAGTATAAATAGCAGAAAATCTTGCTATTTTAACAGTGTAAGTAGAATCTATAGCTATTTGCGCTTAGTGTAAATAGCATCTGTCACAAAAAAAATATGCTATTTGCACTTGGTGTAAATAGCCGCTGCCATAAAATTAATACCATTATGAGCGGGGTAGGGCAATGTCTATAGTATCATATTAAACTGTAAAATGACTGTAAAAAGCATAATTTGCAATTCAGATACAAGTTTTCACCAAAACAAAAAGTTTTATAAAATGATCAACTTTACATTTCAGCCTTTAAACCATTTTTAAGAAAATGGATAAGTCAAAAGTATTAATAATATTGATTTTAAGAATTATCAATAAATTATTATATAAATTAAATAACATGAATTAGGTGTGTGCGAAATTGGCAAAAAATTATATCTTGATATTTTCTGGGATTTTTTTGATAACGATAATTAGACGATATTTTGCTGAGTGTGTTATTCTGTGTGGTCAGTTCACAGCAGTGATAGAAATGAGTCTTTTCCAACAAGTTTTATGGGCATTTTTACCTTTAAGCCATTTATCTTTCTCCATTTTTTGGGCTGTTACCAAGCAAATTAAATCAGTATCAACAAAATGTATCATTGCAATGAATCTGAAGATGTTTACACACAGTTTAATGCGGCTCAGAAGGACATAGAATGCTAACCTGCCGTTACAAATGCATAAATGATATTTTGATATTTGAATATAAAAAGCTGAAAAATTATGTTTGAAATTGTTTAAAAAAATGAAGTGACATTAAAACGGCCAATAGGTGGCAGTAAGTCAGCGAATCATTTAAACGGTTGATTCATTCAGGAACGAAACACTGTCATGTTGCTCCGAGACACAAAACAGTGCTGTGGCTGAGTTTGGAATCGTTTTTGTCGTAGAAATAGAGTAAAAGCAGGAAATATATGGTGTCTATAACGTAAGTCTCTTAATATTAGCGTCTTGTTTATTGAACTGTTGCATAAAATCAATATCACATTTGTAATCATGCTGATTTTTGACATAACTGCAATGTTCTCCAGCCTAACACAGCATTATTGGGTGAAGACAAGACATCATATGAATGTTATATTCATTGTATTATAAATATAATACATATGTAGCAGTTACATATTTGCCCATATGAAGCTTTTCCAGGAAATAAAGTATTAGACATAATATATTAGCTCGTAACACTTTATAGTAACTTTAATTAACAAACATTATATAATGTTTAACTTATCGTAACTTAATATATATTCACATATCTAGAAATATGACAATGTGCCTGTTAAATATTTACTAATGAACTTATTAAACATTACCAACAGATCAATATTTAATGTAAATTGAAATGCTTCCAAATGTCATCAAACTTTCAATTCATATGATCATGCATTTTTCTTTTAATCTCTTTTTATCTTCAAAGATTTTGACAGGTGGTTAATGATTAAAAGCTTCATTAATAAATCATTATCAAACATTATATAATGCTTAACAGATCATTAGTTAATGTTTATAAATGTAATTAAACTTTCAATGCATTTTAAATATCTACAAATGATTTTAAAAGAAATTACACAATGATCACAAGTTTATTTGTTAATGTACTTTTGAATTCTTACAAATGCAATTAAACTTCAATACACATTAGGTAATGCTCATTTTTACATTTACAGCTCATTTTAGCACTTCACAAAATATTCATGTTAATATATTCATTAATTCATAATCACAGTCTGTAAAGGTCATATATTTGGTCTGTTTGTTTGTTATGTAGACTTCCACTATTTGCACATCTTAAGACATAAAACACGTTGTAATTTGGGTGCAAAACATGTTTTTATCGCCTCTACACTTATATTAGTATACGATTGTGTATCATTAATATTCCTTACATCAACAGGAGGGGGAAAAAACAACAAGAAATTTTCAAGAAAAGACTTAATTTATCATTTATCACAATGCAATATATAAAAATGTTCCCATATAGTAATCCAGTTGACCCCTGTACACTGTTGACCCCTTGACTAACCTTAAACCTAACCATAACACCAAACCTGTCCCTAACCTTATACCCGTATCACACCTCGACAGCAGCAAAGGTGTTGTGCTTTCACAAAAGCTTTTAATCATTTGTAGATTTTCAAGATGTGCATGATCATATGAATTAGAAGTTTAATGACATTTGTAAGCATTTTAATTTACATCAAATGTTAATTATTAGACAATGTTTATTAGTAAACATTTACAAGCACATTATTTCGCGTTTCTAGATATGCGAATATTTATTAACTAATGATCCATTAAGCATTACATAATGTTTGTTAATGATTTATTAATGAAAGTTATTATAAAGTGTTACCTATTAGCTAAATACATCCAAAAATATGGTATTCTTCTGCATAATTACACAAAAAATCATACTATTATACTGTAATATTGTACTGTATACAGTGGATATTATACTGTATACAGTGGATTCAGGAAGTAAAGGGGGGGATTATGTAAAGTCACTTTGATTATTAAACCGAAGGCTGTAGGCATGAATTATACAACCGAAAGTGTTGTAGTTTTCACATGAAGACTAAAAATAATGGAAATACCCTTTAATAAAACATGTACAAACCTAAATCTGTGAAACACAGGTGAAAATCTAGGAAAACTAATTATGTCACAAACATGATGGAATGTGCATCTAATATGCTTTGTACAGTTAATAAGTCCAAAGAACAAAGTTCATGGTTTTTTTCGGATCAAAGTTGCCATTAAGAACATAAACAACTGTTATGTGTCTGTATTGTATTTATAATCAATTTGTAAATCATTAAGCTAGCATAAAGGTAATGAAACGATATAGTTTGAGCAACAGTCATAAATCTGCTGTATGCTGCCTGGCTAAATTGCCCATCACATGTGAATTTCTGAAGATATAAGAATGGTATAAAAGTGTCAGATTTGTAACATTCTGTTAAAAACATCCTCATACAGCAGACACATCTCTAACACGCTTTAGCTAAAGCACTAAGAATGAGGTTAACAATAGTAGTTCTTCTGCTTCTGTACAAATGCCTTATATTCGCTCCGAATGTCGCAACAGAACCAGCCGCCTCTGAATTGACTACTAAAGACGACACCTTTCTTCAGAATGAAGTTAAAGCGCCGGCTTGTCCTTTGGAAATATGCACAGACCTACTGCAGGAACTTGGGGCAACAGAGGAGAAATTACAAGCCACAGAGACGCGACTCAATGCTCTGGAAATCAGTCAGCAGGAGCTGATGTCCAGACTTGCTAACAGTGAAGCTCAGATTGAGGAAATCAAAATGGAAAACCAAGGTGAGACTGCTGTTTTTGAAGACCTAATACACTGATAAACAATTGGTGTAGGATTTACTTTGTAACTATGTGAAATTTACAAGCCATTTCTCAATAAAATCTGTTTCCAAGAAATGGTATCACAATGAATTAAAACAAGATATATGATCTCTTCAGACAGACCAAAGGTGGCATTTTCAGCTTCATTAAGATCAAGTGGTTTCTTTGGACCAGTAAACACAGATGTAACACTGGTTTACAAGAATATCTTCATTAATGTTGGTGATGCCTACCACCAGACCACAGGTATGGTTAATCCACGCTGCTGAAAACAATATCAACACACTTGTGTAATTCATGTCCACAGCTGTTAAATGAAGATCTGTCTCATTCTTTAACAGGGATCTTCATAGCACCAGTACGAGGAGTTTACTATTTCAGTTTCTTCTACCATTGTGGAACTGAATATGGAACAAAGTTGGCCTTGTATAGAAATGGAAAGCATGAAGTATTAACACATCATAACCCGAGTAATAATTCTCCAGAGAACGGAGGCAATGGCTTAACGCTGCTGTTGGAGAAAGGAGATCAAGTTTATATTGTACTCCGAAAGGGCACATGGATCTGGGATTCAGAGAATGTCACAGTGTTTAGTGGTTTTCTTATCAATGCCATGTAAATAAAACACGTTTTAACCTTAATTTTACAGGTTAAGGTGAAATATCTGGCTATTTAATCCAGTCTTTGTTTGATGTGAATAAAACATTGCAACATCAAAATAACCAGCCTCAAATTACTTTAACCACAAGCCGAATGACGTTTTCACGAATACAATGAAAGGCCCTATTACTTGCTACAAAAGTATAAACTATCAGCCAGGTGACAGAAGGCATGTGGCATATTGTGTGAAACAGGTTTTTCAGCAATGTTTTGATCATATCGATCATTTAGAGGCTTTATAAATTCATTTGTCGACTATGATACCATAGGTTTATAGAGTTAGGTACTAAAATAGCATCAATTTGGTGACCGACAGATGGCGATATTTCACATGTTTTCATGAATGGTATTATGAATAGTATGAATGGTTTGAGAAATAAGCCTCACTGAAGCATTTTTTTAAAATGTGAATTTACAAAAGCGGCGGTTCACAAAAAATAATGATAATTAAATAGTTAGTGTTTGAAGAATAAATCTTACCATAAATGACTCGTATGTGACCGTGTAAAAATAACAATAGATCAAAATAACTAATGCATGTTAATCAACTAACTCAAGTAAATCTGGATGTTTGGCAAAAGTATGGATGTTCATGGCAAAAGTAAGAATGACTGTCCTCACCGTAGCTCTTGTTCAGCAGATGGGATGGACTGGCATGCCTCTCTACAGTCCTGTGAAAAGGTTTCTGCACCCTTCCTGTTTTTTTTTTTTAGTGTTTGCATATTTGTCACACTTAAAAGATTCAGATTATCAAACAAATTTTAATATTACACAAAGATAATGCAAGAAAATACAAAATGCAGTTTTTAAAATGATGATTTTATTTATTAAGGGAAAAAAGCTGTCCAAACCTAAATTAAATCATGAAAGAACTGAGTTTAATTTCACTAGCCAAACCCAGGCCTGATTACTGCCAGACCTGTTGAATCAAGAAATCACTTAAATAGAACCTGTCTGACAAAGAGAAGCATGCTCTAAAGAGCAGCACATCATGCCGCGATCTAAAGAAATTCAAGAGCAGATGAGAATCAAAATAGTTGACATGTATCAGTCTGGAAAGGGTTATAAAGCCATTTCTAAGGCTTTGGGACTCCAGCGAACCACGGTCAGAGCCATTATCCACAAATGTAGAAAACTTGTGACAGTGATGAACCTTCCCAGGAGTAGCTGGCCTACCAAAATTACTCCAAGAGCGCAATGACGACTCATCCAGGAGGTCATAAAAGAACCCAGAACATCTAAAGAACTGCAGGCCTCACTTGCCTCAATTAAGGTCAGTGTTCATGATTCAACAATAAGAAAGAGACTGGGCAAAAACAGCATCCATAGGAGAGTTCCAAGGCAAAAGCCATTGCGGACCAAAAAGAACACATCACACATATGCCAAAAAATATCTTGATTATCCCAAGACTTTTGGGCAAATATTCTGTGGACTGATGAGACAAAAGTTGAACTTTTTGGAAGGTGTGTGTCCCGTTGCGTACACAGGATTTCATAAAAAGATCATCATAGCAACAGTTAAACATGGTGGTGTTAGTGTGATGGTCTGGGGCTGCTGTGCAGCTTCAGGACCTGGACGACTTGCCATAATTGATGGAACCATGAATTCTGCACTCTATCAGAAAATCCTGAAGGAGAATGTCCGGCTGTCAGTTTGTGACCTCAAGCTCAAGCGCACTTGGGTTATGCAGCAGGACAATGATCCCAAACACACCAGCAAGTCCACCTCTGAATGAGTCATGAAAAACAAAAAAGAAGGTTTTGGAGTGACCAAGTCAAAGTCCGGACTTAAATCCAATTGAGATGCTGTGGCATGACCTTAAACTGTCGAAAACCCTCCAGTGTAGCTGAATTAAAATAATTCTGCAAAGAAGAGTGGGCCAAAATTTCTCCACAGCGATGTGTAAAACTCATTGCTGCAAAGGGTGGCACAACCAGTTATACGATTTAGGAGGCAATTACTTTTTCACGTAGGGCCAGGCAGGTTTTCCCTTAATAAATCATTATTACAAAATTGTATTTTGTATTTAGTCAGGTTATCTTTGTGCAATAGTAAAATTTGTTTGATGATCTGAAGCATTCAATGTGACAAATATGCAAAAAATTTTAAAAAACAGGAAGGGGGCAAAAGCTATTTCACACCACTGTATACCGTTCCCCAAAGCGACCTCTATAGGATGCAGTGCAAAGTTCCCTCGGAAGGGAATGTCTCCCATGTTACGTATGTAACCATGGTTCCCTGAGAAGAGAACGAGACACTGCGTCCTCTCTTCTCGCCATGCTTCGAACGTAAGCTTCAGGCGCAGAAGCGGAATACGTGTTCTCTTGGCGCCCTTTTGTACTGTGGTCATGCCAGTAAAGACATCATAGGCTGTCACCAGCCAATTTTATTGTCGTGTTTAGATGTACGCTTCAGACACCGGTCACACCGAAGGCACTGCTCAAAGCGACCACTAGCGGACGCAGTGTGAAGTTCTCACTAGGGATGCGCGGTATACCGGTACTGGGAAAGTACCGGTATTTATTATATTTCAAACGGTACGATATCATAATTTTGCTCAATTCGGTATTTCATACGCTGCTGTTGCGAAATGCACCTGTAGGTGGCAGTGCTTCCCAAATTGCTGCGTAACCGGTAAATGTGACAACAGAAGAACGCGATGGATCAAACAGATGAAACTCTATCAACGCACCCGTGACCCAAAATTAATAAATAAAGAGAACAGTAAAAGTGAAATATGGCATTACTTTGGATACAAAACAGATGACAAAGGTGAACGAACTGACCAAACTGCACCTGTATGCAAGCGTTGCTATAGGCCTAAATCATGTTGCCACAGGAACAGTGTGCATTATTATTATTTTATTTATTATATATATATATATATATACTGAGCTATTCGTTTGACCCTTTACTTTGTTTGTGTAATTTTTCTGCTGCAAATCATTAATACTGATGCTAATAAAGAAGCTTGTTTAAAAAAAAAATATATATCCACTCAAATCTGCCAATTACACTTAATAATTTTTTTTTTTTATAAAAATGTTTACTTTGGTTTATATGGCAGTACTTATAACATTTGGTGCATTGCTTTAATGTTGCAGAATGAACAGCAAGCCTAATTTGCGCTTGGAGGCTGGAGGGCTGGTGCTCAGGGCATCTCAAAAGGCAGCCACTGTGGAGAAAGTACACCTTTCACAAGTGGCTAAAGGGGTGCCCTTTGTGCCGAAGGACCCTGAAGCTGTGCTGGAGGAGGCCAAGGTCAGGGTTATCCATGGTGGAGGGGATCCCACTGATGACCTGCTGCTGGCAAGTCAAAGTGCCATCCAGTTTGGTCAGTACAGGGGGAGAACCTTCAAGTGGTTGCTGGAAAATGACCTTGGCTACTCCCTCATGATCCTGTCTGGACAGCAGCGGGAGCGTGAGACTGGCAGACTGGACAGAGGTGCCCTCATGGTCAACAAAGATGCCTTCCTCCAGTACGCCTGCTCATTCAAAAAGGTCACAGAGGCCATCAGAGTGCGCAGGCAGAGAGAGGGCACGTTACCTGGCTGTGAGGGTGACTGTCTCTTGGGCTTTGCACAAGAAGAGCTCCTACAAAGAGCTCTATGAGGCTACGGACAGGAAGAGGAAAGGGTAATATGCTTTTAAGGCTGTTGTGATTTATTTGCTTTGTTTGCTTGTTGATGTGTTGTTTACGCTGTTTTATGTTTTATTTATTTATGTATTCATTTGATTTAATTGTATACATACAATTCTTATGCAGCTATGTGGACTTCATCAGATCGAAAGACACACGTGCAGACATGGATGCCCTAAAAAAATATATCCTGCTGAGGGACCAGCAGAAGAAAAAGGCTGAAAAAAAAAAAAAATCTTCTGCATGCCAACCTGCTGCCCAACACCCTGCACGTCCGGCCTCTCCTCCAGTTACCCAAAGCTCACGTTCTGAGCCAGCAACAGCACATGGTGAGTTTTTAGATCTGTTCCTGATGTAATTCTATGTATGTTCAGTTCAAACGTAATTTTGACTGACATTTACTATTTTGTGCCCTTAGAGCCAACAGATGAAGATCTGCTGGTGTCAGCCATGGAGGTGGAGTTACAGGGTGAGTGTTGTGTTTTATTTTGTGTGCTGAAAAAAAAAAGGTCCACATTTCGCATTGACTTGCACTTAGCTGATCATATGTGACCACAAATACCTTCATATTGTAGTGTTGCATAACCGTATCTGTATTGTCATCGCTCTGCTTGTCTGTAACAGTTGTGTTGTGTTATTCACAGTATTTCCACCTCCTTCACTGCCTTCAGCACCGATCCGCTCAACGCGCTTGGAGCAGAGGGCCGCCCAGAGCCTGGTGTCAGCAACTCCTTACAGTTTTCATTCAGAAGTGTGCCTTTGTGTCTCATCAGTAAATATTTAAACATGTATATTGATATATTCATTTGTGTGTGTGTGTGTGTGTGTGTGTGCGTTTAGGTTGTTCTTCCTGAGGCCTGGAAGCGCTCACTTCCAAAGGAGCAACACGAGTGGATCAGTCGCTCTCTCTTCCGAAACCAGGGTGGAAGGGCAGTGCTGACGGATAACCTGCAGATGTGGTGGTACCCTCCCCAGCCACGTCTGCAATATCATCAGCCTCCAGCATCGCCGGACACGTTCTTCACCTGGCCGCTGTGTTTGTGGATGCCCTACAGGATGTGGTCTTATAAGCTGATCTGCAGCTCACCTAACTGCAGACGGTCCGGTCACCGCCTGACATCTTGTGGGCTCTACAAGACAGTGAGGCGGGTGCTGAGTTTGCACGGCTGGTATTTCCTGGCAACGGAATACCTGGAGTGTCAGCGCTGCCATAAAAAGCTGGCCGCGTGGTCCTACGATATCCTGGACCAGCTGGATCTGGCTCACCGCAGGATGTTTCCAGCAATCCTCACTTACCGGTGAGTAATGAAAAATGTGTTCTTATTATAAGCAAAAATGAATAGGCATGTGCAATTAAGTACAGAAATTTTACATTAAGTAGGCTGTAATGCTAATACTAAAGTTTAAACTGCTAATAATAATTAAAATATTTTTGTAATACTGATAAAAATTAAACACCTAATTTGTAAACAAAACAAAACATTTTTTTTACTTTGCAGTTCTTTCAAAAGACACCTTTTGTCTGACTTCTAATCAGATTCTATTCAGGATGTGTAAACACCCCTCCCCTCCACTCCACTCCACTCCACTCCCCTCCCCTCCCCTCCCCTCCCCTCCACTCCACACCACTCCACTCCCCTCCACCCAACTCAACTCAACTCCACTCCACACCCCTCCCCTCCACTCCACTCCACACCCCGCCCCTCCACTCCACTCCACTCCACTCCACCCAACTCAACTCCACTCCAATCCACTCCACTCCACTCCACTCCACTCCACTCCACACCCCTCCCCTCCACTCCACTCCCCTCCCCTCCACTCCACTCCACTCCCCTCCCCTCCACTCCACTCCACTCCACTCCACTCCCCTCCACTCCACTCCACCCAACTCAACTCAACTCCCCTCCACTCCACTCCACCCAACTCAACTCAACTCCACTCCACTCCACTCCAATCCAATCCAATCCACCCCACCCCATCCCATCCCTCCATTGATCTTTGCTCAACCATTGATGGGTGTTAGACTCAGAACAATAACATTCTGACACCCTGACACACTGTTGGTGACTTGTGTGATGTCTCTTTCATCAAAGATCTGTGTTGTGATATCCCGCACATCAAACACCTTTTTGTACAGTCAAGTGTTTACACCTTTTTTGTTGTTTCTTGGTCCAGGAAACTTCACACCTTTCCCTCTGCTCTGGAGAACAAAAAGTCACACTTCAAATGAACTTTAATAATCTTTGACTTTGTTTATCTGTGGTTTAAACAGGTTCTCTTGTGATATACATGTGGCAAAGTTGATGAGAGAGCGCTCTCTCTCGGCAACAGCATCTCCATGTAGTATCACAAACTGTGTGAGCAACACAGTGAGGACTGGATGGACAAGACACTGCAATACCTCGCTGCGTGTGACCACTTCCAGGGCACCACCACGCGGCCCGTCACACCTCCACCAACCATGCCGCATGTGCCGTCTGCCAAGTGGCTTCTCTATGTCCACGCAGAGGATGTCCGGTCTCGGTATGGCGAGCTCAAAGCCAGGGTCACCTCTGTTTTTGGGTCCATCCTGAAGATGGACTCCACAAAAAAGGTGATTTATTAATCACAGATTATTTTATATACAACTGTACTACACTGTAAAAAGTGATGAGTTGATTTAACTTAAAAAAATTGAGGAAACCTGTTGCCTTAAAATTATCAAGTAAATAATAATTTTAAAAAATACGTTAAGTGAATTGTCAAGTTCACTTAACTTATTTTTTTAAATTATTATTTACTTTAAAAAAATTGAAGGCAATGGGATTCCTCAATTTTTTTAAGTTAAGTTAACTTATCACTTTTTACAGTGTACTTACACATTTGATCCTTTGTAAATATGAGGCATGTTTGGAGCTTATTGAATCATCTGTTTTTCAACAACAGGTGGCCAAAAAACTGGCAGGAGCAGCCGCTGGCACCGCAGCCTGGGTCACCAATGTGGGGAATGAGCACGGGCAGGTCCTCATGTCCGTGCTCACCTCACATGAGGGTCAGGGGCTGCTGCCCATAACCACAGGCCTGGTGGTGGACAGGTACAAGGTGGCTGGAGTGGCACCCCCCCACACTCCTTTATGTGGACAGAGACTGCTGCTCTGCTGTGGGCTCGTCCAGGGCAGCTGCCATGTTCAGCGGCTGGGATGATCTGGTGGTTCGTCTGGATGTGTGGCACTTCATGCGGTGCTTCGCAGCAGGTCTGCACACCGACAGTCACCCACTCTACGGCCTGTTCATGGCAAAGCTGTCTGCCTGCATTTTCGTGTGGGATGAGGGAGATGTGGCCCTTCTGCGGGAGGCAAAAAGGAGGGAGCTGGATCAACAGGGGCACATCACAGGCCTTACAGATGAGTTTATTACCAGCAGGCTCAGCTCCAGACAGCTGGCGCAGCACTGTCGCCGCTGCACGCGAGGCATAGAGGAGACAGAACGGCTGATTGGAGAGATGCTGGAGGCCTTCAAGGATGCCAGGGAAACTTGGTGGACCAGGAGAGGATGGCCGTCATCTGGGACACCCAAAGGCGCCATCTTCCCTGCATCCAGGACCTTCCTGGAGTGCAGCTGTACACCCAGACAGGAAGTATAACAAAGGGAGGGCTCACACTTCCTGTTTACCGCTGCGCTCGAGGGTCCACATCCCTGGAGTCCTTTCACAACCACCTCAACCATTTCATACCCGGTAAGGTTCATTTATGTTGATTAATTTATTAATCATTAATTAATTTGTATTATAGGTGAGTTGGTTATTTAATGTTTACTTTTTTTTTTTTTTTTAAATCAGGAACAAGCGCTAACCTGGAAAATTTCCAGGCTTATCTGCTTGAGGGTTTGGAGCGGTGGAATGAGGACCGTGCTGCTGCCGCCTCCATAAACGAGCCCCCATTGTCGCTGCGCTGCTACAGTGCTTCGCTCCAGCACGGCCTCAATGAGCTCAGCCAGCGTCTTCTTGGCAGCATTCTTGTACAAGACTACTCCAAGCTAAGACAGTACACGGGTATGTGTCTATATTGTTGTTTTGTCAGGCGAGCTCATTGGGGCGGAGTACCTGTGCTCGCAGCAGTCCTAGGAGTTCCGGGAGAACTTTGGTCGGAACCCTGATGCCCCAGACGGAATCCCAGACAACTTGGTGGAGGCAGAAGATGAGGGATTTGGGGATGATGATCGGGACCACACCATCTCTCATCTTTCTCTGATGTCCACCAAGGACGCGATGCGCTTGTCTCGGGATGTTCCGTCATCCTCTCGGTCCTCCCAGGACCTGCTATCTGAGCCCCAAGAAGAGGTATGTTTGCAAGCATCCTTTACCATGGATGCCATCACTTGGTGGACATTTTCATCCATACTAACTGATCTTCTTGCTGCTTGCAGGTGTGCAGAGGACCAGATGGGGCTCCAGGGTTCGATCGATTGGTGGAGCTGGCCAGGTACTCGTCGAGCTCAGAGAGAAGCCTTGTGTCTCAGATAGGGAAGCAGCTGAAATCGTCCGGCTGTGGGATAGGCTGCCAAACAGTGACAAACAGGGGGTTTCCTATCCGCCGAGGCACAAGGACAGGCTTCTGCAAGGCAGGTTCAAGGCCACCCACTCCAAAACCTCAACCTGCCATGGAAAGGAGAGCCTGAAGCGGTTAGTTAAACATTTCTAAAGTAGTTAAACATTATGTAAATTATTTACATTATTATATTTTAATTATTATAAACATTAGTTAAACAGCTGTGATAAGACTGTGAGCCTTTTATGATTTATCATCTGTTCTCTTTTTTTTATTACAGGTGTGTGCTAGGGCAGGGGTCAGGCCCGGCGCAATGGCCCAACATCAGCAGGATTGTAGAGGCAGTATGTCTGGAGCTCTGCTCCATTCATCCAGCGGGGAAGGTGAAGTGGGGTGTTTCCATGAACCGCTGGGCTGCCGTTCTACATGATTACCTGGCCATACGGAGGCTGGTGGGGAGCTGCCCTGCACTGAGGGGAAGGACCAGGATTCAGCTGTTCGAAGTCAATCAGCGTACGCTTTCTGTCTGGTAAGTAGTTTCTTCGAGAGCCAGTTATAAACATAATTTTAGAATGTAGTCATGCAATTCTTAGATTCAGGTCATTCTATTAATTGTGCAATCTCAAATAGGTACAATGACTATAAAAAGAAGCTGGAAGCGGATGTGCTGGCTCTGAGTGTGCCCTTACCTCAGATCAGCATGGTGTCTCACACCCCGCTTCCAGTAGCCAAACAGAAGACGTTTGTGCACGCTGAGCCTGGGACAGGACTTCCACCCTTCCCCTTCATCACAAACCCTGACATGTCAGGTCAGGCCTTAAGACGTGGGCAGCGAACTCCTCACACTGCACCAACACCGCAAGCAGCTGCTCTCTCTGCTCCACCACCAGCCACTCGCTCTGCTCCACCACCAGCACTCGCTATGCTCCACCACCAGCAACTCGCTCTGCTCCACCACCAGCCACACTCTCTGCTCCTCCGACAGCTGCCCTCCCAGCTCCATCAGCAGCTGCTCTCTCTGCTCCTCCACCAGCCACTCTCTCTGCTCCTCCGACAGCTGCCCTCCCAGCTCCAGGTGTTGCTCCTGGAACATCCTTGAGCAGAACAACTCTGTGGAGGAAGAGGAAGGCAGCAGAAGTTTTGGCCCAAAAGCAAGGGCTGCCGTTTCCCAAACTTCAGAGAAAAGAGTACACATGCAGTCAGTGTGGGCAGTGACTAAATGCTAAATACTAAAATACTAAAAACAAAATACTACATGCAAATATTTTAAACAGTCTTTGTCAAAATTTAACATTAATAGGGGAAACTACTTAGAAACAGATTTATTAACTAGTTCACAATAGAGACAAAAATACACAATACTAAATGTAAAAAAAAAAAAAAAAAGCACTTTTTTTTTTTTTTTTTTATTCTGTTGCAGAAAAAAAAAAAATTTAACAGCAGAAACTAAACTACTACTGAACTACTTGCAAACCAGGCACTCGAATAAGATTAAAAAAGACAATAAAAGATTAAGACAAACAAAACAAAATTACAGAGGTAATTATTTAGGGGGGAGCAAGAGCTCGCTGCTCTGCCAGCCAAGGTTCCACAGTCTTGCCCTCATAAGTGCTGCAAAAGGGTTTGCCACCGTACCGTATGAGTGTCCATAATCCTTCGTTTTTGGCTGCTGACACAGAGAGCAAGTTAGAGGTCTGCATTTCTTTGGCCTTTTCTGAGGCAGGCCCTGTGCAATGGCTTCGTCTCTCTTCTGTCTCCTCCAGACGGTTGTCCGAGGCACATTGCTAACATTGTCTGCAGCTGCGACCCTCTTCTGCTCAGAAAGCCATTGAGAAGCAGTTTGTCCAGCTGAGGCGGCACAGAAACTTTTTCCTCTAAAGAAACTGTGTCCAAACTCCAGTCTCTTTGGCTGTCCGCACAATCGGCAGGGATATCCCTTTGGATCTGCTCGCCGTGCAATGGCTTTGTTGTACATTAGGGCCTTTTTGTCCTCTTCGGCCCTCTTCTTTCTTCTCCAGGCTGTGGCCCTTGGCACCCGTTTAAGAGCTGCATCAGCCACAGCTGATGGAGGAGGGAGCACAGCCAGCGACGTGCATGTAGGAGCTGTATGAGGCAAAAAATACATAAATATATATTTTAGACATTTTTCTCTTTTCTTTTTTTTATATTAATTTATTCTTTTACATTATTTCATAGTTTAAAAATCTCACCTGATACTCTGACATTTTTGAGCACTGGAGGCCACTGCTGACTGGTGGACTCTCTCTGCAGGCCTTTCCTAGACTTTTTAGTGGATGGGGAGGCTTGGAGAGAAAACTTTCTCTCCAGTCTTTCCCGGAACCGTCTCCTCCTCTTGCTTTCCTCTGAGGAAATCACTGGAGGCCAGTGAGGTTTGCAAAATTTCAGTTTTTTTTGCTCGTTTTCAGAAGACTCTGCCCTCTGGACTCGCAGAGTTGTGTTGTCCAGGTCCCTTGAAAGCCTCTGTCGGAACTTCTCGCGTCGTTCCTGCTCTCTTTTTGAAGTTACAGGAGGCCATCTCTGTTTTTTGGGCATGATTAAATGCACAATAACACTGCCCTGACCCTGAAATCAAATTGTCTGACATCTTGTGGGGCCACATCACTTATAGTCAGGTAGGTGGGTGGGGTCAAGGTGCACAGGGGGCCACACAGGGGGGGACAGAGAAGATTGTTCTGCATTTTTTAAGTCAGAAAGCAAAACAGTTTTCTCTATTTTTAGAAAATGATAAACAGATGGATAATGTGGCCTTTTTGGTTGATATCACTTCACATCTGAATGAACTGAATTTAAGGCTACAGGGCAAGGACAATTCAGTTTGTGAACTGATGACAGCTGTCCGCTCCTTTCAGAGGAAACTTGAGGTGTTCAAGGAAGACCTGCAGGGAGACTGTGCACACTTCCCAGCAGTGCAGGAACAGGTTCACGGACAGAGAGATGTGTCTTCTTTTGTTGACTTTATTGATAAGCTGATTGTAAACTTCAGCAACCGTTTTGACAGCTTCAGGGTTGGACAGCAGCTCACCATATTCATTCAGAACCCATTTCTCATCACAGATGTCAGGGAGTTCTCAAAGGAAGTCACACAGCACTTTAAATGGGTAAATGCTGGGCCTCTCCAGATGCAATTGGTTGATCTCCAAGCAGATGTGGCCCTGAAAGAGCAGTTTGTAAGAAGTGACCCTTCCACTTTCTGGCTTCAAATGGTCCCTGAGACAGCTTTCCCAGGTCTGAGGAAAGTAGCCCTACACATCTTGACCATGTTTGGCTCCACATACAACTGCAAGGCAGCTTTCTCAACAATGAACATAATCAAAACTAAATATGGTTCCAGGCTCACCAATGAGCACCTTCACATGTGTATGAGAATTGCCCTGACTCCATTCAAGCCCAGGTTTAAAATCCTGGCAAGACGAGCTAGAGCTCAATTCTCTCACTGAGCAAACAAGTGGGGGAGTGGGATATACAGTAAGAGGGGAGAAAGTGATACTCTAAAACTGTTCAATTGTTAAGATGTGTTGAGATTAATTATTTCTAAAATTGGTTGCGATTGTTGAGTCAAGGTGTAAAACAGAAATGGGGAAATTCAAGCTTTTCCTCCCTTTAGTTATTTTTCTGAAGTTAAGCACTTTATTTGAACATACACAATTTTTACATTTTATTTATTTTCTCTTCTTTTGAAATACAGCCCTACTTTTATTTAGTTAATGAGAGAACATTATACATGTCTACAGTCATGCATATATGTTCAGTTCTATGTTACATGACAATAAATATTGTCAAAAAGTTTTTGAATTGTACTGAATTCATTTGATTTGGCAGTCAGGTATTTATTACATTCAGATGCTGATACAACTACTAGGCTACTTAAATATATAAGCTATCACACTAACTAGTTAGACATTATGATCTTCCGGACATTTGCTTCAAGACATTTTCTCTAACTGGACCTCTTTAAATTTGAGTTAAATAGCCCTGCTCTACACCATTGAAGAAGAAAGATGTGAGGCGTCCACTGATGAAGCTACCATAAAGATGGAAGTGAGAGCACCATGAACTGTACAGGGTTTTTTTTTTTTTTTTCAGAAGGACATCGTTTCTGTTCCTGCGTCGCTTTAAAGATACTTCATCCTCACCCTTAAGTTTGCTGCTATGTATCATCTCTTCGGTTCTGTCTATCAAAACTGCTTCACTTCACTTCAACAGCTCCAATTAGCACTATAGGTTCTGAGACTTTGCTTGAAGCACTTGCTGAATAAATATATTAGACACTACAGTACTACGCTGTTCAATGCAGTCAATATACTATAATCTTTCGAAACAGCGCTTTAAGTTATGATCACTTGTACAACTCCAGGTATGGAGTAACATAAAATAAAACATTTAATAAACTAAAAGATAAAAGTACTTTTTAAAAACAATTTACACAAACAAAATAATGATAAAAAGGACTGTACAAACAATAAAAACAATAAAAATATTAACATTACTTTTATCTAACTTCATAAACATTGCAATTGGAACAAAATAAAAAAAATCATCAACATCTATGGTTGGGGGTCCGTGTACTTGGCGGCCAACGGATTTTCCTTTTGAAATTAGAAAACTAAAATCGGGAATCGAGCTGTTTCCCGACTATCATTTAGAAATAGGAAAACAAAAATCGGAAAACGACGTGTTTTCCGTTTTTTTGCGTTGATTATAAAAAACGAAAAAATTCCCCGTTGTCCAATTGTTTTTTTCAGATGTGTTTATAAATGGAAATCGGCAATTAAAATACACCTGTGAAAATCGTATATCTCAATTTTGTGCAGATTGATTGTAGTGACCCGGAAGCGGAAGCTATAGTATGACTTGGATTAACCGCTCTGTTTATGTCTATGGAACATGTCTTTGCATGAATATGCAGCAGGGTTCTTGCACCATTTTAAAAGTAAAATTTAATGCTTTTTAAGACCTTTTTAAGACCTCAACAAATATAATTTAAGACCCAAAAATGTCAATTTCTTTGGAATACTCAATTTATTGCCTCCTACAATGGAAATCAAATCTTAAAGTTTTCCATTTGTTATCAATTATGTGCAAGGTGTAAACTCTGCAAAAATACTCTTTCATGAGTATACCAGTTTTATGAAATCAGTTTTAATAAGATTACATTATCTCAAAAATCTCTTTTTTTTTTAGCTTGTTGATATTTATACAGACTCAAAGCCTCATCTCCTGAGCCACTGCACAAAAGGAACAAAATATATCCAACACAATAAATAAATAATTTTAATAAAGTTCAAATAGTTTTCAGTTTACACATCTGTTAGGCTACGTTTACATTAGTGTGTGTTCATTTTAAAACACAAAGCTCAGACAGAATCATAATTTCTAGGTTGTTAAAGACTTCAAGAAATTTTAAATCTTCATCCACTTTCATAAGTGGGTGTTTTATTTTCTTTCACCATATACTTTATTGTTATTAAATTCTGGTGTAGTATGTCTAATTATTTGAATGCATAATAACAACTTAGTTTATTTAAATTTATTCTTAAATAGCCTTATGAAATGTTTTATTTTTCCTCAGAAATTCTGTGTTCTGTATCTGGTTTTCAAATGAAGACATAAAACATTAATTTAATTTCTCTTTAAATAATTGAAAATCAAAGTTTATTTATTTTGGCAAACAAAGGGGGGTTACTATTAAAATTAAAACATGGAATAACTGTTGTGTGATCATTACTAAAAAAAAAAAAGTTTTAATTTTAATAGTAGCCTAGTATTAGCAGTGCTGTCTGCTGAACAATATTAATATATTTCTGCCGCAGTGTCTTCAGAGTTAAACCGAACTTTTATTTTGACGGGTTGTCTGGAATACCTTTACAGTTCTGTGTGTATATGATATGACGCTAGTTTTACTCGAATCAAACGGTAAAATGACAATGAAGTGACTCTCAGAGCAGGTCTGGAGATGTTGTTCATGTGTTTATGTCCTCATTTCGAGAGGCGGCAGACGCTGAAATGACCGCGAGCGTTACGCGAGCTTCAGTCTGTGTATAATAAACAAACCGCGCGATTTAAAGAGCGGACTGCTCCGTACGCTTTAGAATCGCTCTCGCGGAGGTCAAACACTGATCTATCAGTGCTGCGCCGCTTCTAGTCAAACACACCTAGTGCTGCAGGATTATTGGCTCACTGACGGTGATGAGATTAACCCCTTAGGTATCGAAATTTGGTACCGAACGACAAGACGTTTTTCGATACTCGGTAGTATCGAGGCAATTCGGCAATTCATATGCGACTCGACGGCTTTGAGCCCCATGGTCCCTAATGAAAAGGTCTTTTTGCATAATTTACACATTGCCTCGTTGTTTTCAGCCAGCGCCAACCACCTCCTAAATGCATCCTCTTCCATCCACTTGTCGTTAAATTTGCACTTCCCCATCTTCTTTGCATTTTGAACCTCACCTCGACAACCGCGTAATGGCGACACGCAGCCTGACGTCAGCGTCTGTAGCCGACGTACCGTAAACAGCTATTAAATCGCGGAGACTCATTTCACACCATACTAAAATTAATCAACTATTAGATGTTTTACGGTGGGCCACTGTGCTTTCCCATCGCCATTAAACGCACCGGCAAAAAAATTAATACCTACAGCAACTTTACGGTAAATTTAAGACAATTTAAGACCTTAATTACCCGGATTTTAATTTAAGACATTTTAAGACTTTTTAAGGACCCGCGGGAACCCTGTGCAGGTTTTATTGCAGAAAAAAAACAAATTGGTTTGACTTGTGGTGATATTGCCGCTGCATTATGTACCCAGTTTGGCTCAAGACGGGGTTTTTCAGAGAGAAATGTGCGGAGATGGTGTGCTGAGCAGGGGCTTGTCATGGACTTCTGCCCTGACAGCCAACTCGAAGTTGAAGTTGCCAATGGTATTGCTGAGGTAGGTTTTTAAACATAGCCAACAAATGAATTCAAGGCTATACTCATCCTAAACTTAAAAAAAAAAAAACTTTTTCTTTCTCTCTATTTATTCCTTCCCTTGCTAGCTTGTATTTATTTGAACAATGCCTGAGACATGGTGTTACGAGCACTTCCACTGTCTGATTGCCTCTTCAAGATGAATCGGTTTATGTATTCCCCACTTGTAAGTCGCTTTGGATAAAAGCGTCTGCAAAATGACTAAATGTAAATGTATACTCAAACTAAATAAAAAGTCAGTTTCTAAGTCAGACATACGTATGTACGTTACTATAACGTAAGGTAATGTTACAGTTTTTTGTACATAGTTAAACTAAACATATACCCCTGTGTGTGTGTGTGTGTGTGTGTGTGTGTGTGTGTGTGTGTGTGTGTGTGTGTGTGTGTGTAGCCCGGTTGCCACACATTTAGGCATTTTTGTGTATTTTATTTATTTATTTCAGGTTTATTTAACAGGGACAATGCACAAGGCATTTTTGTGTATTTTATTTATTTATTTCAGGTTTATTTAACAGGGACAATGCACACTAATAATACATAATTAAATGTACAGTGTGCCAGAATTAGCCAGAAGGCTATTTTACATCAGATCTTAAAGTCACACCTACAAAAGGATTAAAATATTACATACATATTAATATGAATAAAAGAAACGCATAAAAAAAAAAAATAAAAAAAAAAATTTGATCAATAACAACAACACCAACACACACATACACACACAAGCCAAACTGCCAGTCCATGTAACAAACATTTTTTGGACACATGCACAAAAAAACAATATAACTGAGACAATAACCAACAACAGAGGTTTCACCAATCTAAACACAAGAGAAAACAATAAGCCCACCTCGTCGGCATAGCGCAAGAAGCACAAACAAACAAACAAGCAGGACAGAGAAGACAAGGTTGCAGCAATATTTCATGTCAAATGTAATGTTGACAGTCCTGACTACCTGTTAGCCACTTCTTTAAGTTAAGTTTAAAAGAAGCGTAAGTTTTGAAATTCCTAATGTGAATTGGAATGAGATTCCATTCACGAGCAGCCCTGATTGAGAAAGCTGTTTGACCAATTGCACTCTTCCGAAACGGGACAATGCAGTCACCTCTTGCTGCACTCCTTGTAGATCTGCAAGCATTTGGCACTGTGCTTACAAACTGGCGCAATACGGGAGGAGCCAATCCATGCAGAATTTTGTACATAAGACAGAGATCTGCATATATAATAAAGTTTTCGAAATTTAATAAATTATATATTTTTTAAAACATGACAATGATGATAATATATGGATTTCCTATCAAGTACTTTAAGAGTTTTTTTTTTTATATAGGGAGAGTAGTGGTTTGAGAGAGGTGTTACTAGCATGTGACCAGGTTGTCAAACAATAGGTGATATGAGATAGAATCATTGAGTGCATGAACATCATAGCGGCCCTTTTTGACATGCAGCCACGGACATATCTAAAATTTGCCAGGTTATACTTAATGTGATTACAAACCTTCTTAATGTGTAATTTAAAAGTAAGATTGTTATCTATGCATACTCCAAGATATTTAAAATCTGAGACGACTTGTAGTCTTTCCCCTTCTACGACTACATCAGGTTCAACACAGCAGCTTTTAGATTTACTAAAAAACATACATACAGTTTTGGATACATTCAGTTGAAGGCAATTGTGATTTAACCATTCTGTAATCTTTTGCATCGAGTTTGATAGCAGATCAGCAGCTTGAGCTGCACTGTTAGCATGTACAGAGATTACTGTATCATCTGCATACATTTGGGTGTTGGCATTAGGACAAATATTTGGCAAGTCATTTACATACAAAGAAAATAAAAGTGGACCCAAAATAGAGCCCTGTGGGACACCTGCAGATAAGGAAATAACACCTGATTGATGATTCCTAACTCTAACAAACTGAGTCCGATGTGTTAAATAAGATTCTACCCATTTAATAGTACCTATATCAAAATTAAAAGTTTGTAACTTAGAAGAACTCCATGATTAATGGTGTCAATCATTAATTTTAAATCTAGAAAAACAGCACCAACAACCCCTCCTCGATCCAACTGTGACTTGACTTTATCAACGAAATAGCAATTGGCTGTTTCTGTTGAATGATTAATACGGAAGCCGAATTGATATGGATGTAAAGAATAAAACTGGTATTTAAATAATTTATCATTTGTTCTAAGACAAGTTTTTCGGCCACCTTGGAAACCACCGGCAGGATACTAATGGGCCTGTAGTTGCAAATGGACAAGCGATCACCTTCTTTGAGTACAGGAAAGACTGCCGCCAACTTCCACACATTTGGGAACAACCCCTGAGCAATTGAAAGATTAACAATTTTCGTAATTGGGTATACTAATGATTCAGAGAGCTCTTTCAACATAACAGTATTCATTCCAATGACATCTTTCGCTCAAGATGGTTGAAAGCTGGCTCTGTTTGTTCACCTTGACAAGGAGTGTTCTTATATTCAGAAGAAAAACACTTGATGATATTTTTTCAATGAAATAATTATTGAGAGCATCAGCTACTTCAGCTGGCTTATCTCTTAATTTTCCACCAACAATAAGTTCAATTGATTTGACATTATTAACATCATGTCCCATTAATTTTCTTAACTGGCTCCAAATAGTTTTAGTATTACCTCCTGCTTTTTCAATTATGGTCAAAAAGAAGTTTGCTTTGGCTATCCTTATCTCTTTAACTACTCTATTCCGTAACATAGTGAAAATATGTCGATCACTGCTTGCTTTAGATTTAATGGCAGATTTTAAAGCCATATCTCGTTTTTTAATTAAATTTTAAATATTTGTGGTTATCCAAGGAATGGTGTTCTTTTTTTTCCTATGCCGTTGTCTGCATGTAAATACATCAATTGAACTCTGCATTTGTTGTGTAAATCTTTGACTGTCTTCTTCCAACGACCTTCTTAAAAGTATGTTATCCCAATTGATGCTCTGAACGGCACTTATGAACTGACCCTGCATATTTTTGGGGATATTTAGATTCTTGTTCTTGAACAAATGGAGTGAAACGCTTGTTAGTTAGCTTCCTGGCTATTAAGATCATATTATGATCTGATAGTCCAGTCAGCATATTAAGGGATTTAACAATTCGCTTTGGTCGATTGCTAAATATTACGTCTATTTGTGTTCTTGTAGAATTTGTTACTCTGGTAGGCCCATATATCAACTATGTAAGATCACAATCGTCAGTAATCTGTTTTAATGTTTTCCTTGACGCTTTGTCTTCCCAATTGATGTTGAAGTCTCCCATAATAATCACCTCCTTATTAAAATTAAATTCCTTTAACATATTTTGTAAATGTTCATAAAATATATTCTTAGAAGATGGAGAGCGATATAGTGTAATAAGTGAGAAAGTCATAGATGGAGATAGAGTTATGTTAAGTCCAATACACTCCAACTCATTACCTGACCACTGAACCTCATGGCATTGAAAGTGATCTTTTACAAAGATTAAAACTCCCCCTCCTTTTGAGCCCATTCTATCTTTTCTATGCACCTTATAACCAGGAACATGTAAAGCTGATGAAGGTGAATTTTCATTAAGCCAAGTTTCCGTTAAACACAAGAAATCCAGGTTAGAGTCTAATAGAAGCTGATGGATTTGATCACATTTAGATTTAAAACTTCTTATATTTAAGTGCCTTCCTAAAATACCCCTCGGCTTTAATTTGGGGTCCCAGATTATTCTTGAATGATTGACAGTCTGGAATATATTCAGTTTCCTGTTTTTGGTGATTGCAACAGTTAAAATTTTTGAGTGTACACAACATATTGTGTGATTGGGTGTAGTTATTGCTTGTCTTACAGCCTTCTTTTTCACAGTACACGCCGTCTGATCGAGTGACGATATGTTATGTTCCGCTATCGGTGTGGATGGATTAGTTGATAATTTGTAGAGGGAGTTTTTATATGAGTAACTCCCTCTTAAACTGTGGTGTTTGTCACCTTTGTCTATTAAAATCGGCAAACAGTTAGATGTGACACCCGGCGATTCAGCGATGCAACCGCTGGACATGGTCTCCGCTAGAATCCCCTCACACTGCCGTTCCCGCCGCCGGTCCGAAGGCCGCTCCCCCCACGCCGGCCCCCGGCGAATCAACCGGCGCTCCCACGAGACAGCCCACAGGAACCCGAGCAGGCAACCCACATCCAGCGGCACCCACGAAACAGAGATGGCGATCAAGGTTAGTTTGTTGAATCTGTTCAATCGATGATTTGTTACAAAGAGTACGTACCTGTAAAACAGCTGTGTTGCGACTTATATTGACAGTATTTACTTCCCCTCTCGGGCCAGGACACGGATGAATATCTCCAGATAGTAATAAACAGATTGTGATTAGCAAAGCATTGCTTTGTTGAATCTTGATTGAAGGCTTATGTTTCTTTGTTGGATAGTACAGTTGTGGACACATGAACGTTACTACCAGCGCATGTTTCCCATAGCCGAAGTTTGTTGCGGCTTGGGTTGTTTGTTTAATGTTTGTTGATATGTTAATATCAGTGGGCTTTGATACATTTAAAATCAATCCATAAAATAACAACGCACTGCCGCACCTGTCCTGCATGACACACATCTCGCCATCTTGGTTCCAAGCTTCAGCTCAGGACTCTCCTGAGCTGAAGGCTACATAGTGTATGTAGCCTAATACTTACAAAGGAAACATGAGGAACAACCCAAAAAGAAGCCAACCTGTTTGTGGTTCTACTATGTTTTTGTCGGGTAGGCTAGCTATATATAGAGAGAGAAACAGGTCATTTATCTAGCTATTTATCTAACCCCCCACCCCCCAGACTGGATCGTCTTTTGGTCGAAAAATGATGACTGAATATCTGTCTGCAAAAGGGGTTAAAGCTTCTGAGGGCAGAGTGGGTAAAGTGTGGAGAGGTGTTCATCAACCCTACCACACTGCAAGACAGCAGGTAAGGTCAAATAGCTTTTTTTTCTGTATTTATTTTCAATAGAACATTGGTGATTCAGAATCTGAGCATCCAAATGAATGAATATTGAGTTTCTATAATAATGTGGTTGTTATATTTTAGGGTGCCCGAAATCTGAATCCCATACCCTACAGTGCTGAATACATGGGTCACAAGCTGCATGTAGATCAGAATGAGAAGCTTGTTATGTTTGGAGTGACCCATGTAATGGCTATTGATGGTTTCAGCAAGAAGGTTGTCGGTCACTCCACCATGCCAATAAAAAACAACATAATCATTTATGAGGAAGTGTACAGGTAAAATAACTTTACTAGGATTAGTAGTTCTCAGAATTTCTAGGACACACTTGAAAGTACAACAAAATGAATGTTTAAATAAAGATGTGTTGTAACAAAGTTAAATAATAACTGTACTGTATTTAAAGTAAAAAAAAGCTTTGCTCAAATAAAGATTAAATTGAAATATATTGGCCTGGCTTCACAGACAGGGCTTAGACTAAGCCAGGATTAGGCCATAGTTCAATTAGGAAATTTAAGTAATTTTTATTAACATGCTTTAGAAAAAAAAACAAAGGCACTGATATATTTTAAGATCAGTCAGTGCAGGTTTATTTCAGTTGAAACAAAGACACTCACCCCCGGTTTCACAGACAAGGCTTAAGCCTAGTCCTAGACTAAAATGTAAATCTTAGCTGTTTCAAATGAAATAAACTTGCACTGACTGATCTTAAAATATATCAGTGACTTTCTTTTGTCTCAAGATGCGCCCCAGTAATGTTTTCTAAGCATGTTTATAAAAATTACTTAAATGTCCTAATTGAACTTTGGCCTAATCCTGGCTTAGTCTAAGCCCTGTCTGTGAAACCGGGCCTCAGAGTTACATTTTAGTCTGGGACTAGGCTTAAGCCTTGTCTGTGAAACCGGGGGATTGTGTTTTAACATGAATTTATATTTAATTTAGTGATTCCTCTGCGTACCACTAGAGGGAGCATGAGTACCACTAGTGGTACTCGTACCACACTTTGAGAACTACTAGCTTAGACTGTTGTTGTTTATGTTTAAAGGTTATGTTTTATGTTTGTCTGTTATTTATCCTCAGACCTGCTGTGCTTTCCTATGGACTATGGGACCAGGTCAGAGTTGACTGTGGAAAAGAGTTTTATCTGACATTATTCATCCAGGAAAACCTGGCAGAACACAGACACAATCCTCAAAGGCAGCCATACATTCAGACACCTTCTACAAGGGTGAGATAAATGTGTTGTTGAACATGAATCCTGGTTTCTTGCAATTAAAAGGATAGTTCACCCAAAAATGAAAATTTGATGTTAATCTGCTTACCCCTAGGGCATTCAAGATGTAGGTTGTTTTTTCAGTAGAACACAAAGATTTTTTAAATCAAACCGTTGCAGTCAGTCATATAATGGCAGTCAATAAAAGATCAATTCTCCTTCAGCGACGACCTCTTCGCTGATCCAGGACTCCAGACGCTCGCCGTTGAAACGCATCGCTGCGGATTGAAAGGCTGTCTTTTTTCCTGCTCCCCGCTGATCCAGCCCGCTTCGCCGAGCCACTTCAGCGATCAGAGCGGACGTCAGCTCGTCCCCTGCTGCTATCCGGCGAGCCTTCAAGAAGAGCAAATTTCTTCTAAAAGAGCAATTGCGGCATTGTTGCAAATGCCGCGCCGTCAGTGCGTCTCGTGCAAGCTTTTGCTGCACGATGCCGACGGCCACTCAGAGTGTGTTTCCTGCTTGGGTAAATCCCACGCAGAGGCCGCTCTGAGCGAGATGGAATGTTCATACTGCATGAACATGAGTCTCGTGACTGCGCGCTCGGATCGCTTTCTTTTCAGAGAGCGACTCCGCCCCTCGCACTCTCACGTTTTCTTCCTCCCAGGGACCTGGTGGGAAAAAACGGCGGGGTAAAGCGCTCAGCGGCGAGCGAGCTCACGCCGGCTCAGACCCCGCGTGCCTCGCCCCCGCTATGCAGAGTGGATTCTCCCGTCCTCTTTGAGCACGCGGATCAGCGTCCCTCGGTTGGCGCGAGTGACGTGATCTCGTTCGGTGCTTTTGAGGACGAGCTATTAGATGACAGCATGTCTCTAATAGCGTCAGACGCAGAGGATATTTCGGGCTCTACCATCGACCCCGCCCCCTCCTCGTCTGCCGAGCCCAGCGAAGCAAAGCCAGGGATGGATGCCGAGCTCTTCCGCATCATTGCTAAGGCCGTTGATGAGCTGGGTTTGGAGTGGTCTACGCCGGAGGAGCCCACTCGTAGTCGTCTGGACGAATGGTTCCTGCCGGGGTGCCGCACGGCCCCTCGTCAGCGAGCTTCTCCGTTTTTTCCGGAGGTCCATGACGAACTCACGAAGTCGTGGCGTGGAGTTTTTCCCCATAGCGTCTAGCGACGCAGTACTTGTTCCCGTATCTAAGGGAACCGAGGTTACGTTAGGAACTGAGTACGTTATCACCGATCTGTAAATCCTTAAATCTCACTACTCACTTCTTGACTCTAAGGAAAGGGAATACCAAATGAACTGGCTAAAGAAGGGTGTCCTACAAAACTTCAAGAGGACCAGCTGCCTATTGGTACAGTTGCTGCTGACCTTTATCAGCAGGAATTGGGATCAGCCTTGAAAAGGGAATCAATTTTTGGATGTGATCCTTTCCCATCTGAAGAAGCCCAACAATGGACTGAAACTGAGTTTGTTTCTCACTTTGACTTGTTATCACTACACCAAAATGTGATTAATCATAACTATGGCCCTTTTAAGGATGCAGTTTTGTCTCTTATTGAACATATTACCCATGTCCGTGCAGTACTGTCCCGCCTGTTGGAGAATCAACTTTATGTCAAGGCTGAAAAATGTGAGTTCCACGTTCACCAAACCTCATTTCTCGGCTATCAAGTTAGCCATCATGGAGTTAAAATGGACTCAACCAAGGTTCAAGCAGTCACGGAATGGCCTCAACCCACTACCATCAAGGAGCTTCAAAGATTCCTGGGGTTTGCCAACTTCTACCGCCGCTTCATCAGAAATTACAGTACCATAGCTTCTCCACTTACCTCACTCCTCAAAAATAAACCTAAGAAACTCTGTTGGACAGAAGAGGCAAGTCATGCTTTCGTCACTCTCAAGTCAAGCTTCACCTCAGCCCCCGTCCTTAAACACCCTGACCCCGATTTACCATTTATTGTGGAAGTGGATGCCTCAGATTGCGGGATAGGAGCTATTCTCTCCCAACGGCATGGTCAACCAGGCAAGCTTCATCCATGTGCCTTCTACTCCAGGAAACTCACTAGTGCAGAGAGGAATTACGACGTGGGAAATAAGGAATTGTTATCCATGAAAGCCGCCATCGAGGAGTGGCGACACTGGCTGGAGGGTGCTCGCCATCCTTTCCAAGTTATCACTGATCACAAGAACCTTGAATACATCAAAGGAGCCAAAAGACTTAACCCTCGTCAAGCTCGATGGGCCCTCTTTTTCACTCGTTTCAATTTCACAGTCACTTATAGACCAGGAAGCAAAAACAGCAAGGCAGACGCTCTCTCCCGCAAGCATGATCCTCCTATGGACAATCTCAAACCTGAACCCATCCTACCACCCACTGTCATTCTGGCTCCAGTCTCATGGGACATCATGGACGAAATTCATCGCCGGCACGAACAAGATCCACCACCACCACAATGTCCCCCAAACAAACATTATGTACCCCAAGAGATGCGTTGCCAAGTATTACAATGGGTTCATACCTCCCTCAGTGCTGGTCATCCAGGTATATCACGCACCCTACACCTGTTAAAAAATTCATTCTGGTGGCCATCTATGACCAAGGACACGACCGTTTTCGTTAAATCCTGCCAGGTCTGCACCCAATCCAAGACCCCCAAGGAATTACCCTCAGGCCTACTCCAACCATTACCTATTCCACAACGACCCTGGTCTCATCTTTCCATTGACTTTGTCACTGACCTGCCACCTTCCAATGAATTCACAACCATTCTAGTAATCATTGACCGTTTCTCCAAGTCATGTCGTTTAATCCCTTTAAAAGGATTACCCACAGCCATGGAAACGGCCTTAACTCTCTTTAATCACGTCTTCCGTATCTATGGTTTACCTGAAGACATTGTCAGTGACAGAGGAACTCAATTCACCTCTCAAGTCTGGAAAGCCTTCTGCAAACAGCTGGACATTAACGTCAGCCTCACCTCAGGATATCATCCTCAGAGCAATGGTCAGGTGGAGAGACTAAATCAGAAGATCGGCCGATACCTACGTACTTATTGTAGTCGCAAACAACATAGGTGGTCAGAGTTTCTCCCCTGGGCCGATGCCCAAAACTCACTCACTCATGCATCTACAGGCCTCACCCCCTTCCAGTGCGTCCTGGGATTTCAGCCCCCCATGTTCCCGTGGTCAGGTGAACCTTCCTCGGTTCCGGCTGTCGACGACTGGATTAAGCGTAGTGAGAGGGTGTGGGACAGTGCTCATGTGCGTCTCCAGCGGGCTGTACGGGATCAGGAGATCCAAGCCAACAGACGCTGCCGTCCACACCCTCCCTACCAACCTGGACAGCGGGTCTGGCTCTCTACGAGGGACATCAAGCTGCGGCTGCCCAGCAGGAAGCTCAGCCCAAGGTATGTAGGTCCTTTCAAGATTCTTAAAAGAATTAATGAAGTAACCTACCAGCTTGAGCTTCCTGCTAACTACCGTATCTCTCCCTCTTTCCATGTGTCCCTCCTCAAACCGGTCCACCCGGAGGCTGACCCCGGCCAGCTTGCCCCAGAACCACCGCCACCCCTGGATGTAGACGGCATGCCCGCCTATCAGGTAAAGGAGTTACTGGACTCTCGGCGTAGAGGGGGTCAGCTCCAATATTTGGTGGACTGGGAGGGCTATGGACCTGAGGAGAGGTCATGGGTGGCCGCCAACGACATTCTGGATCCATCTCTCACTGAGGAGTTCCATCGAGCCAGACCCGACCGTCCAGCACCATGACAACGGGGACGTCCTCGCCGAGCTCCAGGAGTCGCTCCTAGAGGGAGGGGTTCTGTAATGCCAAGCCAGCATCTGCTGCTTCTACAGTCACTTCCTGTTTGGGATTATTTAAGATGAAACCATGTGCTTCCTCTTCACAAAGTATTGCCAGTTACCTGTCTTACTGAGCGTTATTCTGACTTTTCTGATTGTTTTCACGTGTATGATTCTGCCTCGTTTTCTGACCATCGATTTCACGGATTACCCTATTTGGATTGTTTGCTTGTGTGGACTGAATTCAAGGTTTGACATTATTGCCTGGCTTCTCACTTTCTATTTACGGATTATCCCCTGGACTGTTGAACGATTGGACTGCTCTTTTGGTTTTGACCCACTGCCTGATTACACGTGTATGTTTGTTGCTGTTTGTAATAAACTTCCGCACATGGATTCTAACGCCGCCTCAGCGTCTATGTCACAGTTACTTTAAGAAAGAAAAAAACTTATTTAATGAGCAAAAAATGCTCCAAACATTTTTTTCTAAATGAACTTAATAAAAAGCCAGAACGAAATATAAACACTTTGCCATTAAGGCAGGGCTCTAGTAAATTTTGTCATTTCAGAATGTTAAGTTCTACTTGGTTTTGGTGAAAGTAACTCAAAAGTAATACAGGAGTCATGTAATGCATTACAATTCTGAGACAGTAATATTGTAAGGTAAGGAATTACTTTTAAATAACAGTAATAAGTAATCTGTAATGTATTAGTGAAGTGAAGTGAAGTGACATTCAGCCAAGTATGGTGACCCATACTCAGAATTCGTGCTCTGCATTTAACCCATCCAACGTACACACACACCGTGACCACACACCCGGAGCAGTGGGCAGCCATTTATGCTGCGGCGCCCGGGGAGCAGTTGGGGGTTCGGTGCCTTGCTCAAGGGCACCTCAGTCGTGGTATTGAGGGTGGAGAGAGCGCTGGACATTCACTCCCCCCACCTACAATCCCTGCCGGCCGGGGACTCGAACCCGCAACCTTTGGATTACAAGTCCTAATCTCTAACCATTAGGCCACGACTTCCCCAAACAGTTTGGAAGTTATTACAGTTTGGAAGTAACTTGCACAACACTGTTACTGAAACAATGATGCATGACTTATTCCATTTATATCTCACTCAAGAAAGACAGGACATCAGAGAGACCCTTAACCTGATGCACCTTGGTGCTGAACTCTTCTGCCCTGCATTTCAGACAGTTATCTGCATTTAACAGCCACTGCTCCACACATGTTCGGCATCCAACCAGAGACTCGCAACATATGGCAAACATGGGCTCCGACAGTAGAACTGTAAGGTTTTAAACAAAGAAATGATTGATGCTGAAAATTACAGTTACTTTCAACATGAAAGAAAATTAACTGAACTAACTGACTGTACAAGTACCCACTGCTACATATCTTACACATACCTTTACAAACAAGACAGGTGAAGGCATCCTTCATTCGGCCCAGACATGCATTTGACATTACTGCTGTGGCTTTGGTCTTAGCAAGCTCAGACAGCTGGTTTATTGTTGAAGTGATGTCTTGGAGGCCCTCGGCAGCTTGCTTTAGTTGGTCAATTTTAGCAATGACCTCTTGTAGGCTCGAGCCGTCTTCAGACCTTCGACTTAAAATGTAGGGACAGTAAAGAAAAGATGGTCAAGACAATAACAACCAAAAAAGCAGACTAATAAATGAAGTTCAAATAATAATAATGCATAAGAACTGATATTTGAAAAAGTTCAAAGTCACTAGCACACAATAGAACCTAAATTTTGACCTTTTTATTCACAGGCGATATGATTTCACATTCGAAATGTTGTATTACCTTACTTTAGCTCTTCTTCCAATCTGGAACTCCACAAAGTCTTGTTCAGGGATGGCATAGATTTTTCTGGAGTTCTGTTTCCAGTAATGGGAGCCTTAGGAGTTAGAGGATATGTATTTTGTTTATGTTTTTCTGTAAATCAACATTAATGTTAATTAGAATCTGCTAATTAGACGTTTCTGGTCATACAACTCACTTCTTGTGGCCTCCGAGTCAGTTATTTAATTTCCTTGGCTGTCTGTGAGGGTAAGTGGCTCATGACAGCTTAAGGCATCCTTCACCTTTGATGTTATTCCTTGAACAGTTGCATCAGCTTCCAAAAAGCGAATGACCACTGTCCTTGAAGTACTTAACTTTTCATTCACTATTTCAGCAATATGGATTGACCTAGGGATTAATCAGACAGTTTAAAATCACACCTATTGGTCTTAAATTATATTAATATATTATAGGATGAAATTTTAGCAGCAGAGATGAGTTGCATAATTAACAAGTAACCTTTGGAATGATCTTGCTGGGAACAGGCCACCAGCTCGTGGAGTTCCAGGTGAAGCTCCTGGTATGTCAGTGGCAGCAGAAAATGAAGGTCAGCGCATGAAGGCAAAAGGAACACTTGCAGTGTGTAGGGCTCTATTTGCAGGGGGCTGACTTTGATCTGAATCTCCATGGACCTCGTAATGACCGCGATGTGAAAGACTGATGGTGCAAAATCGTCCTGTTGGCTCTGGGAATATTGCAGTGTTTGCATTATCTGTAATGTACAGACTACTGCCATTGACCTGTTTAATTGGATATAATGATACATGATTTGTTTACATGATAGAACACCATAAAAGTTTAAACACTTTTTAGGTAAAAAAGTTGAGTTTAAGTAAACATTAAAAAATACTCAAAGTCTCTCGCATATTCAGTTACAGCATACACAACACGTTTCCACCATTAACATAACTTGACAGAATTATATATATTTATTCCTATTCCCACCCCTTTCATAACTCCGCCTTTTTAAGCCTACGCCTCCAATAGGGTCTGGCTGCAGACTTGCACTTGCACTCTCAGTACTTGCACTCTCAGACACCTGCACTTCCGCGAGTGAAATCACTTGCAGTCTTTTGTATTTTGTTCTATTTATTTATTTTTTATTTTTTGTTTGAATCTCTCATCATTTTACAACAGTAGCCAGGTGGTGAAGACAAGAAAAAAGAAACTAAATTACATTGTCACTTGCAATAGCCGCTTGCACTCTCCGCTACCTGCAACGTCACTTGCATTCGACACGAATGGTGTGTGTTGCCATGGAGACAAGACGCTGTGGTGCTTAAACGATTAAAACTAATTTAGTACAATAATGAACAGGGTCCTGCAAGTCATCTGTAGAAGAAAAAGAAAAGACCCGCAAATCCATGGCTACAGAACAGCAGAATATGAACGCAATGCGCAAAGTTTATCCTAGACGTGCCTAGAAAGCGATTAAATATGTATAAGAAGTTATGGAACAAACCTTAGTTTGTTGATTAAAATCATCTTAATTTTAGCCGCGGGGAGGATATCAGGATCTTTACGATAGCAAAGTTACTTTTAACCAACATTAACTAGTATCAACTCATTCTACCTGTCGTTGAGTCACATGCAACTGTGCTATTTATTAGCATTACTATTCTACCTGTAGAATCATGTCACCAAGCTAAGTCGCTGTGAAATGTGTGCGCATAGTGCATAGCAACACCACAATATCTTTAACGTGCAAAACTGTCAATAATTAGTTGAACAATGACCGTACCTGAAAAATCCTGCATATCTTGTCCACACACGTCATCATCTTTCAGTGCAACCTCCTCGAAAGAGAACGAAAGTTTCACATGCTGGCGGCCGTTTTTGAATGACGAATGACAGGCGCGTGGCGATTGACAGGCCCCCCCCAGCTGCCCGCCCAGCTGACTCGATAGCTTCCGGGTCACTACAATCAATCTGCACAAAATTGAGATATACGATTTTCACAGGTGTATTTTAATTGCCGATTTCCATTTATAAACACATCTGAAAAAAATCGGACAATGGGGAATTTTTTCGTTTTCTATGATCAACGCAAAAAAACGGAAAACGCGTTATTTTCCGATTTTTGTTTTCCTATTTCTAAATGATAGTCGGGAAACAGCTCGATTCCCGATTTTAGTTTTCTAATTTCAAAAGGAAAATCCGTTGGCCGCCAAATACACGGACCGCTTCGTTTAGCTGCTGTGGAACTTCAGGCGTTCATCATTCAGTCAAGACAGAGGGGGTGGAGTTATGACATTTTACTGACAGTTTGAGCGGATCCAACTAAATTTAACTAAAGCTCTTTTTAATACCTCTCACTGGCTAAATATTTGTAAAACAGGCAGACAAACGTAAAGGGTGACCAATAGCATTGATTTATTGAAGAAAAACAAAACAAAACACCGCCACCAAAAAAAGGGCACGTAAGGGAAAAAAGGTCATGTGCTCTGCACAGGTTGAGCCCTACCTGTGCACGTGCCTGCTAGGAGGAGTTCTTAAAAGTAAGTTTTCAAGAAAGTTCAGTCGACATTGTTAAAAATGGTATCTATGTTCTTGGCATGAACTAAGGAATGTTTTGAGAACCGTTTGATTACAATAGGCTAATGTACTCAAGTTATAAGCATTTTTTAAAAATTCATCATTAAAGGATTAGTTCACTTTTAAAAAAACTTTTGCTGATAATTTACTCACCCCCATGTCATCCAAGATGTCCATGTCTTTCTTTCTTCAGTCGAAAAGAAATTAAGGTTTTTGATGAAAACATTTCTCCATATAATGGACTTCATTGGGACCCAAATGGTTCAAGGTCCAAATGACAGTTTCAGTGCAGCTTCAAAGGGCTTTAAACGATACCAGACAATGAATAAGGGTGTTATCTAGCGAAACGATCGGTCATTTCAAAAATAAATAAAAAAGTTTAAGTTTTATAAGCACAAATGCTCAATGCTCTGTTCTGTGATGCGCGTTCATGACGTCACGTAATACGCAATGACGTTGAAAAGGTCACGGTTGACTTAGGCGGAGGTACCGAGTCAGTGTTTACAAATGTGCAGAAGGAGGACCATATACACATATTCAAATGTCTTTGTGTCAGTTTATCGTTTAAAAGGCCCATTTCGTGTGCGTATCCTGGGTGTTTTAATATTAAAAACCCTACTGCCTCGGTACTTCCGCCTACCTCAACCGTGACCTTTTCCACGTAATTGCGTATTACGTGACGTTACGAACGCGCATCACAGAACAGAGCAAGGCGAGCATTTGTGCTTATAAAACTTAAACTTTTTTTATCTATTTTTGAAATGACCGATCTTTTCGCTAGATAAGACCCTTATTCATCGTCTGGTATTGTTTAAAGCCCTTTGAAGCTGCACTGAAACTGTCATTTGGACCTTGAACCATTTGGGTCCCAATGAAGTCCATTTTATGGAGAAATGTTTTCATCAAAAACCTTAATTTCTTTTCGACTGAAGAAAGAAAGACATGGACATATTGGATGACATGGGGGTGAGTAAATTATCAGCAAAAGTTTTTTTTAAAAGTGAACTAATCCTTTAAGGGCTAATGAATGGTTTATCAGTTTTGATAAATTAATGTTGACTACCAAATTGATGTTGTGTGGTCAGTGTGAGGTGACAATGGCACATACAAACTTTGGTGTAAATATGTCAAAGCTTTGCAGAGATACAGTATCAGACACAGTTTGGCATCATTTCAGTGAATTCATTGAAGCTTTAAACGATAACCATTTTGTGTATCAAAGCGAAATCCACAACTTTTTGCCAGCATGGTCTGAAGATTATAGATTTTGGTGAAAATCAGACCAACAGTCTAGAAGGAGTTTGAAAAAGAAGATTTTCAACATATATCAAAATGGCGTATAGAAAGTTCATCTGACTGGCAAAAGTTAATCAAAAACAGAAAAAGCAGTTTTTCATATCTCCTGACCACTACGTGGCATTGTGCTGAAACTGTGCAGGTAGCCTCAGGTCATGGTTGTTATAACACACACCAAGTTTGGTCTCAATACGCCAAACCGTTTCGGAGATATAGCCTCACATCCATTTTTGTGTGATATCTGAGGGGAAGATAAAAGACATTACTACATCATTTACAGCTAAGGAGTGCTTGATTTAAGGATTGTACTTGCTTTATGAATGTGACCTTAAATATCCTTTCAAAATGACATCACTGCCGCTGTATCTGTTTATGGTTGTGAATTACTAACTGATCATTAAATCAGTTTTGCTGAAGCCTGGACATATTTCATAAACATCTTAACAATTAACACTGACCAGTTAAAGAGGAATCAAACTGACAGAGTTACTGTGAGAAATAGATTTTTATTTTTTTTAAGTGCACTTTTAAGCATTTTTATGGCTAAAATAGTTAAATGAACAGTTTAAATTCACTCAGAGGGAAATCCCTCAAGAATGAATAACATGAATTGTAAAAAGAGACGACTGAATGTAACAGATTGGATTAAATGGGAAATGGCTGTAGCCTAGCTGAAGCCAAATAAAACTCTGTGGCCTCAGATAAACTCAGGACGCACTACAAATCTAAAACAGTAGTCATCAGGACAGGGGTTAGGCAGGCCCATGCTGCTGCTTGCTGGAATCACCGCCATGTCATTTCTGAACTCTTGGACATGAAAGATATTGTTTTCATTCTTACAGCTGAGAATCAACCTGTTGCTGAAGCGAATGCTGCTGGCATACCTGTTCTGATTGCCATCAGCAAGGAAGCGTGCAACAGGAAAAGAACGACATGAAATACCATTGTTAGAGCATTCCTGAGCACTGAGAAAAACCTGGGCTCTCCACTGCACCTTCTGCTCTCTGTAAAGGGCACTAGTGTGTGCAGGAGTGGAGAAGGTTTGCAATCTGTTATTTTGGTCATCATAATCGTAGTCTGGGTGATTGACGGTTGTGTCATTGATAAATACACTCCACTCATCTCCAGTATAGATTCTGGGTAGATACTCATTACTCATGTTATCCATTTTATTCCTGATCTTAGAGAAGGCTAGAGCATTGAACTGAAAACCTTTGAGTACACCATTTAGGTAGAGTTTCTCATGATTCTGATGGAGAGCACTTGCAGAAAATTGTATTTCATACAGTTCATCCACTGAGATCAAGAGGAAGCGAATGTGATTGAGGAGGCCTGTCTGTTGCTCAGAGTTAAGCTCATCACCTTTGTCTTGGATCCATCTCTCCAGAGCTTTAAGAAGTAAAGCTTCATCCTTCACAGTCAGGTCTGAGCGCTGCAGCAGAGCGTCCATCAAGTGAAAAGAGATGCTGTTCCACACTGGAGAGCTTATGAGAAACTCACCGTTCCAGGAGAGATACTGAAGGACGTTCTCCTGCAGAACAAGGTCGCCTGTGCGGACGGCGTACTCGTACATCGATACCTGGGTCTGGAAGGTGTTATCTTGGGGAATGAGTAAAGTGAAGACCTTGCCGACATCCTCCATAAGCTTCTTCACTCCAAAGATAAACGCCAGCTGATGAAGACATTGAGCTGATGTGATGGAAACCTCAATCTGACGTGTGTAGAAATACCTGCTCAAAAACAGTTCAGATATTGTGTCTAACGCCCATATAGAGTCAGTAGAATTCTGACTTCAGTTTAAAGCAACATTCAGCAAAATGAAGTGACTTGAGAAAGTTACCTGAGAAAAGCAGAGACATGAGGATGGCACGTCTGGCTGACATCCACACTGAGGTTTCTGGACTCGTTTGTTAGGTTTACTTCTGGATAAATCATGAGGATCAAACGGTGCACACAAAACGCCAATTCTGCCTCTTCACTGAGATCTCGTACATTAATGCTGAAATCACAACCATCTCCACGGTCAAACAGAAGACCGAGATCATCAGACAAACCCAGACTGTTATCCACAGTGAACTGACGATTGATGGTTATGTTTTTACCTGCAAAGAAAATGTAATAAAAACAGATTAAACAACAGAAATACTTGCAGTGATATCTGGTAGGTGAATGTCATACCAGCCTCACAGACGACTCCAGCATCCTCTTTATGTGTGCAGTCAGTAACAGCCCAGCCGCTGAAGCTGCAATCAGAAAGTGAGCTCTCAGAGCCTTTACACTGCATGTCATCCAGCCAGATTGGACCAGAACCTAAAAATAATAGAATTTGGGTGAAATTGGGTTAAGACCAATGTGTATCAATCAAACTGTGCTGAGGAGTTCATACCTTCTCCATAAGTTCCTCCTGTTATGGCTGATATGGCTCCAGGAAAACTCATCTGACGACACACCACTTGCGCTTCGGCCAGATCCCATCCGTCGTCACAAACTGAACCCCACTGTCCATCATGATAAACCTCCACACGCCCAGATGAAGCCAGACCTCCCACAAGTCTCACGCTGCCCTCCTGTGTTGGCTGTTTCCGTCTGTCATCTTCAGCAAATAACAGAAGGTAAAAAAAAAACTGCTCAGAAAAGGTTTTAAAGAGGACGGTGGAAGCAAAATTCACTTTTATGTTGTTTGCATATAAAATTCGCAAGCTCTCGATTCCATTCTTGGTTCGATTCTCGATTTTTTTTTTATTGCATTCCGTGAATATAATTTTAATACAAATGCTATTGCTATTTTTGAAACATGAACAGCAAACATTAATTTGATTTTGATTTGATTTGATTAACTTTATTAATCCCAAAAGGAAATTCACGTCACAGCAGCTCATCAGAAAAAAAGATAAAAAGGAAAAAATACTTCATAATGCAATATTTCATACAGCCCTTTGTTTCAAGCATCATAATACACTCTACACTATATTATAAATACAATTTAAAATAATCCATCAGTCATCTAATATGACATCGATTATATAAGCTAATGGCTGTTGGTAAAAATTACTTTTTATATCGTTCTTTATGGCATCGGGGCTGAATTAATCTTGAGCTAAAAGTGCTCACACATGCTTGAACTGTTCCATGAAGAGGATGACAATCTAGTTTCATTATACTGACCAGTTTATCAGTCATTCTATCCTGTGCAATCACATCTGTTACGGGGTTGACGAGACGTGAGACATGCGGATCCATATGCGAGGCTTTATTACAAAACATGGTCAGAAACAGGCAGGGTCAGACATCGGCAAACAGGTATGGTGGAGGCAAGACAGAGCAATCCGTGGAGCAAGCGTGGGTCAACGATCAGCGAACAATATCCAAAGGGGCAAGGCAGAGAGATAATCCAGAGACGAGAGCAATAATCCAAACAGGGAGCGAACAGAGTCCAAACGGCAGAGGCAAAGGGGTAAATCCAGTAAACAAAGGCAGGGTCAGACACGGCAAGATAAACAAGGCAAGACAAGACAAGACTAAGGCTCTGTAAAGTAGCTATCGCTTGGGGAGTGATAAATGCTAAACAATTACAGGAACAAAACAGAAACACGGAATGGCACGGTAAAGCAGCTAGCGCTAGGAGAGCACTATACGCAGGTCAATACTCGGCCCTGAGCAAGAGCAAGTCCCAGGCTTATATGGTGTGTTGGTGATTGTGAAATGGTGATCAGGTGTGGGCGAAATAGTGAACAGCTGTGCAAGTCGTCAGTGCAATGGATTATGGGAAATGGAGTCCAATGTGCTGTGTAGTGTGAAAAGTCCATGTGGTGAACGGGTGACCCCTGGTGGCGAGTTAATGGAAGAGCATGGCCAGGATTCGTGACATAGCCCCCCCCCCAAGGAGTGGCTTCCAGACGCTCTTATATAGTCCAGGAGGGCGGTGGAGCGGAGGCGGAACAGGGGGAGGGACGGAGGGCCAGGTCCATGAGGAAGTGGGAAGACCGGGGACTGAGGCAGAACCGGCAGAGCAGGACACCCAGGCGGAGCAGACGGACCAGGAGCCCACCAGGGCGGAGTAGATGACCACCAGACCCGAGCAGAAGACCCCCACGGCGGAGCAGACGACCACCAGACCCGAGCAAGAGCCCACCATGGCGGAGTAGACAGACCAGGAGCCCACCAGACCGGAGTAGAAGACCACCACGGCGGAGCAGACGACCACCAGACCCGAGCAGAAGACCACCATGGCGGGGCAGAGGACCACCAGACCTGAGCAGAAGACCCCCGCCAGGAAGCAGACTGGGCAGGAAACCATGGCAGAGTCTGAGATCTGGGGGAAACAGAGACAGACAACACAGGGAGAGCAGAGACAGACAATACAGGGAGAGCATTCATGATCTCAGGGGGCGTGGCAGGGCAGGACGAGGATTCATAGACTGCGTTTTTGGCCGTGACAGGACAAGGCGTGAGCTCACAGACGGCATCTTTAGCCGTGACAAGACAGGGCGAGAGCTCACAGACGGCCTCTTTAGCCGTGACAGGACAGGGCGAGAGCTCACAGACGGCCTCTTTAGCCGTGACAGGACAGGGCGAGAGCTCACAGACGGCCTCTTCGGCTGTGACAGGACAGACAGTGAGTTCAGGGGCGGCCTTCATGACCGTGACAGGGCAGACAGTGAGTTCAGAAACGGTCTCCATGGCCGTGACAGGGCAGACAGTGAGTTCAGGAACGGCCTCCATGGCCGTGACAGGGCAGACAGTGAGTTCAGGAACGGCCTCCATGGCCGTGACGGGGCAGACAGTGAGTTCAGGAACGGCCTCCATGGCCGTGACGGGGCAGACAGTGAGTTCAAGAACGGCCTCCGTGGCCGTGACAGGGCAGACCGTTAGTTCAGGAACGGCCTCCATGGCCATGACAGGGCAGACCATGAGGTCAGGAACGGCTTCCGTGGCCGTGACAAGGCAGACAGTGAGTACAGGAACGGCCTCCGTGGCCGTGACAGGGCAAACAGCGAGTTCAGGAACGGGTGCCACCACTTCGGGAGGTTCTGCAGCGGAAGCCGCCACCTCTGGAGGCACTGGAGCAGACTCGTGGACAGGAGAGGCCTCAGGAGCACAGTGTGCAGCCCACACACTCAAAATGGCAACCGCCATAACGGGAAGTACCGAGGTCAGGGGAACAGTCTCTGTAACAGACAGGGTTGAGGCCCTGGGAATGCCAGCTACTCGCACTGACATCAGTGGTGGGTCCATCACACTGGATATCAGAACTCGAAGGACTGACATTGAATCTGTGGTAACAGCCTCTGGCAGTTTGGCGGAGGCGTGAAGAGACTCTGGCTGAGGAGCTGAGGCGTGACGTGACTCTGGCTGGGCAGGCATGACGTGAGTGGACTCTGGCTTGACAGCGGAGGCGACGTGAGCGGACTCTGGCTTGACAGCGGAGGCGACGTGAGCGGACTCTGGCTTGACAGCGGAGGCGACGTGAGCGGACTCTGGCTTGACAGCGGAGGCGACGTGAGCGGACTCTGGCTTGACAGCGGAGGCGACGTGAGCGGACTCTGGCTTGACAGCGGAGGCGACGTGAGCGGACTCTGGCTTGACAGCGGAGGCGACGTGAGCGGACTCTGGCTTGACAGCGGAGGCGACGTGAGCGGACTCTGGCTTGACAGCGGAGGCGACGTGAGCGGACTCTGGCTTGACAGCGGAGGCGACGTGAGCGGACTCTGGCTTGACAGCGGAGGCGACGTGAGCGGACTCTGGCTTGACAGCGGAGGCGACGTGAGCGGACTCTGGCTTGACAGCGGAGGCGACGTGAGCGGACTCTGGCTTGACAGCGGAGGCGACGTGAGCGGACTCTGGCTTGACAGCGGAGGCGACGTGAGCGGACTCTGGCTTGACAGCGGAGGCGACGTGAGCGGACTCTGGCTTGACAGCGGAGGCGACGTGAGCGGACTCTGGCTTGACAGCGGAGGCGACGTGAGCGGACTCTGGCTTGACAGCGGAGGCGACGTGAGCGGACTCTGGCTTGACAGCGGAGGCGACGTGAGCGGACTCTGGCTTGACAGCGGAGGCGACGTGAGCGGACTCTGGCTTGACAGCGGAGGCGACGTGAGCGGACTCTGGCTTGACAGCGGAGGCGACGTGAGCGGACTCTGGCTTGACAGCGGAGGCGACGTGAGCGGACTCTGGCTTGACAGCGGAGGCGACGTGAGCGGACTCTGGCTTGACAGCGGAGGCGACGTGAGCGGACTCTGGCTTGACAGCGGAGGCGACGTGAGCGGACTCTGGCTTGACAGCGGAGGCGACGTGAGCGGACTCTGGCTTGACAGCGGAGGCGACGTGAGCGGACTCTGGCTTGACAGCGGAGGCGACGTGAGCGGACTCTGGCTTGACAGCGGAGGCGACGTGAGCGGACTCTGGCTTGACAGCGGAGGCGACGTGAGCGGACTCTGGCTTGACAGCGGAGGCGACGTGAGCGGACTCTGGCTTGACAGCGGAGGCGACGTGAGCGGACTCTGGCTTGACAGCGGAGGCGACGTGAGCGGACTCTGGCTTGACAGCGGAGGCGACGTGAGCGGACTCTGGCTTGACAGCGGAGGCGACGTGAGCGGACTCTGGCTTGACAGCGGAGGCGACGTGAGCGGACTCTGGCTTGACAGCGGAGGCGACGTGAGCGGACTCTGGCTTGACAGCGGAGGCGACGTGAGCGGACTCTGGCTTGACAGCGGAGGCGACGTGAGCGGACTCTGGCTTGACAGCGGAGGCGACGTGAGCGGACTCTGGCTTGACAGCGGAGGCGACGTGAGCGGACTCTGGCTTGACAGCGGAGGCGACGTGAGCGGACTCTGGCTTGACAGCGGAGGCGACGTGAGCGGACTCTGGCTTGACAGCGGAGGCGACGTGAGCGGACTCTGGCTTGACAGCGGAGGCGACGTGAGCGGACTCTGGCTTGACAGCGGAGGCGACGTGAGCGGACTCTGGCTTGACAGCGGAGGCGACGTGAGCGGACTCTGGCTTGACAGCGGAGGCGACGTGAGCGGACTCTGGCTTGACAGCGGAGGCGACGTGAGCGGACTCTGGCTTGACAGCGGAGGCGACGTGAGCGGACTCTGGCTTGACAGCGGAGGCGACGTGAGCGGACTCTGGCTTGACAGCGGAGGCGACGTGAGCGGACTCTGGCTTGACAGCGGAGGCGACGTGAGCGGACTCTGGCTTGACAGCGGAGGCGACGTGAGCGGACTCTGGCTTGACAGCGGAGGCGACGTGAGCGGACTCTGGCTTGACAGCGGAGGCGACGTGAGCGGACTCTGGCTTGACAGCGGAGGCGACGTGAGCGGACTCTGGCTTGACAGCGGAGGCGACGTGAGCGGACTCTGGCTTGACAGCGGAGGCGACGTGAGCGGACTCTGGCTTGACAGCGGAGGCGACGTGAGCGGACTCTGGCTTGACAGCGGAGGCGACGTGAGCGGACTCTGGCTTGACAGCGGAGGCGACGTGAGCGGACTCTGGCTTGACAGCGGAGGCGACGTGAGCGGACTCTGGCTTGACAGCGGAGGCGACGTGAGCGGACTCTGGCTTGACAGCGGAGGCGACGTGAGCGGACTCTGGCTTGACAGCGGAGGCGACGTGAGCGGACTCTGGCTTGACAGCGGAGGCGACGTGAGCGGACTCTGGCTTGACAGCGGAGGCGACGTGAGCGGACTCTGGCTTGACAGCGGAGGCGACGTGAGCGGACTCTGGCTTGACAGCGGAGGCGACGTGAGCGGACTCTGGCTTGACAGCGGAGGCGACGTGAGCGGACTCTGGCTTGACAGCGGAGGCGACGTGAGCGGACTCTGGCTTGACAGCGGAGGCGACGTGAGCGGACTCTGGCTTGACAGCGGAGGCGACGTGAGCGGACTCTGGCTTGACAGCGGAGGCGACGTGAGCGGACTCTGGCTTGACAGCGGAGGCGACGTGAGCGGACTCTGGCTTGACAGCGGAGGCGACGTGAGCGGACTCTGGCTTGACAGCGGAGGCGACGTGAGCGGACTCTGGCTTGACAGCGGAGGCGACGTGAGCGGACTCTGGCTTGACAGCGGAGGCGACGTGAGCGGACTCTGGCTTGACAGCGGAGGCGACGTGAGCGGACTCTGGCTTGACAGCGGAGGCGACGTGAGCGGACTCTGGCTTGACAGCGGAGGCGACGTGAGCGGACTCTGGCTTGACAGCGGAGGCGACGTGAGCGGACTCTGGCTTGACAGCGGAGGCGACGTGAGCGGACTCTGGCTTGACAGCGGAGGCGACGTGAGCGGACTCTGGCTTGACAGCGGAGGCGACGTGAGCGGACTCTGGCTTGACAGCGGAGGCGACGTGAGCGGACTCTGGCTTGACAGCGGAGGCGACGTGAGCGGACTCTGGCTTGACAGCGGAGGCGACGTGAGCGGACTCTGGCTTGACAGCGGAGGCGACGTGAGCGGACTCTGGCTTGACAGCGGAGGCGACGTGAGCGGACTCTGGCTTGACAGCGGAGGCGACGTGAGCGGACTCTGGCTTGACAGCGACGACGTGAGCGGACTCTGGCTTGACAGCGACGACGTGAGCGGACTCTGGCTTGACAGCGACGACGTGAGCGGACTCTGGCTTGACAGCGACGACGTGAGCGGACTCTGGCTTGACAGCGACGACGTGAAGGGGTGCTGTTGCTGCCGCCATTTTGTGAGTGAGTGCGGTGTCGCGTTCCTCCGCGACACCCACAGTAAAAGAAGAGCCCACACACAGCAAAGCATAGTCCATAAATTGACTGAGTGACGCACGGGGACCCTCACGGATTAACTGAGATTTGAGCGGCTGATTAATGCCCTCACAAAAAAAGTCTATTAGTGCATAGTCCGGCAGATCAGAAAAATAGGCGAGGTCTAAGTACTCCTGTATGTATTCCTCGAGCGGTCTCAAACCCTGCTCGAGGGTTAACAACAGTCGTGCAGTGTCCATACCTGGCCAATGTCCTCTGGAAAAGCCGCTGGATCCTTGTGTGGCCGAGTATTCTGTTACGGGGTTGACGAGACGTGAGACATGCGGATCCATATGCGAGGCTTTATTACAAAACATGGTCAGAAACAGGCAGGGTCAGACATCGGCAAACAGGTATGGTGGAGGCAAGACAGAGCAATCCGTGGAGCAAGCGTGGGTCAACGATCAGCGAACAATATCCAAAGGGGCAAGGCAGAGAGATAATCCAGAGACGAGAGCAATAATCCAAACAGGGAGCGAACAGAGTCCAAACGGCAGAGGCAAAGGGGTAAATCCAGTAAACAAAGGCAGGGTCAGACACGGCAAGATAAACAAGGCAAGACAAGACAAGACTAAGGCTCTGTAAAGTAGCTATCGCTTGGGGAGTGATAAATGCTAAACAATTACAGGAACAAAACAGAAACACGGAATGGCACGGTAAAGCAGCTAGCGCTAGGAGAGCACTATACGCAGGTCAATACTCGGCCCTGAGCAAGAGCAAGTCCCAGGCTTATATGGTGTGTTGGTGATTGTGAAATGGTGATCAGGTGTGGGCGAAATAGTGAACAGCTGTGCAAGTCGTCAGTGCAATGGATTATGGGAAATGGAGTCCAATGTGCTGTGTAGTGTGAAAAGTCCATGTGGTGAACGGGTGACCCCTGGTGGCGAGTTAATGGAAGAGCATGGCCAGGATTCGTGACAACATCAATAGTGGGCAACTCGCAACCCACAACAGAACCTGCCTTTTTTATCAACTTATTGAGTTTATTCTTCTCCTTCTCTAGCAATCCCCCTCCCCAGCAGGTGACAGCATACAAGATCACAGATGACACCACAGAATCATAAAAAGTCTTCAACAGTGCCTGACACACTCCAAAGGATCTCAGTCGCCTTAATAAATGAATGCGACTCTGACCCTTCTTATAAACCTGTACTGTATTGTCAGACCAATCAAGCTTGTTATTATTCAAATATACACCCAATTACTTATATGACGTGACAATCTCAATTTCAGACTCTTGAATATTCACTGGCACCACTTTGTGAGGATATCTACTAAAATCAACCACAATTTCCTTGGTCTTACTAGCGTTAAGCCTAAGACCATTCGTTTTACACCAGTATACAAAACTCTTTAAAAGCTCCCTTTATTCACTCTCATCATGCTCATTTATACAGCCAACAATTGCAGAATCATCTGAAAATCTGAAGTATAAAAAGTAAATAAAAACGGAGCTAAAACCGTTCCTTGGGGAACACCAGTGCTACTCATAACTACTTGGGACACACAGTTATGCATCCTTACATACTGTGGTAAATTAATAAAAATAAATTAAGAGCAGGCCTGTATTTTAAACCTATTATTGTTTTGTATAGAGTCTTTTTTAAACAATATTAGGGCCCTATAAAATATTCTTCTTCATTTTTCTGGTAATCAGATAATGGCATATAACATTAATTTGTAGTATTACTACAGCATTTCACCTGAGCATTGCAAATCATGCATATGGCTTTGTTCTTGATTCTTGTCAACAATATCTCTGCCATGATAAGCCCTGAATGAATGACAGGCTTTCTGTTGTAACATAGCGCAAGGTAAATAAGAGGGTGACATCTAGTGGAGAAAACTAATGATAAGATTCAATATTACTGGATGAATCCTAATTTTTCAACGAATCTCTTCAATAAATGATTCAATGACATACATTTGTTAACGGTCACTTTACGCCACCTAATAGTGAAAATGCAATCGACACACGTTATTTGAAGCGCCAGTTACTTTCAAAAGGGGATTTGCTCTATTTTGATCGCTGCCATACACATCAATGTTTATCTCTGAACTATAAACTTTCATCCCAATATTTCTGTGATAACATGAATGACTGTAAGACAAAAATAATACTGTGTAGCTGAAAAGACTATTTGTCTACCCTAACAGAGCTGTTTTTGACAAGGTTAAAAGGGTGTTGTTTACCACAACTGTTGAGGAATTTTAGCCAAAGTATGTTTCAGAAATGAAGACCCTGAAGAATCATACCAACATCTGATGTCCCCTTTAAAGCAGTCAATAAAATTTGTTTAACTTCAGATAACTGTGAAACTGTTGCTACAACAGACATATTTGGTTGTAAAATTCCAATAGACAACTGAATAGATTTAACATAAAAAAACTTATGCAATATATATATTTTTTATGAAACTCTTTCCAATACAAATACCACAAACAATGTATTTTAAATTGAAAAAGCAAAGGTTTACTAACCAAACAGGGTCCGATGTTGAGCTGAAACATGAAGAAACAGCAGAGACCACAGAAGGTACATGATTTTTTTTTCTTGCTGGAAACAGCAGAGGCCACACAGCTGAATTAGTAAGAATTCACATTTCCTTTAAATAATAACCAAATCAGGCCAACTATCCAACTGGAAGCTCAGATCAAACACTGTGTAATCAGATTTAAGGGTTACCAAAATGTTTATTTCACAAGCATGCTAAATTGAAGACGTTTCATTACTGTAACATGCATTTAAACAAGAACTGTCTGTCAGCATATCTCGGCTATGATTAGTGTAAGAAACATACATTTTTCAGTTTTCCCACAAACTTTGCTGTTTTTTGCCGTTGGTTCTGCTTCAAGACCCTCTTCATGCAAACACACACGGGAAGAACGAGACACACAGTGGTTTTCTTCAATGTCCTCCTCCTTCACAGTTTATAAATTCTTCTTGTTATGCATATTCATTGATTTAAGAACAAAGACTTTCAGAATTGATTGGATAAACAAATGATCAGATTATCATAAGGCCTCCTACTTCAGTTTAGCATTTGTGTAGATGGTTCTACTTCTTTCCAAGGCCACATTTTTCAGGATGAAAAACATAAGGGAGGATGAACACCGCAAACTATTTGTACTATTGTGCACGTACACAGGAAACATGACTTTATAATAGAACATTATGACCAACAAGCCAAAAATATACGTGAACGTGATGGAGGGGGAATTTTGTATCAAGTTATCTGAGGCTCTTAATATCCTTACAGTTATGCAAGTAAGTCCAGACAATCTAAATTCACACAACACAGAAAGTAAGAGATGAGTTAATTTCATTCATTAACCTGTATGACATACTGTATGTGTGAATTTACTATCTAGCTACTAGTTAGAAAAAACTCTACTTTTGTTCTACTCACATTCTGCATTTACAATTACTAGCTAACATTCACTAGTCTGTTTGGTAAAATGTGTTTCACTAATACAGTGTCTATATATGGTCAATAAAGTGATCTTATTTAAAGTTTCAGATTAACAGTTTCCATATATTAATGCAATGCATGTTACAAGGTGAGTTAGATATCAGTAATACATATCAAGCTCATGCAGTAAAAATACTGTAAAGTAAGATAAACCATATTGCTGAAAAAAAATTAAAACCATCACAGAATTTGCAATGGTTTTACTGGTTATTATGGGAATTTTATTGATTTTAATGGAAACTGTAATGATCCCTGTGGGTCTCTACAGGCAATATGTTGCCTTCTGTTGGTGGCTTGTTAAAGCCTCTCAATCCTAATGGAAGATGTCCAAAAACATATTACAGGAAACTATTTGTATTTATGGTTTGTAATGTTTGCAATGTTATTTGAAAGTGGAAACCATTAGAATTTCTGTAATGGTTTCTATTGGCTTTGTTTTAGTGGAAACAGATAGGCCTATATTTAATGCAGTGAAAATATAATTGACTCACCACATCACTGACATTTTAAAAAGGAAATGTGTAAATCTTACTGTATTCTTCAAGTTGTATCCTTCAAATACAGTGGTATTTTTCATAATGTTGTGGAGATGCCTACACACAACATCAACCTCTGTGCAGCTGCAGTTGTACAGTTAACTATTATCATTGGACATATTAAAACCGGACAATGGAGCACTTGACCACCGAATCCAGCAGTGTCCACCATAAGTGTGCATCATTGATCATTGTTTTCGCTAAATGTTTATATTTTCTCATAACATGAGATCTGCAGTTTAGTTTAAATATGTATTATTGTGCACCTCTAGCACTCCTCGCTGTCATTAGAACATAGCCACAGGAAAAGTGATCAAGCGCCTCCACTATAAACTCATTTTTGTTTAACTTCTGCATAATGAGTCATTTCAGTGCTTATCTCCATTAATGAGAGTAAATGTGTATATCGAAATGAAAACAGGTTAAATTCTAGTTTACTTCATAACTTTTCTCACTCCAATAAAAAGTGTGCATACGCAGTCAAGAACATCTGTACGGTGCGCACATATTTACGCCAACATTTTTATTTTTTAATAAATCCAGATAGGTGCATGGAATGCCCATTTCTATGCCCATTTTGTGCATACGCAACCTTTATACACAAGGCCCCAGCTGCAACTGAGTAATTAAAGCCATTTTAGCATAATAGCAGTTGAAATGGCTGAAAAATCATAAATACAACCACTGATAACGATTTAATGGCTTATCACTTTTGACCAATAGGTAACGCTGTTTTCAAATCGATGTGGTGTGTTCTGTGTGAGGTGTCAATGGCACACACAAAGTTTGGTGTCAATATGTCAAAGCTTTGCAGAGATACAGCCTCAGTGTCATTTTGGCATCATGCCTCAACTTTGTAGAGGCGCTATACGAAAATGGGTTCGCCTATCGCCACAAAATCCATAACTTTTTGCCAGCATGGTCTGAAGAGGATCAAATTTGGTGAAAATCTGGACAACGGTCTAGGAGGTAGGACTGTGCACAGATCTTTTGAGGGGCATGTACTGAAACTGAAAAACGGCCATTTACAATCACTCCGATAGCACTTGAAGGCAGCATGAAGCGTGCTCTGGCTCAGAACATAAAGTGCAATGTGAGGTCAGCCCCCGCTGACAATCGCGCTCGGGCTCGGTTCAAGGCCACCGTGCCTAGTGTTAGTACATCCTTAAAGCACTGTGGCTCAAGGCCAGCCATTTTCACTGTCGTGATGGATGATAGCATTCCATCCAAAGCCAAACTATTCCTAGTTTTGGTTTTGATAGTGGAGAGCACTATCTGCATCTGCATTCAAGTGGGGAAGCCACAGTGTTTTAAGTGGGAGCCCCTACCCCTTTTATCAAGACATTAAAATGTGCAACAAACACAACACAAAACACCATTCATAAACTGATAAATGTGTTCTCTTTCTCGCTCTTACGCACATACACAGCTTGTCATACATGCTCAGGGCAAGTTCTTCAATCATACTTTATGTGTACAGTATGTACATTGAGCACTGCTTTTCAATTGGTTCATTTGGGGCCTTTTTATTTTTAATACATTTACATAATACATATTATTTTATAACATCTCTAGTCTTTAGTTAGTTTCTATATCTGTTGTTTAAATTGTTACTTGCTGCTAAGAGGGATTTTCTTGTTTTGTACCTATTTCTACTTTTAATCTTTCGTTGCAATTTGTATTTTTGATTGCACTTGTTTGTAATTAGAATAATAGCCATAGGCTAAGAAGTAGCTTTTGTTATTTATACTTGCTCCCTTCCAGCACTTAAGTGCGAACTTTAGTATTGATTTGAGCAATCACCCTGCTACAGGCTTTTTGGTGTGCTAATCAGAAGGCGGCGACAGCTGTTTTCACTGAAGTATCGTTTGGCTGTGCATTTATTTGTTATTTGTCAGTTAACCCAGAAGCATCAGTGGAAGTGTTCAGCCTCGTCATGTAAAGACCTACGAGTATAAATACCTGCAACTTTAATTGAGCAACGATACCGGCAATGCACTTAAGTATTTTGTTTATCTTCCCTTTACACCAGGGGTCATTAAACTCTGCAGGAACTCTGGCCCCTCCAGGACCGAACTTGCTGACGCCTGCTTTACACACTCTCCTTTTTGTCCTCTTTTGTCCACCTCTATCATGTTTTTCCAGTAAATCAGGGTTGTCTCTCAACAATGCTCAAACATCACAGGCAGACAGCAACGCAATCTTGCAAACCTGCATGCTACTGTCACGATCTCTAGCTGGAGTGCCTATGTGCTCTACTAGAGGACACCTCATCCTGTACCCTTTACCATTCACCCCATTTCCCATAACTGCCCTTTGCCTGGTCTCATCATCAGTTCACAGCTGTCTCACATTAGAAGGACTATAAAAGATGCACACTCAAACACTTCACTGGTGATTGTTAGCCTGTAATGTTTTCCTGGTTCCTGTGTTTATCCGTGTTTCCTTGCCTTGTTTTCGTGTTTTGATCTTGGACTGTTCATCTGTTTTATTATCGTTTGCTGCCTGCCCTGACCTTTGCCTGTTTTTTGGATTACGCTTTTTCCTGTGCCTAGGAAATTACTGTTTGTTGGTATTTGGACTCCCTTTCCTTTACCTCCCTGTTTCTCCTTTCCTCTCTCTCACATGTTTCCTGCTGCCATCGGTCTTCTCTCTCTCTGGATTCTCTTTTTTGTCTTCCTTCTCCATTTCTCTCCATCTTCTTTCTACCCTTTTAGCTGCTTCCCGTTCTCTCTCCACTTTCCTTTCTTCCATCTCTCTCATCAAAAGAAAAATATATTTATATTTACGGACATCTGGAATCAATTTCTGACTTATTTCAATATACATGAGAATCCTGGCACCGGACCCATGCACTCTCCCAACAACAACTTTACAAACATATAGTTAGACAGATGAATAAGGGGAGTGAATATATAGACCTACAAGATTCAACGACCTCACTAGGGCCGTTTCTGAATGAGTGAACATGTCAAAGTGGATTGAATGCACATGCAACCGGATTCATTCCTAAATAAACTGATTCCCCCCTCAGGGCATGGGAAATGTTTTGAAGGAGACCGTGTAGTAAATCAACCCTCCCTGCTAAGGGTGACAGGATTCTCTCTGGTGCACCATACTCTCATTGAAATAAATAAATCAAGCAGAGCATTCCTGGCTGTTCCACCCCTGAATGTCGACGTACTCTCATACCACCCTGGTGTGCCTACAGCAACCGTTTTTTTTTCTCTCTCCCTTTCTTAGATGAATTCTTTATTTAATTTCTACTTATTTATTTCAATAATTTCTCTCCCTCTCTTTATTTATTTTGTATCCATTCAATTATTATCTTTCTTTATCTTTGTCACGGTCCTGCTGGTGTGCCCTGATTGGCCACCAGATGTCACTGTGTTTGTTTGAGCACATGGCTTGTTGTTTGTGGTTTGTGCCATGTGCTCTCCTGTCTAGTGTCTGACCCCGCCCTCCTTGTTATCTCATTATTGTTTCAGTGACTTCACCTGTGTCCTCCTCTTTGTCTCCCTATTTATTCTCCTGGTGTCTGCAGTCCTGTGCAGTTTCGTTGTTTTATGTAAGATGTTTGACGTCGTGTGTTTGTTTGCAATCGCTGCCTGCCTGCCTACCTGCCTGTTTTTCCCCCTCGGGGTGGTTTTTGTTTCATTTTATTATTAAAGGACCCACCATTCTCCTGCACTTGAGTCCTCGCCTCATCTCTCTTCCAGGGCCATGACAATCTTCCTTTTATTTTTGAACTTTCTTTCCTTTTCCTCTATAAACATTCTGCTCTGACCTTCTACAAAGAGGCTGTTCTATCTATCTATCTATATATATATATATATATATTAGTATATACATACATCCAAATCTCGTGAGAATTAGTGCACCAGCCAGGTGAATATTTATGATTCAAACATACTTTTTTGCTCGCCTACTATATAGTGGGGAAGTATGCGGTTTTGAACGCAGTCAGACACCTTGATTCTGAATGAATCAGCCATTTCTGTATGAATCAAAAGCAAAGTCCACTAAAGGAGGTAGAGCTTTTTCACATTTGGCTCCCAAACTCTGGAATAGCCTTCCTGATAACGTTCGGGGTTCAGATACACTCTCTCTGTTTAAATCTAGATTAAAGACACATCTCTTTAGCCAAGCATTCACATAATGCATTTTATAATCTTGTACTGCAGTTATATCTGATCAGACGTACATTATTATTATTCTTTAGCTTGGGTTAAACAAATCATTTTTTGCTTAGATGGAACAGCAGCTACGCTAATTATGTCTCTATTTGTTTCTCTGTTGATTAACATCCCGTGGTAACTAGGAATGACAGAAGCTTCAGTCTGGATCCAACCCTTAAATGATCTGAGATGACCGAACACCTGAGAAAAGATGATGCCAACCCCTCAGAGGATGCCAATGCTCAGACAACATACAGAATGACCAAATGTTGCCATAAGTTAAATATTAAGTTTCTGCAATATATAAATAAATTGTGGAAACTTAAATTCAAGTTTATTTGTATAGCGCTTTTTACGATATAAATCGTTGCAAAGCAGCTCTACAGGGAATTATTTCATTACATAGTATCAGTTCTTCCCACGGTCCTGTAGAGCAGGGGTTTTCAACCTTTTAGGACATGCGCCCCCCTAAGTTTGTCTAATTTCACTCGCGCGAGTGAAATTAGACAAACTTAGGGGGACGCATGTCCTAAAAGGTTGAAAACATTAAGAAACATTAAGAAACATAAACATATAACCAGTTTACCTGATTCAGTGTGATGGCTGAGCTTGTTTCTGAGATAACAACATGCCAATCCGTGGTTGGATTTCTGACATGACTAACCGTAAATCATTTTACCCCATTCTCACTGTCGCCGAACAGCGGGAGTCAGATTGCCCCCTAGCGGATGGCTGAAGAATTGAAAGCTCGTATTCATAATTCTTCAAGGCAATGTCTCTGAATTAATTGATGCTCGCGCCCCCCTTGACAGGTGCTGGCGCCCCACAGATTGAAAACCCCTGCTGTAGAGGATAAAGCAGTATGGAAAATGGATGGATGAATGTATCAATTCTTAATTTAAATAGTTTTTAATTATGATTTTTGCATAGTTAATAGCTAAGTAATTGAGAGAATCAGGTCCCAAATTTCATTGCTGAGTTTATCTTGTGTTGTGTCTCTGTTTTATTTAATATAGTTTTTTTGTGAACAATTTTTTATTTTATTTAAAGGCAAACTCAAACAAAAAGATAAATAAATAACATGCATGAAAATACAAAAACTGCAGTTTGGGGAAGCCGATCAATGCAAACAGAAGTGCCCCAAAGGGGACAAACAAAGTCCATGCAGCAATTTGAAATGGATCATTCGATGATCAGGGCTCTTCGAGGATGATTAGGTTGTCTCCCAAATCCGATCAGAAAACAAAGTTGATGTTTTTTTAACCCCACTTTATTACTCGTGTGAATTTGAAGTTATTCTGTTCTCTTATAATAGGGCTAATGACAGTGTTATAAAGAATGGTACTGGCTGTCATGTTACGGTCACTGATTAAGACTGGGGAGGACGGCAGCCTGGGTTTTTTCCCCCTTGTCTGCAAAGTTTTAAGCCGTGAATCGATCTTTTTTTCGTATTTATTTCCTTATTTATTTATTGTCATTGAACATAAGATCTGATTAACGTGGATCTTATTATTATTAGTCTTCTCTGCTAGATGTCACCCTCTTCTTTACCTTGCTTGTCGTTACAACGGAGAGCCTGTCAATTACTTGTTGATTCAGAGTTTGACATGGCGAACACAGGTGATCCCTCGACGCTAATAACACCTTTAAACAAAAAGGCAGCGGTATGGAAGCATTTGTCATGCTGATGTGAAATATTGTAGTAATACTACAAATCTGCGGAATCATTTGACAAGACATTCCCCCGAAGTGCAACACCCCACCGACGAAAAGAAAACCGGACATTTTAAATGCCTTAACTAGCAAAATACCTCATAATTCACCTCGTGCACAAAAGATCACCGAGACGATTGCAATTTTTATTTGCAAAGATATAAGGCCAGCATTGTCGAAAACGACAGATTCCGTTACATGTTGAACATACTGGAGCCACGTTATTCTGTTCCTAGGCCCAAAGGTGAGCATAGAGGTGATCCCAAGACTTTACAACGAAGTAAAAATAAATATTGCTGTGTCCTTACAGTCAGCGGACGGGGTGGCCCTCACGTGTTCATTTCTTGACTAGTATTGGTGCTGCCAATACTACAGGGAAACTATGTAGTTTCCCTGTTGTATTGTATGAAACTAACATAAACAGGCTTCACAATGTATTACAGTCTCTGTTATATGTGTACTAATAGCCACCGCAAACTTGAATAGTTGAGCGAACCATTAAATATATAATTTAAACATGTAAACTAAATTAATGAATACAACAAACATGCCCCATCAGAAGAAATATAATTAAAACATCATAATACTGTATACACCCATCAACAGTCTATAAAATGAATATTTGAGAATTAGATATATGAACAATATTATAGACCAAGATCACCATAAACATACTTTTAAATCAAATGGTGATTCCTCAATACATTGCTCTTTCCATTACAAACACACAATTATAAACTCAATGAACATCATATTATTACGGGTAATCAGTGTGCTGGAGCTTTTAATCCTTCAGATTTCATTATATTAACAACAAATCTGTCGCGGCACGTCCGAGATTGAAACGCCATTTTCATTAAAAAAAAGACACAGAAAGTGTATATTATCATCTTAAAATAGTATACACATATTTTCAACATTTTGTTCATGTTTTATGTCCTTGGGGATAGCGTTCACCCACCTATTTGAATAAAACGATAAGACAGACACGTTGTGCTGTCCCAGATAGCACACGTACGCCTGCAAGATGTCTGTTAAAGATCTCTTGATCTGGAAAGCATCTGCTGTCTACAAACGTCTGGCAGACGTCTTTCAGATGTCAATTTTACATACATTCTAAACATCTTAAAGACATCTAATAGACGTCTACTTGACATCTAAAAGGAAACGTCCTATATATGTCTTGCAGATGAGCAAACACTATAAAAAATGTCTTGCAGATGTAAATGCAGACGTCAAATAGACGTCTCCGAGATGTACGTGTGCTATCAGGGGTCGCTCTTGTAATGGCTTCTTCTCCGCGACTCACTGTTAACCACTCAGTCTCTGTTCAGCAGTGTCTCCCCCTGCTGTCCACTGGGTTATACCACAACATTCAGTTTAATCACAGTACTTGAAACATCAAAAATACTTGAAAAAACAAACAAATTATTCCTGTGACTACACATACAGGGTGTCACATGTGTAGCGCATATATAGTGCAGTGATCCTGGGATGTGAACACTATAAAGTGGGGCAATTCCAACGTCGTAAGGACAGTCTGGTGCTTCTGACTCACAGCCTGTACGTAGTTTCGATATTTCAAGAATTTGTTAACTTACTGACTATTCAAACGTGAGTTTTGAGCAGTGCAGAGTAGTGCTTGTTTGGCGTTTCTACAATCACAAATGCAGAGCTATGTTTACGCTGCACAACATGTAAAAAGACTGTGTGAGTCATTATAATCAGTCATTGGCTGCATATACACTGCAGAATAGAATAATATTTAGGTGGTAGATATTGTTAAGCATTTTTTTTTTTTTTTTTTTAGTAATTAACCCTCTAAGCGCCAAAGTCGCAAAATTGCGACAAGACGTCATACTTCATGAAATGGGCTGTAGTTCCTAATCTGGTGTAATGGCTCATTTGTATTCCCTTCCACTAGATGGCAGACATGTAGTACTTCGATTCTAGACCAAAATTGTTCGAGGAAATAGCAGAGTAAGTGAGCTATCGTGTCATTGATGCGGAAGCAATTCAGTTCATAGCGTCTGAGTAAATTGTGAGATTTGTGAGAGAAAATCGCCAAACGGCTAATAAAAGTTGTACTGTGAGGATGTGTTGCAAATGTCATTCGCCGATTCTGACTCTGAAGGGGAATATTTGCCTTTTGGAAATGACGATCGGCCGTCTAATGATCGCGCTTCTCCAATGGTGCCATGGTGCCGCGCGCAAGGCGCGATCGTTCACAAAGCACAAACAAGTGATTATTTCAACACTTTGCCCAACGGGGATGAGGGTGGCAGGGGTGGACGTGGTCTTAGTGTCCATAGGAGAGCTGTTGCTCTCTGATAATCGGCCAGATTGCGCTGTTTGTTCTGATCGCGCGCTCCAAGGGCCGCCGGCAGACAGTACAGGTGCAGTCAGTTTGGGGTAGGTCTGTGCGCTGTGCCATGCAATGAGAGGTACCATACTCTCAAGAACTATAAACTGTCACATAGATACCTGATTGGACAGATAGCTGGTCAACTGATCAAACAATAGGCACATGTATTTTACTATGGCACAGTAATATAGTAATAATTTACTACTTTCTCCTGTTTTACTGTTGATTTCCTCTTTTCCTGATCATTTGGAATGAGGATAAAAAGACAAAAAAACAACAACAACATGCAAATAAGTTCAAACATCCATTCAATATCTATTATTTCCTGAATATTACTGATGAACTGATCAAAAAGTAGGCTACTGTTCACATGCGTTTTACTACTATATAGTATAGTAATATAGTAATAATTTAGTACTTTCTCCTGTTTTATTGTTGGTTTCCTCTTTTCTGATTATTTGGAATGAGGAGAAAAAGACAAAAAAACAAACAAAAAAATCAAACATCAATTCAATATCTACTATTTCCTAAATATTATGAAATTCAAGAGGGCCGCCCATGATGACATCATAATATGCAAATTAGATGAGTATATTTACACCCCACATAAACTTTCGGTCATGCCCAACATTTTTCTAATTTACAGTAGATCTCTATCTTTAAGCCATTTCAAGCCACAAGCTTTTGAAATCTTGATGTCAAAATCCAGCATTTTTTCCAAAAAACCCTGGCGCCTAAAGGGTTAAATCCAAATTTGTTCATCAGTGATTGTACTGTATATCAAAGGCAGGGACATCTTTGTGTGTATTTTATTTTGTGGTTTCAATGGATTGAATGGACAAAATTATTACGCTGCTGTTTTATTGTTTCTGTTTCATTTGTCTGTACTGCAAAATGTTTAAAAAAACCTCACTTTTCAATGACTTAGGAGTTGCATTTACAGGGGAAAATCCTACCCGACCGCTTACACAGCAGGCGCAAATGCACGTATCCGATTCATATCTGATTTATTTCCATATATTAATGAGGCCATTATGTCTTCACTGAATGCAATTAGATACCATTTTGAAATATATTCCAAATCTAAAAAGACAAATAAAAGAATTGAAGCCTTTCAATTTCATTACCATTTATACAAACTTAGTAATAATTTTGTGCTGTAATGTATGTAAACATGGGCCATGTAACATATACTGCAGTAAATTCTAATCAGTAGGTATAGTTTCATGCTTGTTTTATAAATACATTTTACAACATAATAAATTGTGTTATGCTTCTCATTGTTCTATGAGTGATCGAATGAGTTTGAGTGTCAAACTGTGCTAGTGTTATTGGCTGGTCACAAAGCACTTTTCATTCTATCGACTTCCATTTACATGTAGACAAATGTGGGAAACAGTAAACGCAAGCTCAAGAAAATTGTGTTGCATTCTAAATGTACATTTTGATTAACTCTGTGTGATGAACGTGTGACCAAAAATCAGTATGTCAAACTTGGACCTCTAAGCTGAATTAAAAGAACAGAAACTTTAAATCTGCAGCACTGCAATAAAGTGGTGTAGATTGCATATTTTTATATTTTGGTTCTATTAGCATGTTTTTGTTTGATTTTTTACACATTTCTCAATACTTGGGTCAGTTTATCAAAACTCTTCCAACACTTTGCTAACCAACTTTCAGCTTGGGGCAGTAAATTTCACATTCAAAATGCATTATCAAACATTACATTTAGTCATTTAGCAGATGCTTTTATCCAAAGCGACTTACAAAAGAGGACAATAGAAGCAATCAAAACCAACAGATCAATAATATGCAATAATATGCAAACTTTGTCTCATCAAACAATGACCTAAAAACTACCCACAGGAGGCATTTCACAAGGTTTTTGTTGTTTTTTGTAAAAGTTCTTAAAGCAAGAATAACACTATTGTTTAGAATTAACTGCAGTTAATGGAGTGATCCATGTTTTTCATTGCAATGCAAAATTATTCTTACACTTCTCCTTTTTATAGATGGCAATGAAATGAAAACACCTATCTAGCCAGGGCTTAAAATAACACTTGTCAAGTGCCAAATGCGAGTAAAAATCGTTGTTGTCCAATTCATACAATGTCTCAGAGAAAGCAGTATGTTTAGTACAAATATCAAAACACAAAGCCTGCACTGTAATTATATAAATATTAGTACTGGGCAATGATTAATCACAATTAATCACACCCAAAATAAAAGTATTTGTTTACATATTATATGTGTGTTTACTGTGTATATTTATTATGTATGTAAATACACACACATAAGTATGTTGTTTGCATATTAAATATATTTCTATATAAAAAAAATTATGAATATAAATACATGTAAATATATTTCAAAAATATATACTGCATGTGTGTGTATTTATTTATATATACATAATAAATATACACAGTACATATATTATGTAAACAAAACCTTTATTTAGGATGTGCCCAGCCCTAATAATTACTATAATATTCAGATTGATTAAATAATTTATTATTAATATTACATATAATTTTAATATTTTGATCAGTATAACTGTAATAATAATAAAAATAGTAATAACAATAATTGTATTAATATTATAAATTAGTATACTACTACTACTACTAATAATAATAATAATAGCAATAATACAGTAAAATTACAAAACTAATATGGTAGTAATGACAATTCTTTATTATTTGTTTAATTATATAATTGTATTAAATTAATATTATATATAAATACTATAAATTATATTGTATATTATGTTACATTAATATTAATAATTATTATAACATTCAGATTGATTAAATAAACTATTAGTATGAAATATAAATATTTTTTATCAGTATTATAATTATTATTACAACAGTAAAATTACAAAGGTAATATTTATGGAAGTAATGACAATACTTTACTTATTTGTTTAAGTTTATAAATAATAATTATATTATATATTATTTTACATTTTACTTTACATCATTATATTTTACATCATTAACTCCATGTAGATCACAAACTACTGAAATGGCCGAAAAAAAAAAAAATCTGCAGTATGGGAATATTTTGGGTATCCGAAAAATCTAGTTTGCAAGAAATGTGGATAAATAGTGGCTGCAAAAGGAGGAAATACGTCGAACATGTTCTCCCATATTCGCGAACACCATCCCTCCGTGAAGATAAAGGTAGGCCGTATTATTTCTGTGATGCAGAGGGAATCCTGGAATCCAGTCATGTAATTGGAGTCAATTACAGTATAATACAGATGCCACGTAAAAAGTGCGATTTGAAAGATACTGGAATAAATCAAAATATAGCTGTGCAGTAAATCAAATCGCGATGTGCGTGTCTGTGAATATACAGCGCAAAAAGACTGCTATATACTGTAATTCTATATTCTGAGTGTCTCTGTATGAATGAGCAGTGCCGTTTCGCCTAGTAGATCTAGTACACACTCAAGTACCACGATGCTCATGGTTTTTAAAGTGTCTGCTGTCTCACTCACTATGTGAAGACGTGAACACATGAACATATCCAGAGGCTACTCTGAGAGAACACTTAATCATTTTATAATTTTATTTAAAAGAATAATCATCAAATACACTGACTGAAACTCATAGGTGTTTAGTACAACCTGTCAAAAAAGCTAAAAGTTTGGTTTAGCCTGAAGAAATAATGACTGAAACATTACTATTGTGTATAGTCTTTTATAATAGATTTTTTTAGACCTGTGGACCAGCAGCAGTGGAGGTGGGGAGCCATTCATAAGTTTTACAGTCCACTACCTCTCCTCAGATTGGCAGCTTAAGTGCCATTGTTTGGGGTCTCATTTTTTTCCTGAAGACCACACCTCAGAAAACATCTCTGAGATGTCTGAAAATATGCTCCAGGAATGGAAGATTTCAAAAGAAAGTCTGTGCGGAATTACCACAGACAATGCAACAAATTTGCAGCTTTTTCTCACTTGTTTTGGCCACAATTTAAATCTGGCCATTAGCAAAGCCTTGAAGCTCCAAAGGGTTGAATCTGCTGTCAGGGCATGCAGACACTTGATTCAAGGATTTACTCAGAGTTGGAAAAGGAAGAGAGAATAAAAAAAAAAAAACAGGCAGACCTGGAACTCCCTGAGCATGCCCTCATCCATGACGTGGTAACAAGGTGGGGATCAACTTATGAGATGATCTCCAGGTTCCTGGAGCAACAACAGGCTGTCTGTGCAGTCCTGGCTAGTGACAGGAGTACATGGCATTTCATGCTAAAAGATAATGACATTGCCACTCTTGAGAATGTCAATCAGCTCCTTCAACCACTCTATGACCTCACTGATGCCCTGGCATCGGAGAAACGGGTCACACTGTCCTCACTCACATCGGCACTGGAGCACATTGGCAGCGAAATCTTCTCTGAGCAAGCTGAAGACAATCTGCTCATCAGACAGATGAAGCAAGTAATGAGAGAAGACTTGCAAGGGAGATACACAAAGCAGGTGGAACGAGTGCTACAAATCTCCAGCTTTGTGGATGCCCGATTTAAGGGACCCTTCTGTAAAAACCTGGATGACACCGTTGAGGCATGTGTGGAAGAAGCTGTGAACCTTGCAACAACTTTGGATAGAGAACATCCTCAAGCAGAAAGAGGAGAAAATTGGGCAGAAGCGGGAAGCAGCAGTACTACCACCACCAAAATGTCTATCTGGTTTGTTACAGCGAATCACTTCAGAACAAGGCAACCTCAGGAAATGAGAATGTCAGTGATAAAGTGCTGTCTGAAATGACGATGTACAAGTCTCTTCCCACCATCAGCGCGGACACTGACCCACTGGCATGGTGGAAAATGCATGCTGACGAAATGCCTCTTCTGGCAAATGTGGCCAGAAAGTATCTTTGTGTCCCTGCCACGAGTGTACCTTCGGAGAGGATGTTTAGTACAAGTGGACACATTCTCTCACCTCAGCAGTCAAGAATGAGCCTTGAAAATCTCAACATGCTTACATTTCTTCATCATAACCTGACCTGGAAAAAAAAGCAAAGAAATGCATGCTGCTATGATAATCTTAACAAACATGAAAATATTAACAAACATGACCCTGCACATTTTGCTCTCCCATATATGCTGTTAAAGAGGAAGAACAGTTTGGTTTATTCTTGTCTAATATAAAGAGAAATAACTTATTCCTTATTTTGTTCAAATGGGAGATGTGGTGCTTTATTTTTCTTTTTTTCCCCCCAAAAAGTAGACTCATACTTACATAAAAAGTTTTTTTATTTTCATAAAAAAAAGGTTTGTTACAATAAACCATGTTCAACCAAAAACCATATCTGTTTTTATTCATTTAAGGGTCATTGTAGCTGATGATTATAATAATAATGGTAATTTAATACCGTATACCGCGAAACCGTGACATTTTCTGAGAGGATTATCATACCGTGAAAATCTCATACCGTTACAACCCTAATAGTCACAAACCAATCTCCGGTTCTGATATGAGACAGAAATGGATTTTAAAATCAGCATCTTGTATTTGCTCACTCTGAACACAATATTTAGGCGACGCAAGTCTAAAATTAGATGTAAACCCCCATTATTTTTGGGCAAAGCAAAATTCCGGCTGTAGAAGTCTGACTCTGTCTGAGAGGGAGGTATTTCTTCTATAGCCCATTTCTCTAGGAGTGACACAATCTCCTGACTCAACGCTGAGGCATCTAATGGTACAGAGCACCCACTGCGAGATCCACGTGGCCCAGTAGTCTGCCAGGGGGCTTAACCGTTCTATGCTTGGAAACTGCTGAACTGCAGGTGCTGAAACATCCTCTGATCGCCACTGGGATCTGCGAAAACAGGAAGCACGTGCGGAGAGACCACACTTAATGAAGTCGTAGTTATAACCCGATCCTCCTGCATCGGGCCCTGAAGCACGTGAGTGGCTGGAACCTCTGAATCAGGAAGCTGTCCAATCGCCTGATCGGGCCGACCTGCCCCATCGAAAGTGGGGGCTTTGAGCACTGTCATAAACGAGCCATGCGCGCATGAAAATGAAAATCTGGAAAAGTCTCAAAACAAAGGTGCCTAGCGTTGCCCTTGACTAAAGATGTGTATAGTCGACTAGTAGTCATTCATTTAGGCAAATAATCATCCAATAGTTTGTTTATATTAATAAGTCATATAAATCATAATAATGAGCCTCTAATAGTCTAAAATATGTAGCCATGCATAAAGCTTGCTGGAGGGCAAAAGTAATGATTATGAATGTGTTGGGGAAAAAAACAACAACAAAGAGACTGCCTGAACATTTTAGTTATTAATTAATTACCACATTGAGCACCCGTGTTAATGATCTGTCCATCAAAGTAACTGATTCATCTCATGACCCCTTTAAACATTTAGCTGGCAGAATAGCTTTGGATGTTTTTGTTTTTATTTCTTTCATAGTATTTTGCCACATCTCAGCCTGCAAAATTTTGCTGAGCTGTAATAAATGTGACCACACCTTAATGAGGAATTTTGAGTTCTGAAAATGACATTGCTTTGGGGAAACATATAGACTATGGAGTGATTTTATTTTAAACAAAACATTTTTTTTTTTTTACCATTGTGATCTTTCCTAAATAGAAGGTTTGTGAATGTTGAAACCGAGCAGGGTGACAAGGACTCAATTGAACTACACGAGAGCAGAGGGGTCAGATGATGAGTCTGAGATGCTGGATAAGAAGTCTAACTTAAAATCCAGCAATCTTCTTGAAAAGACCATTTGAAAGACTGAAAGAGACACAATGTTTAATTCAGCTGATGAGGTTGAGAAAGCAAAGCAAAAAAGTCCAACAAGAAAAAAATCAAAACAAGTTGGCAAAATCCTGACACGTATTTGGAACTAAAACAGTACTATTTACTGTGAAAAGGCACAAGGCAAGATCTCTAGACATTTTGAGAGAAGTCATTGAAATGAAATAGACGTTGCGTGGAAGTCTTGGAAACTGGACGTGGCAAGAGTTTTACTTGGCAACAACCAACTGCTGATGAAGCCATTTCTGATTTCCTTCCCTCTCCCGATTGTCTTATTTATGTGAAAAGGAGAGAAAGTGAGATCAGCTGTGACCTGTCTTATACCAACGGCAGCAAAGTGCTCTGTAGGCATATTAGACCTCTCTTGCAAGTCATGCGAGAAGATGAAACCACACAAACAATAATGAAGGGCCAATTGATTTGTCTATATAGTGAATTACTTTATAGAAAGTCTGGTCATGATAAATCACAAGATTAGTACATGATTCCAAAAATGAGGGAGCTGGCCAAGGTAAGTCAAAATCAAAAAAAGTGAGGAACCTTGAGGAGCTTTGTAAGCCTGAGAACTTTCTCCAAGCCATCACTGCTTGTAAGGGAGTGAGCAATTATCAGCTCTTGCTCTGAAGATCGGATACTTCTTGAAGGATGCCTGTCAGTTTAGTTTGGGACAAAGTTTAATGGCAGGCAGAGCCAGTTCTAGACATTTGGAGGCCCTAGGCAAAATTCAAGTTGGAGCCCCCCCCCCCAATAAAAAGCACTTGAAAAAAATATGATTCCTAACCATTTTAGTTATACAACATTTCATTTTAAAATGTGTATATTTTTACTTGTATAGTGCCGGTCAAAAGTTTGGACACATTTTTGAAAGTCGCTTATGATCATCTGCATTTATTTGATCACAAATACAGAAACTATAATAAACTATAAAATTGTGAAAAAAAAAATTTTAAATAATGGTTTTCTATTTTTAGAATACTTTAAAATATAAATTTCTGTAAGTCATAGCTGAATTTTGAGCATCAATTTAGCACATCCTTTAATGAAAATATTAATTTCTTTAAAAAAAATACTGACCCATATTGCAAACTTTTGAACGGTATTGTTACAAAAGATTTCTATTTTACACTGGACAAAATTATAAAACGCAACACTTTTGTTTTTGCCCCCCTTTTTCATGAGCTGAAGACTTTTTCTATGTACACAAAAGGCCTATTTCTCTCAAATATTCACAAATCTGTCTAAATCTGTGTTAGTGAGCACTTCTCCTTTGCCGAGATAATCCATCCACCTCACAGGTGTGGCATATCAAGATCCTGATTAGACAGCATTTTTCCCCCTCCCATTTAGCCAATTGTATCTAGTCTACATATATTGGTATTATTAATATTAATAAATATAAATATTACGTATTGTACCGCTATCGTGGAGGGGAACTTTTCCCTAATTCAGTAAACACGTAGTAAAAGAAACAGTCTGATACCACTAAATCAAACATTGTTCAGTTTGTTATCCAAAACAAAACAACATTGTTCAGTTACGTATAACACGTAAAGCTCACTTTTTCAGTTCATTCCCCGTCCACGAATCCCTCGAATTCTTCTTCTTAAGTGTCCGAATTGAACAGTTGAGTGTAAGCAAGCACAGTACCGGTGTTTACTGACTACGGTAACATTTTTACAGAGCACCTTGATCTATATATAAGGCGCTCCGGATTACAAGGCGCACTGTCGTTTTTTGAGAAAATTAAAGGTTTTTAAGTGCGCGTTATAGTGCGGAAAATACGGTAAGTGTTATGTGTGTATATATATATATATATATATATATATATATATATATATATATATATATATATATATATATATACACACACACACACACAACACTTTCAGTTTATTTATGTATATATATATATATATATATATATATATATATATAAATATAAATAAACTGAAAGTGTTATTGTTAGAGCAGTAATGTAATCATCAACACAATTTATAAGTTACACGCATCTGAGGTACTTAAAAAAAGAGGTCTGGTGTTTGCTTTCTGAATTTGAATATAAACTTCTTTGCTTTTACTTTTGTAGCTAGTCAGCTCATGGCGCGATGTTATTCACTGTACGTGCAAATAAATAGCATCGAGTCTGAAGAAAGAAATAAAGTAAACTAATCCTTTAAATGCTGCTTTTTATTTTTACAGGACAACAGTATGTATTATTACAATATAAGATATATCTATATATTTGTGCTAAAATGTATATTTTTAATAAGTGCTGGGGGGCGTGGCTTGTTGGAGTGACTTGGGAAGTGGTCAGATTTTCCTTCTTTTTTGTCTCTAGCTGATCACATGCCTGAATATAATATATATGTGCAGCTAATAATTAGAGTAGAGTAGCATTTTTAAATATCTAATATCTTTCAATGCATTAATACATTTATTCAACGAGGATGCATTACATAAAAAAACCATACAAAAGATTTTTGAACACAACCTTTCTTAACATTGTATTCATCAAAGAAGTTTGAAAAATTGTGCAGAGGCAGCGAGAGAACATTCCTCAAGTCTGTTTAGACAGTGCAACTACAGCATAGTGATTAATTAAATATAATTACATTTTCATCAACCGGTATCCATGATCACATTACAGAGCTCCAGAGCCTATATCGACTATGCTGGTTATCAGATATATAAACAAAATTAAGTATTTTTATTTAAAAGAAATCTATATCAGTCCATCTCTATGTATGCAAAGATCCTGATTCGGAGGACAGAAGAACTTTATGATCTTATAATGTCAATAAGTGAACTTTTTAAGAATAGTACATTTTTAAAAAGATAAAGAAAAATGTAAACTAAAGAAAAATAGTTGTTCTCCAAACAGGAAAAAAAAAGTCCTTTTACTTCAGGTGCATAGAGCCAAGGGAATACTTGCTAGTTGCACACTGAATCCAGTGCCAGCTGAAAAAGTCTAGAAAAACAATGTTTTTATTTTAAAAACTGCATCATGCAAAAAAGTTTAGGGTGCATGTAAATTAAAACCAGACAAACAAATAGTCCATTTGTTTTTTTTTTCACATGCACCCTGCACTTTTCGCACAATGCGATTTAAAAAAAAAAAAAATCAGTGTGCAGCTAGCAACCTATTTGCTCATTAAAAGAGATAAAGAATAAATTACAAAAAATAACAATATAGCTGCTCTTTTCTCATATTTATGAAATAATTTACAGCACAACAGCCCTCTTCATCAAACAATTCTGAGAATTACTGTTCAAACTGTCTTTAGGAAGAGAGATGGTGGGAGAAAGTAGAACGTGAGAGAAAGGGGAAATAAGAGGAGGTTTGGGACGCTTCTGAAGTTGGAGGATGCAGCATTGAATGCAATAAACCCAGACTGGTTGCTGCCCGTGTAAGACTTGATCCAGTCCTGGTACTGAGAGACTCTGGCGAACACAGTGGGATATATGGGCACAGCACATTCTCTACCAAAACTCACAATGCCAGACTGAATCCACAGGGAGCCGTTCCTGCTGAGCATCGGACCTCCAGAGTCTCCCTGTATTGACAAACATTCAGCATTTATATCTCTGAACAGCTGTTACAGACAGAAGTATGCAATAGTGCAGTCCAATGGTAAAAGTATACTGACCGTGTATCTGTAAAAAATTTCTTTCTTTTTTTTTTCTGAGGCCGGCATACCTTTTTCAATTGTTCACAAGTCTCAAAAAGTAATCAGTGCAAGTCTTCAGTCAGCTTTTCATAAGTCTTTATTTTTGCAACTTGATTCCACTTGAGCAAGTGTGAACTTGACCTATAATAAATATATATATATATATATATATATATATATATATATATATATACACATACATATATATATATATATATATATATATATATATATATATACATACATATATAAACACACACACACACTTATACAGTATATGTATAAACAACTCGAATTCTGGAAATGTTGGGACATTTTTAAAAAAATGAATAAAATGAAAACTAAAATAACTTCAAATTACATGAGCCAATATTTTATTTACAATAGAACATAGATAACAAATGTTTAAACTGAGAAATTTTAAATTGTGCCTTTGTAGTGGATGGTGATGAGGATCCAATGACGTGCAGGTGTGTTCAATGATTAGGTGAAGCCAGGTGAGGGTGTGTGTTGTGATTGGAGAGGGAGAAGGACAGACAGACAGACTCGTAACAATACCCTTAAGTCCCTTATTATTGTGGCATAATGGACTAAATTGAATAATAATAGAATAATAATAAGCTTTTTGCTGTATGGGAGGACAAGTGAAAGTTTGCGTATTGTGTTCATGGCCGTCTGCTTGCCTTGTAGTACATTTAATAATAACTATACATTGAATTTTATGTTTTAATTGCACTTAATGTATCTTAATATATTAAGCCATGTTAAGTGTTTATGGTTTTCTAGAAACTTTGCGTATTGCATTCATGTTCTGTAGCCACGGATTTGCGGGTCTTGTCTTTTTCTCCTACAGATGACTTGCAGGACCCTGTTCGTTATTGAACTGAATTAGTTTTAACAAAGTCTCTTTATGACAAGTCCTGTCACTCGGCGGCCATCTTTGAAACGCTTCTCGGGCATCCAAGTGCAGTTCCTATCTCTTTGAATGGGGAAACATCAAATTCTCCAAAACTGTTCACTAAGCTTACGATTAAATTTCATATTTGAAATCACCAATGAAATCGGACAACAACTGTGTCATAAATATTGTTTCTTTTGCTCAAATAGCGTTATAAAAAGCTTATTTCTCAGGCTAGATCAGCCAGTGCACATGCGCAGTCCTGAGCATGCGTCTCAAGAGCCTTGACTGTTTCCGGGACTTCTATCGGCAGCTGCAGTGACGCGTTGACTTTACCGATTAGCGATTGGCTCTTTCATTCAGAAGGCGGGGCTTCCTGCGATTGAGCGACCATATTGAGCGTTCATATTCAAAACCATAGATATATATGTCTATGTTCAAAACAATACGAGTGACATGTCTTGGGTATTCTATAGTCTTTGGTTTTAATCATTTAACCACCAGAACGTCTTTGTCTTGGCAACGCACACGATTCTTGTCAAATATAAGTGACGTTGCAGGTAGCGGAAAGTGCAAGCGGCGATTGCAAGTGACATTGTAATTTAGTTTCTTTTTTCTTGTCTTCACCACCTGGCTACTGTTGTACAATGTTGAGCGATTCAAACAAAAAATAATCAATAAATAGAACAAAATAAAAAAAACTGAAGAGTTTGTGGTCGTCTTTGACGTATTGTTTGTTTAATGATGTGCCAAATGTTCTCTATAGGTGAAAGATCTGGACTGCAGGCAGGTCAATTCAGGTCAGAGTCAGAGGTCAGCACCCAGACTCTTCTACTACGAAGCCATGCTGTTGTAATAGCTGCAGTATGTGGTTTTGGTATTGTCCTGCTGAAATACACAAGGCCTTCCCTGAAATAAACATCGTCTGGAGGGGAGCATATGTTGCTCAAAATCCTTTATATACCTTTCAGAATTCATAGTGCCTTCCAAAACGTGCAAGCTGCCCATACCGTATGCACTTATGCACCCCCATAGCATCAGAGATGCTGGCTTTTGAACTGAACACTGATAACACACTGGAAGGTCTCCCTCCTCTTTAGATCGGAGGACACGGTGTCTGTGATTGCCAACAAGAATGTCAAATTTGGACTCGTCTGACCATAGAACACTTTTTCACGTTGAAACAGTTAATTTTAAATGAGCCTTGGCCCACAGGACACGACGGGGCTTCTGGACCATGTTCACACATGGCTTCCTTTTTGCATGATAGAGCTTTAGTTGGCATCTGCAGATGGCACGGCGTACTGTGTTTACCGACAGTGGTTTCTGGAAGTATTCCTGGGCCCATTTAGTAATGTCAATGACAGAATCATGCCGATGAGTGATGCAGTGTTGTCTGTGGGCCCGAAGACCACGGGCATTTGGCCTTGTCCATTGCACACAGAGATTTCTCCAGTTTCTCTGAATCTTTGATGATGTTATGCACTGTAGATGATGAGATTTGCAAAGCCTTTGCAATTTGATGTTGAGGAACGTTGTTTTTAAAGTATTCCACAATTTTTTACGCACATTTTCACTGATTGGAGAGGCTCTGCCCATCTTTACTTCTGAGAGACTCTGCCTCTCTAAGACATCCCTTTTATAGCTAATCATGTTACAGACCTGATGTTAATTAACTTAATTAGTTGCTAGATGTTCTCCCAGCTGAATCTTTTCTAAATTTATTGCTTTTTCAGCCCTTTGTTGCCCCCGTCCCAACATTTTTTGAGACCTGTAGCAGGCATCAAATTTGAAATGAGCTCATTTAGTGCATAAAAAGTATAAAATGTCTCTGTTTAAACATGTTATCTCCTCTATGTTCTATTGTGAATAAAATATTGGCTCATGTGATTTGAAAGTCTTTTAGTTTTCATTTTATTCAAATTTAAAAAACATCTATATATATATATTAGAGGTGGCACGGTACACAGATGTCACAGTTTGGTACATACCTCGGTTCGGGGGTCACGTTTCGATACAATTTCGGTACAACAGGAAAAAAAAATCTACTATGCTCAGTTTCTTTTCATTTATTTTGAATAGACAGTAGTGCAAATTACATTTTTTTTCCATCTAGATGTGAAAATACTGAATATTATTACGTTATATGTATAAAATCTGTTTTGTTTTCATTGTGAGTGTACACAAATAAAAGCAGACCTTTATACAGCGATTATTAATAACACAATAAGTGTTTAAAGTTGATTCTGCTGGTATAAGGAAACAGTTGAAGTGATTGCGCCGGAGCGCGTGTGTGCACACACAAAAAAACAAACACACACATCAGTTCCAGCATTGCTAACTTGACAGCGCAGTTGATACTTTATCAAAATAAAATACAGTGAGCCAAACATCAGCTGACCCGGCTCTGTGTCACCGTTGGAATGCAACTGAAGTACAAAGGCTATGATTTACATAATAAATAATAGTTTAGCATTCAGATATGTTACATCGCAAATATGGAAATATTATGGAATATTTGGATTTGTGACTAATGAGAGAGGTAGGAGACACGAGCACAAAGCCCCATTTCACAAACAGTTGAGTACACAAGCCTTTAAAGTAAACTCCTTAGACACGTTCAGAATTAGCACACGGTCACTGTTTAGTGGGCTTTGTTGTCAAGCGCGCAACTCACGGGCCACGGTATTCGCTGTTCTTCTGCTGGCGGTTATCAAACAGTGTTGCATTGCTGCGGGCGCCCCCTTCTGGATTGGGGGTGAATTGCCTGTATTCATCGTAAGGCCTCATGCACCGAACCGAGATGTCCGTACCGTGACGGTTCGGTACGAATACATGTACCGTGCCACACCTAATATATATATATTCATGTTTTTTTTTATTTATGTATATGAATCTATTAACATTAATATAGAAGGTTTTTATTTGTATTTTTTGAGAAGCTGGAATGGTACCCCCCCCAAAACTGGCGAGTAGTGTTTTTCAAATTGCTTCAGATTAAAAAGGGTTCAAATAAATGACTGATGTCTTACCTGACATGCACCTTTTCCTCCCTCATTTAACAATCCAGCACAAATCATATTGCTTGTAATGCTTATGTTGATCCCTCTATAAGCATTAAAACAGTCACTGTTCTTCACAACTGGTATCATCACCTCCTGCAGTATGTCAGGAAGCTTGCTGCCTGTGACACAGATCAGAGAACAAAGTTTATGGCTTTATTTTTTATGGCTAAAAAACATTTCTATGTAAATTGTTAAGGTTTACAGTAGTGTTGTAGTGAAGACCACCTAATCCAAAACCAAATCAAGACCAAGACTTTGAGTGGTTGAGACCAAGACAAGACAAGACCAAGACCAGCATTGGTCAAATTCATATGGAACATTTACTGCCTGAAAAAAAAAGTTATGTATAATAAATAAAATTAGAATAATAAGACACTATATGGAGCATAAATACGTTTTCTACGTTTCTGGACCTTGATCATGTTAGGATCCTTTCTGTCTATGCAGGGTCAGAGAGCTCTCACAATTCATCAAAAATATCTTAATTTGTGTTCGGAAGATGAATGAAGGTCTTACGTAAGTAATTAATGACATAATTTAGATTTTTGGGTGGTCTATCCCTTTAACTAGTTATTGATGGCATTTGAAGCAGGAAGTTTTATATACAGTCACAATGATGTTTCTTCTAAATAAATCAGACAATGTACTGGCAATTTAGTGATATCCCCATAGTCTTGACAAAAATCCCAAGTCCTTTTAGTCTGGGACCAAGACAAGACTGAGTAAAAATGTGGTCAAGACAGAAACAAGACCAAGACCTTCAAGAATGGTCTTGAGACCGGTCTCAAATGTTCACTCACCTCCAGGTTGTAGTCTGCCCCATCCAGTGACCCAGCTCTCAGTACCTGCAGTAAATGTACTATTAGCAGCAGACAGACAGACCGGCTTAATGTAATCAGAGAAAGGCACAGAAGAGGAGAGCTGGATCAGTGCTATGTCGTTGTCAATAGTAGCAATGCTAAAGTTAGGATGATTGATGATTTGACTCGCTGTCCTGTATGTCTCATAAGGGTTTGAGCCGGATTGGCTCAGACGACCAAAGTACATCACAACGTAAGATGCATTGATCCTGTAAATAGAGAAAATCTGCTTTAGTCTCACTATTATCAATCTACAAATGTATCTTAAGCTTTATTTAAGCTTTCGACATACTCCAGGAAGCAGTGAGCTGCAGATAAAACCCAGTCTTTAGTGATGAGAGTCCCACCACAGAAGTGGCCAAAGTCGATGTAATGAATGCTGACCTGCCACGGCCAATCCCCTGCCGTCGCATCCTCCCCTCCAACAATCCTGTCGCTGAGGGGGGCTTGACCACATACTGATGAGAGAAAGCAAGACTTCCTTCTTAAAATGCCTCACAGTCAGGGGCGGACTTTACCGATAAGTGAGGTAAGCGGCTGCTTAGGGCCCCGGGGAATCAGGGGCCCCATCTGATATTGGCAAAACATATTTGGCAAACTCTCCAGTGTGTATTTGTATTATGGAGAGTGTCAAATGTTCACTCACCACTCAAAATGGAAAGTTTTTGTCAAGTGTTGGGTTCCGCAAGTTCGCAAATCCTCTCATTATAAAAAAGTCTAGATGTGATGTGAATAAGAGATTTATTGTGTAGTGCAGACAGCTTCATTGATTAACGGAACGTCGTGAGATTGTGACGAACTGAAGTGAATGACAGCTTTTAGTGATTATAGAGGTAGCGCTCTGCACACTTTCTGGCTGTGTAATCCTGACCGTCTCAGAACGGATATATTCAAATAAAGAATTGTTTTGTGTCATGATTTTATTTGTCTTTTTGTTTCATAATGACTTGCTTGTGTGCTTTTCCTCTGCACACCAGCATGAACTGCAGATTTTGGCTTAATAAAAGAATACATTTTCGTTTGGTTTCTCGGCAAACCCTACCATATGTCTGAAGAACACTTGGAATACAGAGCGAGTTGCATGGGATAATTTGATCACATCTGAATCCTTTTTGTAAAAAGATTGAAGAAGGTTACAATTCATTAAATGGACAAGTGCAAGCATTTTTTAAATAATATCTTCTTTTGTGGTCTTTTTAGGGGTGTCCCTGACTAAAGATTTACAAAGTCGAATCGGAATTTTATAATCTTGCCGATAGTTGACTGATAGTTGAATCATATCTTTGGGGGCGGGGCAAAAATACATTACCAAGAGTCGAGTCAAACATCCAACAGTCATTAAAGACGTTAACACACAGGGAAAATGTACATCGGACACCTTGCAGATACAAAAATAATGTTCTATATTTTGATTAAAAGATAGTTACTATTAAACGTCAGCGAAACCCTAAGAATTCACAATTTTTTTTTATTTATTTTTTTTACAATAGTGCTCTCATTATAACAATATATAGGCCTATATGATATTAATGTTATGCTTTTCTGTTTTGAGCTGCGCGCGCTGAAGATGACCAGTAGAATGAAGCACATAACAGCAGGTTTTTAATCAATGGGATTCAACTCATCAATTATCTCATATAGAATACGCTTCGTTATTTATACATAATGTTAATATTATGACTTATAGGTTATCTGCACAAAACGCCCCGAATGCACATAAATGTGTCTGCACGGCTCTGAATGAACTCCTTCACGTTCTTCACGCAACAATGTGCAGAAACATGGCAACTAAATTCTAAAAATTCACAGTGTTTATAATATTACTATAATAGTGTTCTCATTATAATGTTATGTATATGACAGTCATAGTTATTAATATTCTGCATTGTTGTTTGTGCTGCTGGTGCATCAATCAATATAGTAGCTACTATAATGGCGGAACCCTTGGAATGGGCTGAATTGGAACGTCCTAAGCCCTAGATCCCTAGAATCTGCTGTGAAGTTGGTTTATTGTTTTCCCCCTTACGAATTAGTTTGGTGCAGCACTCTATATGTATACAGGTATGCTTGGGCTGCTATAAATGTAAAAAATAATAATTTATATATTATAGAGTTGTTTTGGGCGGGGATAAATTCAACACAATATGTGATGATATCACAATCATGTTGCATTGTGGTCTACGGAGCGGCATATGAAGCAGACTTGCTCCCTCTGTCAAAATTGAGGGGTTGAGGGTCTGTCCATATAAATTTCCCTCGTCCACATCACGAAGTGGAACGCACTTCAAAATGGCAGCGGGGATTCCCCCGGGGGGAAGTGCTTAGGGACGTTCACGAGTGCGTGTCTAAAAGTGGAGTGGAACGCAGCCATACATTCGGTGAGTTTTACAGTCATTTTGAGAACTTACCATCTAACTGACAGAGGGAACCTGTGTGGACAGACAAAGACAGAGACAAAGAAAAGTCAGTAGACAATGGTCCAGACAGAGCTGATAAACTGGTTTGTTTAACCCACTATCACTACACAATACAATTTCACCTGTTACATCAGTGTTGGTTCAAAATGTCATGAAAACAAGACAAAAAACACTTTCTATGATTATAATACATTATAAGGGTATTCTTAAGACATTATAATGAATGCATAATGCATTATAAAAACCTTATAATGTGTTATAAAATCTCATTAATAATCATAACAATTATAATACATTATAGTACTTACGTATTTGTGGTTATAACTTATGATTATTATGATTATTTATAACACACAATGAACTTCTCAATTTAAGACAACTTATAGATTTAATTTGGGTTGGGATTTAATTTTTTTGTCTAATGGTCGTTTTGTGTTTCAAGAATAAGCTACTTAAATGTCAAATGTTTTTTTCTCTATTTTACAACAGTGAAAGATGACTTCCCTTATTGATCACGTCTCAGATTGATTGCATGTTTTCTTGCACGGCTGGATGTTGGTCTCGTGAAAAATATTCACGTTGTTTGTATTCGCCAAAACTGATTTACTGAAGTCAAAACGGAATTGGCATTAGCATGAGCGCCGCTTGCTGTGAGGTGGGAGCAACGAGACGGCAGAGGATTTCACAGCCTTCCTCAAACAGTTATGTTCACGATTTCTGATTTAGTTAACGTATACTGTGTGAGGGTGGCTGTGACTGGATGTGATCAGTCAGGGGTTATCAGTCAAAAACACGGGACAAGGGAGGTCACGTACTGGACACATAAATCAAGCCCAATATATGGGATGGTTGGCAACCCTAGTTATTTCTGAGTTTTATGGCCATGAACTTACTGAATAAAAAAATTGTGTGCCTGTCTTTGTGTGCATTTTCAAACAATGTTTGGGTAGTTTGCTGAAGTATTTTACAAGTATGACAGTATTTTTGTTACAGAATTTTACATTTTTACAGTATATAAAAAGTATTTATTATTCATTCTTTATAATGATCACTATTTTCCACATTTTGGAAAGTGGAAAGCCATCAAATCTCATGGAAATGAGAAAAGTAATCAAATATATAACTAACTTAACTAAACAATTGGATCAATGTAGTGATCAAAATATCAAACAAATTAAAAAGTATCTTTCAGCTTCTTCAAGTCACTCAACTGCATCCTGATTCTTGACATCCTGGAATTTACATGAATATAAATCATCCATTGAAATGCAGAAATTATGCATTTGTAAAGACATTCATACAAATGCAGAATGTGTGTTTATCTACAAAACCAATTTCAAGCATTTAGTCTTTAAATCCGAAGGTTTTTACAGTCATGACAAGCATAAGGAATTAAATGGCTTAAACAATTGAAACAGATATGATTGAATTTACATCTGATTTTGTCATGTTGGAGGCTTTTTGTGTGGTCTTACCTGCTATGTAGAGAAATATGACTCCAGCAGCACTCAAAGCGGTGTTGAACTTCATCCTGTTCTGTTCTGCTCTGTGATCCGACTGCTGTTTCTCCACCGTCAGGTTTCTGACAATACTGAAAGCAAGCCACGGCATTTATCAAGAGTTCTCCGTCTCTCCACCCCACCACTACATTCATCTCTGACACATTTTCAGAAAAATAAGTATGACTAATGAGTAAATAAACTGAATGAAAGTAATGGAGCAGCGGCCAAATCAGTCAGCAGGACCCCGGGATTTTTCCAGACCGATGCGGGGCTGCAGGCTGTGCACACGTCAATGCCGTTTACGTTCGGGTCCAGTCGGGTTCGAAAATAAATGGGGTCGGGTCGGACTCGGGTCTAATTTCATCGGGTCTGTCTCGGGTCGGGTTTATCTTTTTAAAAACATTATTTATGCACATCGGGTTCGGGTAAGAAGTGATTCGGGTCTGGCATGGATTTTAGGACCCGAGAAGACCTCTACTGCATATGTGTCTATATAAATACATAATAAATATACACAGCACACTCACATATATTATATAAACAAAAACTTTTGATTTTGGATGTGATTAATCGTTGCCCAGCACTACTCATATATTAAAAACATATATTTAAAAACCCAAGATCAGATGTTATGCAGTGACATTGTATTGCACCGTTGATGAGATAGTTGATGATCTATTATATAATCAGAGAAGAGACCTGCTTGTCCATTCATTATTCTAACCTACTTACAAAGGCACCTGCATATGGCCAAAAATTTGAAAAAACCTGTTTGTACAGTCAACCCTATTCATACTTATAATAGCAAAAAAGTCAAACAACTTTAAAGGTTAATCTGTTAACATGATTTAAGGCCTGGAGCTTAGCAGAGACAATTGAGACCACAACAATGAACTACATTATGAAGTCAATTCAACTTTATTTACACAGCGTTTTATGCAAAACAGATGGTCAAAGCAGCTGACCGCTGACCAGAAGACATAAAAAATATATAATCTACATGGACTATAAATGATAAAATATTTTTTTAAATGAATGCCAGAACTAGCTAAAGTGTTAGTCATTAGGGATCCGGAGGAGCTGGATAAATACCAACGAGGATATTGAAAATAATGTATTTATCAATATTAATAACAGCTGTAGTTATTATACAGATGAGCAATTCAATATAACTTTCCAGTTAGAGCATAATATATAAATGATTCACTTTAAAAGCAGAAGTCTATATGATTGAATAGAGTATTAAAGAATATTTGAGACAGTTTAAGAATCATTTCAACATCATAGCAATATTGGAGACTCGGATCAATACTGAGAAAGGTGTGGATTATGATTATGTGGGTAATAGTATAAGGTGGTGGAGCGCATGCCAGCAGGCATTGATGATTTGTTGGAATGTATTACTGTGGAAATTTGAATGGAAAAGACAAAAAACATTGTATTGAGTTGTACAAACAGAACTCTTGGATCAAATATTGAAATATTTAATGGATGGAAAAAAATGTTTACAAAAACATTACAACACTGCAAAAAATCTTCATCTAGTCAAGACTTACAATCTTATTTCTAGCCATAAAAATCTTATTGATCTTATTTTATTCAAATACTATGCCGATTGTGTAAGATTATTATGATTGTTTTATGACTATTTAACTTTTTTTCTTACTTAGTTATCTAATAACTGAAATATGTAATACATGGAACAGTTTTGACGCTATATTATGTGACGCTACGTGAACTGTTGGGTGAAGCGGTCATGCTGACCAATCAGAACAGAGAACTGCAACTAACTGTTTTATAAAAGAATATATAAAATATCTTTTTAGAAAAATTATGAACTATAATGTGATAGAACTAGGGGTGTAGCGGTACAGCATGGGGGAAAAACATAGATTGCTTTTTAAACAATGGTTTACTGAATAAATTGCTCTTTCTTTAAATAAATTCAATTATAATTAAAAGTTTCTAAAAGTAAATCTACCTCAGCTTCTGCTCTAAACTATAGGGAGCCCTTTTACATTACTATAAGATTACAATTAACAACAGAGCCCAAACTTAAATTCAATTACTATTTATTTTACTATAATAATCAACACTCAAATTAAAAAATTGTATGCAAACATGCAAATTGTTTTAAATTAAAGGTTCAGTAGGAGATCTCGGAAAATGCTAAAATGCTATGGATTACTTTCATTTTTAAAAGTAATGTGCCTCAAAATTGACCTAAATACGTTTATCACTCCAGACTCCTTTGTGAATGTCATGTCATTATCAGTGTTGTGTAAGTTACTTCCAAACTGTAATACGTTATATATTACTTGTTACTGTTATTTAAAAGTAATTCCTTACCTTACAATATTACTGTCTCAGAATTGTAATGCGTTACATGACTCCTGTATTACTTTTGACTTACTTTCAATATCTACAGAAGTAGAACTTAACAATCTAAAATGACTAAATGTACTGCAGAGCATTTTACATCCAATAGAGGTGTAGCAAAATGACTGTGGACTATCTAGGCATCTCGCGACTTTACAGTCTCCTGCCATCTTCACCCATTTGCCGCTTTTCCACTGGCCAGTGCGAGCCGGGTGAGGCTAATAGCCTCGGAGTTCGAGCACAGAGGCCGAAATAGCCTCGCGGCACTCCTGTAAAACCCGCCCTAAACACGCCGTCACTGGACTACGTCACACAAAAGTTCCACCAGCGAGAGGGAGATGAATGAAATAAATCGCTAAACAAATATTTCAAAAGCGTTGTTTAGTCTTTATTTACAAACTTGGACACCACACGCAGCTATTGACTGACCACGAACAGGAAACAGAACTTATTTGCGGCATTTTTGATTCGTTAATGTCTCGCGGTCTTGCTGTTTTTTTTCTTTGAACAATTAAATTTTGGGCTAACAGTGTGTTTTAACGCAAGCGTTACTGAACTTGTACCGAGTAAAATATTATTGATTAGTAATGCCTTACATTACTGCGTTACAAGAAAAAAGTAATCAGTTACTGTAATGCATTACTTTTGTAATACGTTACTCCCAACACTGGTCATTATAGTGCTTAACATTTTAACCATATTTGTGTGTGTACATCAAGTATTGTTTTAACTGAACAGAGCAGCGCTTGTGAGATTAGTTCGCGCCATCGTAGCACGAGATTCATTCAGTAGCGCGGTTGCGTGGCTCGGTCCATTGATCTGGGCCAATGACAGGTCAGTGCAGTACGAGCTCTGTAACATCGCGCCGTTTCGTCCCACTTTCAGTACATTAGGCTTCCCATATGTACGACTGAACACCAGTTCTTTCCGTCTCAGTTATGTTGCTTCTACTGGCTGCTTATTGCTGTAGATATGCAATGCTGAGAGATATATATGCGACGCCCTCTTCTGGAGACGGAGTGGGAATATGCAGCTTTTAAAGCCATACACTCCAAATCAGCTCTTTTTCAGACACACCCCAAAAATTACATTTTCCAGCTGTTATAATAAATGATCTGTTGGGTATTTTGGTCTGAAACTTCACAAATAAACAACTTTCTGGAAATCAAAACTTCAAAGGATCTCCATTCCTTTTGTGTTTGAAAGAATGAGTGACGAAGGCTGCAGGCGATGCAGAGAAACTTTGCAATAAAAGAATTCACTATAAACTCACACGGTTTTCCAGGAACGCTCTGAAAGGGAATTTTAAAACAGCCAACATAAAGATTGCTGAGAAACACACAGCCTTTTAGCTAATACTGTGAAGAGGAGTTAATGGATAGCCACTGTTTCAATAGAACAAACAGTCTCGTGATACAAAAGAATGGCATTGTGTGTATTTATAGTCAGGCTTCTGAGGAAAACATTATTAGTCTGTGCTTTCATCCATGTCTTGAATACAAAACTAAATTTGTACTGGTAACATGCAATGCATTTACTCCATAACAGATCATTTCAACATCATTAAGTGGTATTATTAAATGTATTCATATATTGGAAATATTTGGAATAATAATAAAAAAGTTTAACGTAAATGTTTATGCAATATTCCGCATTTAATTCTTTATGATAGTCATCACATCAAAACAAGTGTACTTTTTTAAAAGCATGACAAAAGATGTGCGTTACTTAAAAATAAGTGTGTTACTTAAGTGTATTAAGAAAAATGTACTTTCTTTTTTCAATCTTATTATATTATCCCCAAATACAGTTATTAGGATTATTCGGTTACATTTTATTTTAAGGTGTCCTTGTTACAGTGTAATTACAGTATACATTTAATTACTGAGTAATATTAATTAACTATATGTACTTACTATATGGTTAGGGTTTGGCTTAGGGTTACTTGCATGTAATTATGCATAATTTATTGTTATTATAATATTAAGTGCATGTAACGTGTAACAAGGACACTTTAAAATAAAGTTTTAGTACACAAGTATACATTTAAATGTAATTAACACTTCTTTTCAAAAGGGTAGAAGTGAATCATTAAGTGGTATTACTGGGTCCAAGTGAAGGTAAGGATCGATTTTAACAAACAAAAAGGCCAACAAGGCAAAACAAAACAGACTCAGGAACGGGATACATAAAACGGCAACACACAAATATCGACAACATTTAAACCATACCATTAATACAACTAATTCACCCAGACAGAGCAGCAGGAGTGTGGTGTATAAATAGTCCATGACAATGGGGAACAGCTGGGAGTGTAATATGTGACAGGTGTGTGTGATATTTGACAGGTGTGTGGAGTTAGGGGAATGAGAGGACGGGAGATGGTGACCTCTGGTGGTGAAAGGAAGAACTGCAGAGCCCGGACTCATGACAGTATTCATATACTGGGAATATTTATAATACTGTTTAATGTAGTAATTAGGATCCAGATGCATCCAGATGCTTTGTGATCCTCTGCACATCACAGAGGATCTCACCTGGACCACCAACACCATGTCACTCTCCAAAAAGGCCCAACAGCGCCTACACTTTCTCCGCCGGCTGAAAAGAGCAAGTCTCCCTCCACCCATCCTCACCACATTCTACAGAGGCACCATTGAGAGTGTGCTGACCAGCTGCATCACTGTCTGGTACGGGAACTGCAGTGCTGCTGACCGCAAGACCCTCCAGCGGACAGTGAACACAGCTGCAAAGATCATCGGTGCTCCTCTCCCCTCCATCCTGGACATCTTCCTTACACGATGCTCCAGCAAAACCAACAGCATCGTGAAGGACTCCACCCATCCCTCCCACAGTCTCTTCCAGCTCCTACCATCAGGAAGACGGTACCGGAGCATCAGAGCCTGCTCCGCCAGACTGCTCAACAGCTTTTCCCCCAGGCTGTGAGAGCCCTGAACTCAAATCACCCCGCCCCCCTCTGAAACCCCATGCAAACCCCTACCTCCTGAAACATGGAACACAAAATAATCAATTATAATTATACACATGAACATAATAACATTAATAATATATTATGCACACAGGAATTTAGCCTTGTGTTGCTTGCTGCCCGTTTCCATGGCAATGGCGACTCTCAGACTTTGGCGCACTTTTGGATTTTGAACCGTGACGTCAAGCCTTTCTCAACCGCCAGCCGCGAACCAAACGGTTTGTAAAATGTCGCATTTCTGATTATTTAATTTTTTTGAAGAAAACGGGTCTATCGAGTTTACTGAAGACACGCACATTCACGACGAAACATTCAGGAAGAATGGTATTCTCCGAGGAAGAAATCGTCAGGTGGCCCGCTGTGAGAAACCAGTCTCAGTTCATCGCCAGAATCGTGTATTTTGCTGGTAGTAGATTAAGTGCTTCTGCTGTACTTTTATGTGCATATGTTATGCTAACTGTGTTGTATTTGTCAGTTTAATTTACCACTCGAGCACATATCACTCTATTTAGATGAGATAGTAACAAGTATCAGTATAACCAAACTTGACCGACTGGAAATAGCATACAGCTCTTAATAAGAGTTATTTGTTCATAAATTGGACACTGAAAATTGTCCAAAAAGGCCCAGCTCAAGAGTGTCATGTTCGTAAACTGTGACGTAAAGCGGGGGGCTGCTGTGTTTTCTGCCAACTGGCAACCCGGCATGCTGAAATACAATTGGGTAAACTGGCAGTGGGCAGGTTACACAGAACAAAACAGACCGACATTCCAGTCTGGAGTGCACATTTTCAAAGGTGGATAACTGACTGTAGCATTGTTTTTAGATAAACAAGTACGGTATATTAACTTAACATGTTTGCAGATATTTAAGAAACATGCTATGATATTTTTAGTCAAAAACTTACATACAGCACCTTTAAGGTCTTTAGGTTCAATATTAAATTAAATTGATAGTGTAATTGTAAAAAAAAAAAAAAAAGTTTAATCATATAAATATCTTTTATTTCCTCATCTATACATTAATGTTGTGTTTTGGGAGATATTAAGTACTTTTGTACTTATTTACCACAAAATTCCTCAACTACATCATTTGCTTTCATGTGAAATATCACATTTTTATGAATAAATCACAAAAATGATCTAAATTTAATTCAAGTTACTTCTGGATATTGATCTAGGTGTTTGGTGTAAAAGTTTTAGTTGCCAACTAAAAGGATTAGTTTAAGAAATAAATAGTTTTGACCAGCAGAGGGCCATAGAGAGCCATTCATTTTATTGCTTTTAATGAACCAACTGTAAAAATAAATAAATAATTAAATGTAGAATGTAGAAGAAATTAAGTATGTAAATAAAACCAACAGCAATATGCAGAAATGAACAGGAGTGTAGAGTGTAGATCACATTCTGAAAGTCCACGCACATCTGGCACAAGAGCACTGTGTGAGCTGAATTCAACAATTCCATACATATGCTGTTTATTTCTTTTATTTCATTGGTCTTATTTTTAATCTTATACATTAAAATTTTCTATGTGAGAATTCTCCAGTTGTTTATTCTGCATAAAATACAACACCCACACCTCAAAATCCAATTAATAACTAATAACGAACTGTAAAATTCTGATGTACATCACAATAGAAAAGATTTGTCAGTACTATAATTTCAATTCAACATTAAGTCACAGGTGTATAATTGTTTGCACTAGGATAGTCTTATTAAGGTGCTTGGTAACTATATTGTTTGCTTCGTTTTGAATATTGTTTGGTAATGGTTCATGTTCATGATGTATGTTGTTAAAGAGATAGTTCACCCAAAAATAAAAATGTTCAAGCCTGGTGATGAGATGCCTAAACCTGGAATAACCCGTGTCCAGGTTCTTTGTGGCTTTGCGCAGCCTCCCCCACCAGGAGTAACTCATGGTGTTTGGAGGCTGTTAAATTCCATGAACCAAGACCAAGTGGCACTTGAAACTAGAAATGACTGGTGCATTTTAGAGCTAGGAAAGCATCTTTACAACAAGTATGGGTCAAGAGTTAAAATGCACGAACACATCCGCCAAAAGATGAGGGAGCTTGGAAGACTCCTAATATGTGCAAGAGAGGTATCAGTTAAAGAGCTCATCTATCCCACAAACTTCATGCATACCATCAATGCAGTTAAAAGAGCCGCTGGATACCATGAAGAGACCTACTTATATCAAAGGGCTAGTGTGGATGTGAAACTTGGACATAGTCGCAATGCTTACTGAAAGCCATTCTACCATCGTTGGAGATAAAGAGACAGGAAAAGTTGAAGCAGCTTTCAACAGCTGTATCAGTCCCAATGGCCCGAATACATTTCTTCAACAGCCCGGCGAACACTGGAGGAAGCCAAGTGAAATTCCCCACATTTGCTTCCATTCACTGAAGTTGTTAAGCGTTTTCATGTGTATCTTGACGAGCAAGAGAAAATGTATCGCAGACTCTTGTTAACACAGCCACCATCTCAGCATTGGTCAAAACTGGCCAAGGTCACATTAACTAGGTTATGCTTTTTAATCGTAGACGAGATTGGGAAATGTCAGAGAAGTGTTAGAGAAAGTTACAGTAAACAGTGATTTGGAGGAGTCCACTTCGAGTCCAAAAGGTTATGAATACATTTGGTCAGTGTGTTCCATTTATTTTTGTCTAAAACCCTTTGGATTTACATTGTTATAGCCTATAGCCTAAAGTTTAGAGGATTTGTTGTGGAGAGAAACTAATAACTGTGTTTATAATGTTTGTAAGCATTTTTATTTACTGGCATTTTAGCCTACATAATTTCTGAATGTAATAGGCTAAGTTGTGTTGCATTTTATTAGGCTGTTTTTTTCCTTCAAATGTCACGGTTCACTCATTTACACAGTTATTTTTTTTTTGGGGACAAAATGGCGCCGCTGATGGCAGCTATTGTGCGTTGCTCTTCAGTGTTTGTATTGCTTTTTTGTTTTTCCTGTTTTTTGTTTTTCAAATAAGATCAGTTTTAGCAGGGATGATCTGCTGAACATTCGGCAGAACACACCACAAAATCTTCTACCGGTTTTTGATTTTTCGGACATTTTGCTGGACATTGTAGTTGGTGGAGCCATAGCTCTGGTCAAACGCTACAGGAGGAGGCGCAGACGGGGAAAGCGAGCCGGCGCGCTCGTGAAACTTCGTCAGCGCAGATTTAGAACGGCGTTACCTAGCATCCATTTGTCGAATCTCCGCTCTCTACCCAACAAAACGGACGAACTCCTTCTGCTCTCCCGGTCAAACAAGGACTTTTCTAACTCTGCTGCTCTGTGTTTCACGGAAACCTGGTTGAATGGCGACATACCGGACAGCGCGATTCATCTGCCTAATTACCAGCTGATCAGAGCAGATCGGGGAAACAGAATCAACGGGGAAATGGTGCGGGGGCAGGACGTGCTTTTACATCAATGAGAGGTGGTGTACAGATGTAACTGTGTTAAAGAAGATGTGCTGCTCAGATCTAAAAACGCTCTTCATTAACTGAAAGCCGTTCTATTCGCCGCGGGAGTTCTGCTCGTTCATTCTCGTGAGTGTCTACATTCCACCGCAAGCGCACGTGAGCACAGCTTTACAGAAACTGGCTGATCTGATCACAGAGAGTGAGCAACAACACCCGGACTCTGTTATAATCATTCTCGGGGACTTTAATAAAGCAAATCTCTCCCGTGAACTGCCAAAATACAGACAGCACATCACATGTCCCACCAGAGACAGTAATATATTGGATCACTGTTACACAACGATAAAGGACGCATCACTCTGTTCCACGAGCAGCTTTAGGACTCTCTGATCACTGTTTGGTTCATCTTATTCCATCCTACAGGCAGAAACTTAAGTCTGCAAAGCCTGTATTAAGATCTGTTAAAAAGATCGACTGACGAAACAGAGCGGGATTTACAAGCCTGTTTCGACCTGACTGATTGGACTGTTTTTGAAGCTGCTGCAAATTACCTGGACGAGCTCACAGAGACTGTAACATCTTATATCAGTTTCTGTGAGGACATGTGCATTCCTACCAGGACTCATCTATTCTACAACAATGACAAACCATGGTTCACTGCCAAACTCAGACAGCTCCGTCAGGCCAAAGAAGATGCTCACAGAAAGGGGGATAAAGTCTTGTACAAACAGGCCAACTACACACTGGAAAAGGAGATCAGAGTGGCAAAGAGGAATTATTCTGACAAGCTCAGGAACAAATGATCCTGGTTCAGTGTGGTTAGGATTGAAGGACATCACCAGCTACAAAACACCACCCCCCAGCACTCTGGAGAATCAACACCTGGCAGACGACTTAGTTCTTTTGTCGTTTTGAACGATCACCCCACACCCGCCCAGAACACCCCTCCACACAACCATTCACACCTCCAGCAACCCCTCTCTCCCCCACACCTACAATTCAAATCAGTGAAGATGATGTGTGCCAGGTCTTCAGGAAGAACAAAAGAAGGAAAGCACCTGGTCTAGATGGTGTGTCACCAGCCTGCCTAAAAATCTGTGCTGATCAGCTAGCCCCCATCTTCACACAGCTCTTCAATAGATCACTGGAGCTGTGTGAAGTCCCTTCATGCTTCAAACGCCCCACCATCATCCCCGTCCCAAAGAAACACAAAATTATTGGACTTAATGACTACAGACCTGTGGCCCTAACGTCTGTAGCCATGAAATCATTCGAAAGACTGGTTCTGGCTCCTCTGAAGGACATCACTGGACCCTTACTGGACCCCCTGCAGTTTGCCTACAGAGCAAACAGGTCTGTGGATGATGCAGTCAACATGGGACTGCACTTCATCCTGCAGCATCTGGACAGACCAGGGACTTATGTGAGGATCCTGTTTGTGGACTTCAGCTCTGCTTTTAACACCATTATCCCGGAAACCCTTCAAAATAAACTAACTCAGCTCTCCGTCCCCACCTCCGTCTGCCAGTGGATCAACAGCTTCCTGACAGACAGACAGCAGTTAGTAAAGCTTGGCAAATTCACATCCAGCACTCGAACCATCAGCACTGGAGATCCTCAGGGCTGCGTTCTCTCCCCACTGCTCTTCTCCCTCTACACCAACGACTGCACATCTAAAGACCCCTCTGTCAAGCTCCTGAAGTTCGCAGACGACACCACACTGATTGGCCTCATCCAGGACGGTGACGAGTCTGCTTACAGACAGGAGGTTAAGGAGCTGGCTGTCTGGTGCAGTCTCAACAACCTGGAGCTTAACACGCTCAAAACTGTGGAGATGATCGTGGACTTCAGGAGAAACCCCCCTGCTCTCCCCCCACGCAGTTGAGTCATTCAGATTCCTGGGCACCACCATCTCTCATGTCCTGAAGTGGGATATTCACATTGACTCCATTGTCAGGAGGGCCCAGCAGAGGCTGTACTTTCTTCGTCAGCTGAGGAAGTTCAACCTGCCACAGGACTTACTGAAACAGTTCTACTCTGCCATCATTGAATCCATCCTCTGCACCTCAATAACTGTCTGGTTCAGCTCAGCTACCAAATCTGACCTCAGAAGACTACGGAGGGTAGTCCGGACTGATGAGCGAATCATTGGTACAACCCTCCCCACTCTCCAAGAACTGTACTTATTCAGAGTGATTGAGCAAGAGAGAGAGTTGGAAGAGCAGGAGAGAGAGATGGAGCAAGAAGAGAGAGAAATGCAAGAGCAGAAGAGAGAGATTCAAGAGCAGGAGAGAGAGATAGAGCAGGAGAGAGAAATTGAGCAAGAGAAAGAGATTGAACAAGAAAGAGAGTTGGAAGAGCAGGAGAGAGAGAGCCAGGGTATAGATTACTTTGCTCGCCCTGAACCTGCCATATTACAGGCATTCTTAGATTACCACCCACAGCAGAACACCAGTAATGCAGTTGTGATGAGGGTGTTCAGCCATAAAGATGGCACCAGCAGGAAGTGGCTTACTTATTGCAAAGAACGCCATTTATTGTTCTGCTTTGTGTGTCTGGCATTTACAAGGCGGACTTACACCAGCGCATTTATAACAGGCATGAGTGACTGGCGACATGTACATATGCGCACAGAGGAGCACTACACATCAGACCTGTGCTGAAGCTTTTTTCTTAAGGTGCTCAAAAGGCAACATCAACAGCTTGTTTGCTGGCAGTCAGTTGTCAGCTCACAGAGCAGAAGTTAAAAAGAGACGGCAAGTTTTGGAGCGTATAGTGGACGTGGTCAAAGTACTAGGGAAGAGGGGACTCAGCTATAGGCATGTGGAGAATGAGGCTGCATACACTTTGGGTGATAACACTATCGATCATGGTAACTTTCTGGAACTGATTGTGTTATTAGGCAAGTATGATCTGTGCCTTAGAGAACATTTGAATGACTGCATTGAGAAAAGCAAGAAGTTGCATCAGTCCAGTGGATCAAGAGGTAGAGGGTCTCTCATCACCCTACTCTCCAAAACAACTGTCAACTCAGTGATTGATGCAGTTGGCCATCTCATTCAAGAGAGCATCACCAGTGATGTCCAGAGAGCTGGGATGTTCTCTGTTCAGCTGGACACAACCCAAGACATCACAGGTTATGATCAGTGTTCAGTAATTATCAGGTATGTTACTGAGGCTGTGCAGGAGAGGCTTGTCTCCATAGTGAGGTGTGAAGCATCCACGGGGCAGTACTTTGTAAACTTGCTTTCTGGAGTTTTAGAGCATCTGAATCTGGACAAGGCCATGTGCATTGGGAATGCAACAGATGGTGCTTCAAATATGCAGGGCCAGTACAAAGGCTTTTCAGCACTTATGACTGCCCAGTCTCCAACTCATGTGCATGTGTGGTGCTATGCACACATACTTAATCTTGTGCTTGCTGACACAACACAAAGTGTCATTGAAAGTGGATCACTCTTTAATTTACTTAATGACATAGCTGTGTTCATCAAGGAGTCCTATCACAGGGTTAATCTGTGGGAGAAACAAACCCAAGAAGAGACAAGACACAGACGCCTCAGTCCAATAGGTGAGACACGGTGGTGGGCCAAGCATGATCTCCTCCAAATTATCTTTGGACATTTTGGAAAACCAGATGATGGCCTCTTCATTGATGTAGTGCTCACACTGGAAGCCATTGAAAAGAGGGAAAAAGAAAAGCCAGCTGTTCGTGCCAAAGCACAAGGCTTTAAAGAGTGTCTCTTGAAGCATAAAACTGTCTTAACAGCACAGATATTTCTTAGTGTTTGAGCAAACAACTCCTCTGTCGAAGTACCTCCAGCCAAAGGGGATGGACATTCTCTCTGCCCATCATATGGTGACTGCCACACAAGATAGCCTCAAAAGTATCGCCAGGGACTTCCCAACTGTGAAGGCAGCTGCAGACACATTTGTGAAACAGACAAATCAGAAACTCGAGGAGAGGGAGGACAACACAGACATGGAAGTGGAGGCTGCACTTCCTGAAAAGAGAGCCAAGAAGAGAAAACGCATGGCCGGAGAGATGACTGAAGATGAGTTGCAAATCAATGCTGAGAAAACATATGAGGTGAAAGTGCACAACACCATCCTGGACACAGTTATTGAAGCAATCCACAGACGATTTGTCACAAATGGCCCTCTTGTTGCAGATTTGGCATGGTTGGACCCCAGGAAGTTTAGCCAGGTCAGAACAGTTTCTTTTCCTAGTAATGCACTTCAAAACCTCAGCACATGTCTCCTCAAATTTGACAGCATGGCTACAGTAATTAACCTTCAGTCAGAACTGAAAAGTTTTGCTGGACAGTGGGAAAGGCTTAAGACATCACATGTAGATGACTACAGGACCAGAACAGCAGAGGACAGATCTGAAGAATGGGACGAAGGAAGTGAAATTGTGACCAAAATCTGTGATTCTTGCAAAAATTGCCCACTGTGCTGCTATCAAATTCTCAGGCGGTTCAACATGCTGTCTGATGCCTACCATCTCCTTGGGCTGGCATACAAGTACCTGCTGACCCTCTCTCTCACTCAGGTTGCCTGTGAGAGAACATTCTCTACACTCAAGTTCATTAAAAGCAGACTCCAAAGCAGCCTGTCTGGAAACAGGCTGGAGATGTTTATGCTGATGGCCACTGAAAAGGACATTCTCATGTCATTGGACTCCGACATGGTCATTGACAGGGTAGCTGAGAAGAGTGACCTGCTGAGAAAGCTGCTTTTGTAACCTGGTTAGGTGAAATAAAATGATCAAAACATTCCTAATTATGTATCAGTTAAGATTAAATTCAACTTTATTGTTATTGCCTAAAAGTAAATGAATAGGTTTAGTATCTATCTTCACTTCAAACATGTCACATGCTCAGAAAATGCTTAGAATGTGTCCATCTTAATAGGTTTTAATGCATAAGACAGTAGATAGAATAAATATGAGATTGGGGTATTAGGCATTTATAAACATGTTTTCTTACAGCCTTAATCTGTCTTTGTTTCATTTCAGACTGTCAGTCAATTTTGGAAGCCTGAAGTGGGTTCATTTTAAGTAAGTACTATATAGAATATGATTCAACCATTTCTCTAGAGTAAACATACCAGTACTGTCATCGTCTGAAAAAAATCCATTAAGTGCAAGTCTTTCTCACCCTTCGCTGTCTGTCCTTTCACTTCTTAAAGGTTACCATATGTTAAGATATGTTCAGTGTTGCTGCTGTGGAAGTGTTGTGGGTGACTTTTTATTGATGCAGTGAGTAAATAGTCTTTGGTGATACAATTCAATCACAATCTATCCTTAATAGATTTTATTATTTATCTAATCATTGTTCCTTTCTGTCCTGTTTTTCAGGGTCTAATCATCCTTTAAGGGGTTCTCTAGACCATGCAACTGTTTAAGTTCCTACATAAGTACTACTGTATATGATTCAGCTATTTTTGTGGAATAAAGATACAAGTACTGTGATCATATGAGCAAGTCCAACAAATGCCATTCTTTCTCACCCTTCTCTGTCCTTTCACTTGTGTCCTGTTTTTCAGGGTCCCATCATAATTTCTTAAGAAGTAAGTACTGTATATGATGTCAGTATTTTCCAACATTTTCTAGATACTGTACCAGTACTGTGTGTAAAATGGCATCAAAAATTCAATTAAGTGTTATTCTTTCTCAACTTTCTTTCTCTGTCTCCTTTCACTTTTTAAAGGTTGCCATGTTTAAAAAAATATTTTGTGCTGCCATGCTGTTTGTTGATGTGGTAAATAAATAGTTTATGAAAATATCACTAAATCTGTAATTTATTAATTTTAATACTCATTAATGATCATGTCTCACCTCTAGTCTTCTCTGTCTTAATTTCAGGTTTCCACCATGTGTTGTAGATAGTTCAGGAGGTTAACTCGACCAAGCAGTCTTTTGTTTTCCGCTAAGTACTGTTTAGAATACCAGAATAGGGAGGATGGTGTAGGTTTAAGTTTATTAGATTGATACATACACTCACCTAAAGGATTATTAGGAACACCATACTAATACTGTGTTTGACCCCCTTTCACCTTCAGAACTGCATTCATTCTACGTGGCATTGATTCAACAAGGTGCTGAAAGCATTCTTTAGAAATGTTGGCCCATATTGATAGGATAGCATCTTGCAGTTGATGGAGATTTGTGGGATGCACATCCAGGGCACGAAGCTCCCGTTCCACCACATCCCAAAGATGCTCTATTGGGTTGAGATCTGGTGACTGTTGGGGCCATTTTAGTACAGTGAACTCATTGTCATGTTCGAGAAACCAATTTGAAATGATTCGAGCTTTGTGACATTGTGCATTATCCTGCTGGAAGTAGCCATCATAGGATGGGTACATGGTGGTCATAAAGGGATGGACATGGTCAGAAACAATGCTCAGGTAGGCCGTGGCATTTAAACGATGCCCAATTGGCACTAAGGGGCCTAAAGTGTGCCAAGAAAACATCCCCCACACCATTACACCACCACCACCAGCCTGCACAGTGGTAACAAGTCATGATGGATCCATGTTCTCATTCTGTTTACGCCAAATTCTGACTCTACCATCTGAATGTCTCAACAGAAATCGAGACTCATCAGACCAGGCAACATTTTTCCAGTCTTCAACCGTCCAATTTTGGTGAGCTCGTGCAAATTGTAGCCTCTTTTTCCTATTTGTAGTGGAGATGAGTGGTACCCGGTGGGGTCTTCTGCTGTTGTAGCCCATCCGCCTCAAGGTTGTGCATGTTGTGGCTTCACAAATGCTTTGCTGCATACCTCGGTTGTAACGAGTGGTTATTTCAGTCAAAGTTGCTCTTCTATCAGCTTGAATCAGTCGGCCCATTCTCCTCTGACCTCTAGCATCAACAAGGCATTTTCGCCCACAGGACTGCCGCATACTGGATGTTTTTCCCTTTTCACACCATTCTTTGTAAACCCTAGAAATGGTTGTGCGTGAAAATCCCAGTAACTGAGCAGATTGTGAAATACTCAGACCGGCCCGTCTGGCACCAACAACCATGCCACGCTCAAAATTGCTTAAATCACCTTTCTTTCCCATTCTGACATTCAGTTTGGAGTTCAGGAGATTGTCTTGACCAGGACCACACCCCTAAATGCATTGAAGCAACTGCCATGTGATTGGTTGATTAGATAATTGCATTAATGAGAAATTGAACAGGTGTTCCTAGTAATCCTTTAGGTGAGTGTATATACCAACAGGACAGTGTACGTCGCTGTCAGAACAGCGTTTGTTTTCATTCAAAGGCTTTATGGCTTTGCCAAGAATACCTAGTGGGCCGGTCTCTAGTCAAAATGCCCGGGCCGATTTTTTGTCCCAGTCCAGCCCTGCCTCTGATGCAGTGAAAAACAGACTTCTAGGTGTATAAAAAATCCTTTTGCATTTGTAGGATATCAGAGACCAAATCAGACAAATTGAAGATTTGATCAGAACATCGAAACATGAGGAGCCGAAATTCCAGAGAGGCCCAACAGGACGTCATAAATCAGATTCCTAGATTCAGCTCGTCTGAAGCAAGCGAACCATCCAACTCTGTCAGCGAGCAGCTTGCAACATTAAAACAAAAGGACCACTTATTGATAATTCCAACTCAGAAAGGAGACTGTCAAATTTGGGGCAAGTAATCAAGACTGATGGTCAAAGAGAAAGCCATCACACGTGTTCCACGATAGAAATCACAAGCTTCCTTAGATTGACTTTCCCCCCACCCAAGACAAAGAACCAGACTGAAATTCCTTTGTTCACAGATCTTATGAGCAACTAATGATTTCTATGCATAACTCCATTGTATGTATGTAACCCACATATTAGACTATCATGTTTTAATCACATATTATGTATGTCTTTTTAATTGAACAGCCTAAGAGTTCATATTCATGTTTAGTATGTGTGTTTGAATCTTCTTGCTTAAAACATTTCTTTCAATTAATTCTTTGTCAAATGTATCATATTGTGGTTATAGAAATCACATCCAAAAGTATACTTTGCAAGAGCGTGTAAAATTCAGACCATGTGACTGATACATGATTTATATATTGGGAGAAACAGAGCAACACCCCTACATTTATATTTATGCATTTAGCAGATGCTTTTATCCAAAGCGACTTACATTGCATTCAAGTTAGTTTTATCAGCTCTTTGCTTTCCCTGGGAATCGAACCCATGACCTTGGCGTTGCTAGCGCCATGCTCTACTATTTGAGCTACAGGAATGCTTAGCCCTAGCTAAGATAAGGTCTAATTGGTCAACACACCAGTTGGGATGGGTCAAAAAGCAGAGTAAACTAAGGACAAATTCTTCTCTTTAAATTACATATTACCTTACACATTGCATTTGAAATCAAAAAAGAAAAAGCTGTCTTTTGCCTTGAAAATCAAACTGTTTCTACCAATTTCACCTGTGAGATTGCAGGCTCTCCCATCAAATCTTCAAGTATTGTTAAAAATTTAGGTGTAATCTTTGACTCCACACTCTCCTTTCAGTCTCATATTAACTTCATCACTAAATCTGCATTCTTTCATTTACGCCGCATTGCCCAACTCCGTCCTTTCCTCAGTACCATAGATGCTGAAACGATTATCCATGCATTTGTTTCATCACGTCTTGATTACTGTAATGCCCTCTTCATTGGTTTACCTGCCAGCTCCATCTCTAGATTACAATACATTCAAAACTCTGCTGCTAGAATACTCACTCATACCAAACGTTCTGCTCACATCACCCCAATTTTGTATGATCTCCACTGGCTCCCAGTTGCCTACCGTATTAAATTCAAAATTCTCCTGCTCGCTTTTAAATCCTTGCATGGCTTAGCTCCCCCTTATCTGTGTAATTTGCTTGTCCCCTACACCCCGACTCGTTCACTACGTTCCTCTGACTCTGGCCTTCTCGTTGTCCCTCAGCACCGCCTTTCTTCAATGGGGGGCAGATCATTCAGTATTATTGCACCCAAACTCTGGAATTCCCTCCCTTGCTCACTTTGCTGTATTAGCAATATCTCAGAATTTAAATCACTACTCAAAACTCACTTGTTTTCTGAATGCTATACCTTTGATTACTGATACCACGCTTTGTCTAATGAACTTGTTCTTTTCATGCTTTGTCGCTTCAGTCTGCTCTGCTTTGTATTTGTATTTTTGTTATGTTTGACTCTTTATCGGTATGTTGCCCTGTCCATATAATGCTCCTTTACTGTATCTATACTTATTGTTATCCATCTATGCTTACGTGAATTGTCTCTTCTTTGTTAAATGTACATTGTGAAGTGTCCTTGAGCACTGGAAAGGCGCTATATAAATAAAACTTATTATTATTATTATAACATGAGCAATAATCCAAACGAGGTACAAACAGAGTCCGAACGGCGAGACAAGGGTTAATCCAAGATACACATGCAGGAATCAGGAAACAAGGCAACACTAAATGACTACGCTAACTAGAACTGGAAACTAGACTCAGTAAAGCAGCTATCACTAGGTGAGTGATGAACGCAGAACAATACTAAAGAGAAACACAGGATGGCTCTGTAAGGTGGCTAACGCTAGGAGAGTGCTAAACACTAGAACAATGCTCGGCGATCTGGAAGAGGAAGTCCAAGGCTTATAAAGCGTGTCTGAAAGGATTCAGCTGTGTCTGTGTAATCAGTGCCTTCAGCTGTGTGTGTGCAATCAGTGCAATGGATCATGGGAACTGTAGTCTGTGTGGTGTGAGAGAAACCACTGCATAGTGTTTTCCATTATACATATATGTCCCAGATTGGCAGTTTTTTTTTCTTTTGCTTTTATATTCATTTGATGGTTTATATACATTGTATACCTTTGGATTATATTTTTATGCAATTTGGTTAATTTCAGACAGCATATGTTTAATCTTTGTACAATATGAGAAAAAAATTAAATAAATAATAATAATTCAGAGCATGTCATTTTAGTTTGGTAAGTATGCATTTATTAGTAATTTATTAATAACTATTTTAATCAATTCTACCAGATTATACTGCCAAGCAAAGTAAAATAAAAGCTCACCATAGGCTGCATGTTAATTCTGACCCTGCAGTCTAGCACAAACTCCAGAAGTCATTTTCTACTATAAGAAAGATGTTCATGTTATCATCTCAGAACCTGAGCCAGCAACCTCCCCCTACACTATATCGACCTTTTGCAAGACCCACCTACCTTAGTTACTGTTGTTATGTCTGACAAACCATGGCACTTTTATGCAACACATCATGTTCTCACGCATTGAAAAATACATCACAGAGCAAAGAGGACACAAAGTCTCAGTGGTCAAATTTGGTCTTTTTTAGACCTGATTTGTGGCTCTCTAACATGTTGTGACAGATCGCTGTAGCGCCTCAGTTCAAGCGGCACATGAACCGATCATCTCTTCATCTTTACTAGTCATAGCACAAAATAAACATGAATGAACATCAGAAGGTGTCTTGTTTCAACCGTGAAAAGATGCCAATACACACCATTTTTCAAGTTCAAGTCCAATGTTAATTTACTCTCCAGTCTGGTTTGTTTTTCGGCGTTCTAATATGTCAGACTGCCTGTTAACCTGTTAACCTTCGCCCCCCATTGTGGGCCTCACAGGTGAAAATAACATACCTAAATTAACCTGTTAACGTTCACCAGAGCAACGTCGCACTGAACGCTCTTTGTTTGCATGTGTCATTGTTTTCTAATAGAATAAATGAAACGGGACAAAGTTAATCTTGACAAACTATATATCATTCTGAAGGTCTAAGCCTCAAGCATCGACGACAGATCGCTGTTTTTCGATGGAAAGCTTATAAGGAATGTATTTGCTACATTTGTGTAAGCAGCACACATCCAAACACGCAGAGTAAAAAAGCCGTACGTACCTTTATCATTGTAATAACGAGCCACAAACGCGTCCACTGCTGAAATCCCAGTTTAGTTAGAGAGGTAAGGGTCCACAGAACAACATCCCAGCGAGCACTTTTAGTCCAGCGAAACAATAACGTTGTAATAAGGATGAATATTCCTTTGTTTACGTTTAATTTCTTCAGAGAGTTATTGTTCGCGTCCGTTATGGAATAAATTACGCTAAAAAACAGCGTCTTGGTGGTAAAAAAACAACACGGTGTTGTAGCATACAGTTTTACAAACAGAATGAGACCATCCACTAAAAAAAAAGTCTCTGAAAAGCGGAATATAGATTATTTGAATTTGGCGCTCTCTCCTGCCAGCTCTGACGCGGGCTATGACGCTGTCATCTGAGCGGGGCGTAACTTAGCGATCTGCTTTATCCATAAAAAACAGTTTGTTTTTTCTTCTACATTTTTTATATGTGTGTGTGTGTATTGTTTGGGGAATGTGGCCGTGTCTGCATGATTATAATATGTATGGACGAACATCAGTGTGTTTATTACCGACTCTATGACGGCTATCATTGTGATTCAATGATCAGCTATTATTGATTATATGGCCCATCTGTATGATTATCATCTGAATGGAAGCACATCAGCGTGTGTTTACTGACTCTGGCCGTTTCTCAATACCAAGTTCGCAGAGTCTGGACTTCCGTCCTTTCGAGTTTGGACTTGCCAAGTTCGACTCAGAAGAACGAACTCTCGAGGACGGGAGGACGAACTGAATTCTGGGTTATGGCCCGTATCAAGTCCGCACAAGTCACCTCTCGATGCATCCTCGGTAAAAGGGGCGGATCAAGAACACATCCGGGGAATTGAACTGGACTTGGCTAGATGTGAACTTTGAATTAGAACAGTACTTGGGCAGCGACTGATGACGTTTCACAAGTCCACAAGTACAGACAAGTACGCATATTGAGAAACGGCCTCTATGACCATGTCTGGCAATATCACTTAATGTCTGGCAATCAGAATACTTCAGTATACATACTATATACAAAGCATTTTTTTCTATTTTTTTTCCCCTTTTTTATTACTCAAATAATTATTTTTGTATTTTTTAGTGCTCAAATAAATCTGTCTATTATTTTATAATTGAAAAACTATGCAGGAATATGTATAATGACTAAAATAGCTTGTATAATTCAATCCATTTGGTGGTTATTTTTCCTCAAACAGGGGCGTGGGGGGACTATAAATATTTTCAGATAAAATATTGCAGGAATCTCATTTTTCATGGTATCTTCTTCAAATTTGAAATATGAACTCATGAGACACATGGCTTTCAACCCATTACTTTTCTGGATTGCTCCAGGACTTATTTCATGTATTTGTATATGAAATAAAAAAACATTCAGTGTGGAAAAATACTTTAAGGCACGTCAGTGTCTATAACTTTTTATCTTTTTGAACATTATCAAGTCTGGATGATAGTAAAGCCTAGAGTGTCTTCTTTCCAAAGATACCTAATTTGTTTGTGTAAGCACACTTTGTCAGGAACTGTTACCATTTTAACCTGTTAACCTTCACCCCCATTTGTGGCCTCGCAGGTGAAAATAACCTACCTAAATTAAAATGGTAACAGTTTGTGACAAAGTTTAAAAAGTTTATTTTGTGACAAATAAATTAAAAAAAATATTTTTAATAAATATAAAAAAATGCTTTGTATATAGTACAGTTGTCACGAATCTGGACCATGCTCTTCCGGTCAACCACCACTAGAGGTCACCAGTTCACCACATTGACTTTTTCACTACACATTCAACTCCATTTCCCATCATACATTACACTTACGACACACAGCTGGCACCAATCTCTCACTACCCTGATTGCACTCACTAATCACTCACAGCTGTGAACTATCACCCATCACACACACACTTTATAAGCCTTGGACTTTCTCTGTTTCACTGCCGAGTATTGTTAGCCCGTCTACTCTACAAAGCGTTTCCCTGTTTTCTAGTCAGTTTTCCTGTGTTTTGATTCCTGCCCGAGTTCTTGGATTATTCTCTCTGCCTTGCCCTGTCTGGATTTTGTACGCCGATCGTCGACCCACGCTTGCTCCACGGATTGCTCTGTCTTGCCTCTGCCATACCTGTTTGCTGTCTCCCGACCCTGCCTGTATGACCATGTTTTATAATAAAGCTTTGCCCATGGATCCGTCTCGTCAGCCCCGTGACAACAGTGGCATGCGAAAGTTTGGGAACCCCTTGCAGAATCTGTGAAAATGTGGATAATTTTGCCAAAATAAGAGAGATCATACAAAATGCATGTTATTTTTTTTTTTATTTAGTACTGTCCTGAGTAAGATATTTTCCATAAAAGATGTTTACATATAGTCCACAAGACAAAAAAATAGCTGAAATTATTAAAATAACCACATTCAAAAGTTTGGGAACCCTTGGTTCTTAATACTGTTTGTGGTTATCTGGATGTTACCTGTTTTTTTTTGTTTTGTGATGGTTGTTCATGAGTCCCTTGTTTGTTCTGAACAGTTCAACTGGGCACTGTTCTTCAGAAAAATCCTCCAGGTCCTGCAGAATCTTCAGTTTTCCAGCATCTTTTGCATATTTTAACCCTTTCCAGCAGTAACTGTATGATTTTGAGATCCACCTTTTCACGCTGAGGATGATTGAGGGACTCAAACACAACAATTAAAAAAGGTTCAAACATTCACTGATGCTCCTGAAGGAAACACGGTGCATTAAGAGCCGGGGGGTGAAAACATTTGAACTTCCAAATTTTTCTTATTTTGTTGAAATATCATATTTTTCCATGTAGTACTGCCCTTCTGACGGGACAGAAGATACTTGCATGTTTCCTGGAAGACAAATGAAGTACAATTTACCTTGATCTTCAAATTCAAAAAGTTTTCACCCCCGGGTCTGGGAATAAAACCTAACTGGAAATATTTTTGTAATCACATAAATATGAATTTTACCTTTTCGGCTATTTTGATTGAATCTAGAAATTCATCTTTTAGTTCGGCAAGGTCTTCGATAAGATGTTCTCCAACAAAGGTCTTTTGTTCCAGGTAGTCCAACATTTGAGCAACATTCTCCCAGAAGTTTTTCAGCTGAATCAGAATTTCTTGAATTTTTGACAAGTTACTCTGAACGTCATTTAGATGGATGGGGTTGGGTATGGAATCTGCAGAGGAGAAATAACAAACATGATTCAACATGCCACATATTCGCACCATGTCTTAACCCTCTGTGCCCTGAGGGTGTTTTGGGGACCTGGAGAACTTTCGACATGCCCTGACATTTGTGCTTTTTTCAGTTGCTTATAAAAATATAAATGGCTAAAGTCTAATAACACTGTAAACGGCACAAACAGGGCTACAATAATATGTTAGCAGCATTTATGTACATGATTGTGTTTTTGAGAAATCAACGTTTATGCGTGGTTAGTGAAAAACTAAAATTTTGAAGTCACTGAAATAAGACCATAAAACACATACAAAACAATTGTTTACAAGACTTTTGAGAACTGGATCTTGTAGCCTAGAATTTTTGCTTAAAAATTATGTGAAAATCATCTTGTTTATTTGCTCACAGAAAACAATACGTTGATTTAAATTTTTAAAGACATGTTTTGTGATCGAGAGCCAAAATGCGAGGGAGTGGTAATGGCCTTGAATATTAAGTGATTCTCACCTGAGAGACAAAGGGCCCTCCCCTAAAGGTGCTAATGGCCCATCAGTGTGACTGTGACTGAGGCAGGTAAGAGAATGTGAGGAGACTGAAAAAATGGGTTTTTAAATTATTTGTATTTTATTTACAACACAGTATAATCAAAACATACATAATGAAGGACAAAGACACATTATTGTGCACTGATCTAACCACAGAGATGTGAACAGACTTTGACTCGTTCCTGCAACAGATTCTGTTCAACAAGTGAAACAAATAAATCATACCTGATATTTACATGTTATTTAAGTGTTTCTGCTACTTTCCATGGATTCAAGAAGAAACTGTTGAACTGTTGAACTTCTGATGTCGGTGAAGCGCTCTCAGAGGAAAACAGTTGGAAGAGACTGAAAGTCAGCAGGATTCATCTGTGGTGCAGGTGTCTGATTCAGTAAAATACAAACAACCAAAATAAGAGAAAAAACGTTTGTGAGCATGTTTATATCAGGAGCATCTATATATATATATATATATATATATATTAGTGCTGTCAATCGATTAAAAAATTTAACTAATTAATCACAATTTATTCCTGAAATTAATCGTGATTAATCACACCTAACATTAAACTTTTTAAATCTACTTTTATATTGCAATAATTTCACATTTAATCTTCAAATTAATGTAGAAACAACATAAAGACGGTATATTTTTTATATTTGATTAATGGCATCTTTTTAATGAATGCCAGTATCACTGACATCAATATTGATGTCTCTATAAAATAATTATTTTTTCCCTAATATTTAACCATTGACTATTGCCATTCAACATTACAGTATAATTGAGAGCCATCAATTTTAAAATTTATTAGACTTTAATAAAAATAACTTCTAATTTAAGTGAACTTTAAACAATTTTCTCATAAACACAGTATAACCAATGTCATATTTAGCTATACCTATGCCCTTCAGCAAGTAGGAAATATACAGAAATTGAATAAAGTTATCAAACACTAAATTCTAAATTAAATACAGATGAGTCCTTAAAGCTATAAAGTTATTGATTTCCTTTTTTTTTTTTTTTTTTTTCTTTGATGAACAGACATCACAGCAGCTGGGTTAATAGTTTGGCTGCTTTTTCTTTAAGAGCTGCCGAGGCGGATCTGACACGCATCGTGTTTTCTCTCAACTCACTTTACATTTTCTGACCCACTTCAGGTCGTAAAGTCTCTATTAATGATCTAACGAGTGTGTTAGATGAGTGAGAAAGTGCAGGACAGTTTTGAAAACCATTTCAGAGACATGTTCTTAAATGTGACTCATATATTTCACGCAAGCACCGTTTTAAGGCAGTTTTAATCACCTTCATGACTTAACTGACCACGACATTGCATGCACATCGTTTCTTTTTGGATCTAAAAATGTTTTACTGGATTTCAAATATTTTAGTCAGGAATTATAGTTTGGGGAAAACCCAACTATGGCCATCCTGAACATCATGTATGATTTTATAGTATAGAGGATATGATTCTGCAGTCATTGACTCACACATGCTTTGTACTATAAAAGGATGAACTTTGCACTATAAAAAAATATATTTTATATCTGAGAACTAATTGTTATCATTTAGCACGCTATTAAAATATATTTGTGAACAGATTATTAATAATAAACATGGTCTAAACATTCTTAGATGCGTAGCATTCATCATGTTGTAGTTTGGGAACAACCCAACTAGTAATGTGTTCAAGTTTATGTCACAATAACACGCTAACTAATGCAGAAAATAAAATAAACATTACTTACTCATCAGATCGATCTTCTCTACTTGATGAACTCTTGCTGTTATTTTGAGGGAAATCCAGCCTTTACTCAGCGCGTCTTCTTCCAGAAACTAACAGTATAGCAGCGATGGGCTCCTCCTGACTCTTTGTTTATGTTTGGCATCTCCAAGCGCGCGTGGGTCACGTGGTTATTTACATGTGAACGCGAGGGGGCGGGATCTCATTAAAAATAATGAGTTAGACGGGACAGACTGAACATCGTGTTGGGTTCATACGGATTACTTCATCACAGAATATTTGTTGGAAAAGAAGACACTTTGTTGAAAGAAGACACTTCAAGCTTTCTATAGATATAACTCATGTCTGTGTGTCGAGTATTTGCTGAGTTACACTTCATTTTAGTGACGCGTTTCTGAAAACAGTTCGCGGAGACGGAGAAGACCGAGAGCGCACCCTGTTTGTTTTCTTTATTCTTTAAAAGCACAAAGTTTAGTTGTTATGAGTGTATACAAATAAAAGTAGACCCCTTACAGATTCAAATGGTGTATTGCTCTTATCTGAACGATCAAAAATGGCAGAGTAATTCAAGCTCATTTCTGCCTTATCAGGAAAACCTGCCCCAAAACGCGTATTCGCGTTTGTCGGGCTCAGAGGGTTAAACTAGACTTGAATCTTGGCACAGTCTTAATTGTGACTTGTCATATAGGTATACTTTTAACATGAAAGAAAACGGACTCACTCCGGGCAAAATTGGCTTTGGCAAACTTCATCTGCCAATCAATGAACTGGAGTTCGAGCTGCCACTGCTTCTGTTTCAGAGCAGTCTTTTCAGCAACAAAGTTATTCAATTCAGCTTCAAGAGCCTTCATGCGGGCAACATTTGTAGGATCATGTACAGTATCATAAATGCTTTTCACAATTAGCCCGATGAATGGAACAATTGCAGCGAAGATGCCGAGGCCTTTACTCGTTTGGGTTATGGATCTGGCAAATTCCTGAATCTCTTGGCTTTTGCTGTTTATCTTTCTCTCAGTTTCAGCAAGCTCTGCAGTGTTTTTTTGGAGTTTTGATTTCAGATCATTCAGAGAATTTTCCGTCTGCTTCATCTCATGGTCTTGTTCTGTAATCTTTTTATCGGTATCTAATTTTTCCTTGATAACATCACTGGTGGACAATGCCACATCTTTGTTGTGTAGATCATACCTACACAATGTTGAAGAAATGTTGCCGTGAAATTAACAGCAATGGGGTGGTGTGACTACCTTAAAAGTTTAACTTACAACAAGTTCATACTTTTACACGATTAAAGAAGTTTCATATAGATAAAGAATTAAATTGCTCAAGGTATTTTGAAACATGTTTTCATGAGGAAAATGTTCTTACTTTTTAGATTAGATTAGATTCAACTTTATTGTCATTATGCAGAGTACAAGTACAGAGCTAATGAAATGCAGTTAGCATCTAACCAGAAGTGCAAGAATATAGTGTTTTATATACATATAAGTGCAGAGTAAATGAAGATATGATTTACAGAATGTACAGTGGAATTGCTATATACAGTATTGAGCAGAGTATTTACAGAATATAAATAGGAATGCAATGTAGGGATTGTATGTACATTATGAACAGCAATGTGGGATTATATATACATATTATGAACAGCAGAGACATGAGAACAGTGGTAATAAATAAATAAATACAGCTGGATGAGTGTGTGGAAGTATTGATAGAACAATGTGTATTCTATGCAAAATAACAGTAGTGCAATATTTTATAGAAATAGTTTACTGTGCTTTGTACAGTAACAACTTTAGACAGTTTATAGTGTAATAACTTTAACAATGTGCAGTCTGTGCAAAATATGAGTAGTGCAAATGCATGTGTGTAAAGTACTGTGACCAGTGCAGTAATAATAAGCAGGTGCAGGAGTTAGATTAGTGGTGTGGCGTTCAGAAGTGTCACAGCCTCGGGGAAGAAGCTCTTCCTGAGCCTACTAGTGCGAGAGCGTAGGCACCTGTAACGCCTGCCGGATGGAAGGAGGGTGAAAAGTCCATGGTTAGGGTGAGACGCATCCTTGATGATGTTTCTTGCCCTGCCCAGACAGCGCTTATGATAAATGTTCTCAATGGAAGTTAACTGGGTGCCGGTGATCCGTTGAGCAGTTTTCACCACCCGCTGGAGTGCTTTGCGGTCAGATGCGGAGCAATTGCTGTACCATACTGAGATGCAGTTCGTGAGTATGCTCTCAATGGTACAGCAGTAGAATTCCACAAGGATCCTGGGATTCAGGTGAACTTTCTTAAGGCTCCTTAAGAAGTAAAAAAGTTAAGTTTTCCACTATCCTGTCCACTTCACCGATAATTTCTTTGATCCAGACTCGTGCTTTCCCTAGAAATGTGACTGCCAGACCTGTGTTATTTTTGTCCACAGCTTTCGTCAACATGGGAAACAGCGACTGAACCAGGTTTTCAATTGTCAAAATACACTGCGAAAAGAACCAAGAGCCATGAGATCTCACATCTTAGACTTTAAAAAAGACAAAACATACCGAACTCTTATTGCTTGTATTTGTCCTGTAACTCCTGCTTATATTGCTGCTACATTAAAGTTATGTAAAGCCCGGCTCACACTGTGTGATTTTGGCCACGATTTGGTCGTCTGAGACAAATTTTGAAAATCCTAAAATCCTTAAAGATTCCTATAATCCTAGGCTAAAATCGGTTGTCTAGATCGCTGGTTTGACATGTTCACCGACAGCCAATTTTTATTTATTTATTTATTTATTTAGTCATTTAGCAGACGCTTTTATCCAAAGCGACTTACAAATGAGGACATAAGAAGCAATCAAAACCAACAAAAGAGCAACAACGTGCAAGTGCTATTACAAGTCTTGGTTAGCCTAACGCAGTACAGATAATTATTATTATTATTGTTGTTATTTTTTAATAAAAAGACATAGATAAAATACAATTAGAATAGATAGTGCTAGAGTTAGAGGGTCAAGTAAAGATGGAACAGATGAGTTTTTAGCCGTTTCTTGAAGATGGGTAAGGATTCGGCTGCTCGGATCGAGTTGGGCAGGTCATTCCACCAGATGGGAACAGTTAATGAAAAAGTCCTTGAAAGTGTTTTTCTGTGTTTTTGGGATGGTACAATAATTCGTTGTTCACTTGAAGAACGCAAGCTTCTAGAGGGCACATAAGTCTGAAGTAAAGAATTTAGGTAAAGGGGTGCAGAGCCAGTGGTGGTTCTGTAGGCAAACATTAATGCCTTGAATTTAATGCGAGCAGCTATTGGTAGCCAGTGCAAATTGATGAACAGAGGCGTGACGTGCGTTCTTTTCGGCTCATTAAAGATTAATCTTGCAGCGGCATTTTGGATTAATTGTAGAGGTTTAATAGAATTGGCTGGAAGACCTGCCAAGAGAGCATTGCAATAGTCAAGTCTGGACAGAACAAGAGCCTGAACAAGGAGTTGCGTTGCATGTTCCGAGAGAAAGGGCCTGATCTTCTTAATATTATATAATGCAAATCTGCAGGACCGGGCAGTTTTAACAATGTGGTCTGAGAAATTCAGCTTATCATCAATCACAACTCCAAGGTTTCTGGCTGTTTTTGAAGGAGTTATGGTAGATGAGCCTAACTGGAAGCTGAGATTGTGATGAAGCGATGGGTTAGCTGAAATTACAAGCAGTTCTGTCTTAGCTAGGTTGAGTTGAAGGTGATGGTCCATCATCCAGCAAGAAATGTCTGATAGACACGCTGAGATGCGAGCAGCTATCGTCGGATCATCAGGATGGAATGAGAGGTAGAGTTGAGTGTCATCAGCATAGCAGTGATATGAAAAGCCATGTTTCTGAATGACAGAACCTAGTGATGCCATGTAGACAGAAAAGAGAAGTGGTCCAAGAACTGAGCCCTGAGGCACCCCAGTAGCTAGATGTTGCGACTTGGATACCTCACCTCTCCAAGATACTTTGAAGGACCTATCAGAGAGGTAAGACTCAAACCACTGGAGTGCGGTTCCTGAGAAGGAACAATTAATGGCCGTTGCGATCAATTTTTTCCTCCGATTAAATTCTGGCAGTGTCAGAAGATTTTAGACACTTTCCTGCAGTGTGACATCTCCTACGACGACCGTCAAACCAAGAACCAATAGGAGCACTGAACTTGATGACGCAATTAGCGCGACAACTTCAAACTTCAACTTCATTATTTGTAAAAACAATATATGTACAAAGCAAAGTTTACTTAAAGTTTATTTATTAAGGGGCAGGATGTTTAAACTCGAATAACAAAATTACCTCAAGTTCACTCTGTAGAACTGGAAGTCCATAAAGTCCTCTTTTGCCCAGCCATGACTTGCTCCACACACGTCGTATTTTTCGGGGTTTTTTTAACATCAAGGCATGTAATTAATAAAACTAACGCCACACGTTGCTGTTGTTTGGTAGCTACCATTATAGCGAGAGAACGCGGGTCACGTATTGATGACGTAAAAATCCAGACAAGTCTTCTTGAGTACATCCGTTTTTGTCGCGTCTTGACTGTCGTACAGTCTGACATTAAGACAACTGAGATCCTACAGTCTGACATGGGGATCATGTTCGTACAGTGTGAGAAGCAACAATCGCAAAAGCCTATTAAAAATCGCACAGTGTGAGCCCGGCTTAAGAAATGCATTTCAAATTTACAGGAAGCATATTGAACCAAAATGATATGTGCAAACTCTTATTTTATGTATTTATTTATTTTGACCTAAAATGTCAGTTAAAAAAGTTTTCATGGCTCACATTAGGATGCATTATCTATTTATTTCCAGTTATTTCAAATTTTTTTCTAGATGACAGAAATAAAAATACTCAAGTCAAGAGAAAATCTGAAACAGTACTTTCAACATAGTTGCATCAGAGGAGCCAAACAGAAGCTGGGTTTCCACAGCCCGAATAATAATTATAGTTAATTTTGCAAGATGGCGCCGGCGTGTATGGCTTGCCGTCTGCAGCTTGTCTGGTTGTTTGTGATCGTTCTATGTTTCTCTATGATTCTTCAACATGCTTCAACTGCATTGGTCTATGACAGGCTAACACTGCTGACTATCCGAAACTCTGTTGGAAAACTAATTAAGCAGGATCTAGCAAAAACAAACACTTGCACTCCGTTTGAATTCACTATACCGGAGAGTTTACGGCGGTCGGCTTATGCTGCTCCTGGGAGGAAACATCGACGCAGACGCGCAAAGCGAGGTGGCGTTTCGACTAGATGGAAGCTGTACCTGGTGTCTTCGGCCATACCTCGTTTGGGCTCGTCTGTTTTTTGGCGTGGGCTGGTTTCGGTTTGCTGTTCCTCGCGGCGCTGCTGGGTACCGGGGTGTCGTTGGATCCGGCCTGTTGTGCCTGCTTTCGACTCGGCTCCTTCTCGGGTATTTTTGCCTCGTCTCCATGGAAGAGGTGTGAATTCGGCGAATCTTCGCCCACTGTGTCAGGTATCTCAGCTGGCGTGTGAATCGACTTGGGTTAAGATGGCATTGGTAAACTCAAGATCGGTAGTGAATAAGACTTTTATATTGAATGATTTCTTCACTTCACAATGTCTGGACTTTTTATTTTTTAACTGAGACTTGGATTAATGTTGGAGACCTTAGCCCTTTTACAAAGCTGGTACCACCAGACTGTGATTTTTTTTAAGTTCACCCCGTACTGCTGGTCGTGGTGGAGGTCTGGCTTCAGTCTTTAAGAAGAAATTTGACTGTCGTAGCATTAAGTCTGATACTTTTTCAAGCTTTGAAGTACAGTTGATGCAAATTGATTCACGAAATCCGGTGCTGTGTGTGTTGGTATACAGACCACCGAAAGTAAATAAGAACTTTATTTCTGAGTTCACTGGATTTTTAGGAGGAATTATGATGAATTACGACAGACTTGTGATACTTGGGGATTTTAATATTCATATCTGTTGTTCCTGAAATGGACTGGCGAGAGAGTTTTTCAATCTTATTGATTCATTTAACCTTGTACAGTCTGTGACAGGCACGACTCATAAACTGGGACACACTTTGGATCTTGTTTTATTGTATGGCTTAACTGTTTGTGATTTTGAGATTATGGAGACTGGGTTTTCTGATCATAAGTCTGTTGTTTTTAATATATCTCTTTCATGCTCTGTAGGGAAAACGTCTACTCGCAGGTATCGTATTATGAATTCTGAAACTAGTAATGATTTTTGTACTATGTATGAGGCTACCTTTTCAAATTGGTATTATGATTGTTCTCCTTCGGATTTGTGTGCAGATGAGTTATTGACTTCGTTTACCTCTGTGTGGTCTAATATTTTGGACTCTATTGCCCCTTTGAAGACTAGATGTTTTAAACCAAAATCAGAACCTTGGCTAAATGATTCCACTTGTGCTGCTCGCTGGTTGTGTAGACGTGCCGAGTGAAAGTGGAAGAAAGACAAGATGCAAGTTTCTTATGAGATTTTTAAGAACCGGTTGTCAAATTATCAGAAAACGGTCAATGGTAAGGGTCAAATACAATCAAATTTCTGGTCTTATTGAAAAGAATCGTGGTAATCCTAGATTTTTATTTTCTACATTGAACGCTGTTATTAATCCGCCTGTTTCTGAGGGTTCTGATGTTTCTTTACAAACATGTGAAAACTTTCGTATATACTTTTCGGATAAGATTTCCGATATTAGATCTTCGATTCAGCCATCTGATCATGACCTCTGGTGACATGCCCCGCTGTCTTTCACCAGTTTGAGCCTGTTTCCATCACGTCTTTGACAGAGGTTGTTAAACACCTGAGGCCTTCCACTAGTCCCCAAGATATTATCCCGGCTCGTTTTTTGAAACACGTTTTTAATGTTGTGGGTCATAGTATTCTGATCCTAATTAACTGTGGCCTGGCTATGGGTTCCATGCCAGCTCATTTTAAACATGCTGTAGTGCAGCCTTTACTAAAGAGATCTAATTTGGATTCTACAGAGCTATCTAATTTTAGACCGATCTCGAAACTGCCTTTTCTGTCTAAAATCTTGGAGAAGGTAGTTTTTATTCAATTACAAACATTTTTAAGAAATAATTCCGTGCTGGAAGTTTTTCAATCGGGTTTTAGGGCACTACACAGCACTGAATCTGCACTTTTAAAGGTTCATAATGATATTCTACTAACTCTTGACTCGGGAGCTTCAGCTATTTTAGTGTTATTAGACCTTAGTGCGGCTTTTGATACCATGGATCATAACATTTTGATCTCTAGATTGGAACACTATGCTGGAGTCCGAGGGATGGCCCTCCAGTGGTTTAAGTCTTATTTAACGAACAGAAGTTTTACTGTTAAAGTTGGTGAATGTCTGTCAACTTCGGCTTCACTTACCTCTGGCGTTCCTCAAGGGTCCATTCTTGCTCCCCTTTTGTTTTCATTGTATATGCTTCCTTTGGGATCTATTTTTAGAAAGCATGGTGTTTATTTCCACTGTTATGCCGATGACACACAGATCTATATGCCATTTCAAAAGAAGGACAAGAATGCTTTAACACTACTTCTGAATTTCTTAAGGGACATAAAAAGCTGGATGGCCTCAAATTTTCTGAAATTTGTAAAACCTTTTCTCTCTGCTACTGATCTTGATAAACTCATCCATGCCTTCATTTTTTCGTGACTCGATTATTGTAACACTATATATATAGAAGTTAACCAGACAGCTTTGGCGCGTTTGCAGGCATTTCAAAATACTGCAGCCAGGCTGCTGACAGGAACACGCAATCATGAGCATATTACACCGATTTTGTTCTCTCTCAAATGGTTGCCAGTTCGTTTCCGAATAGAATACAAACTTTTAGTGTTTGTTTTTAAATCCCTAAATGGCTTAGCTCCAACATATCTCGATGCCTTAGTAAAACGTCATACTTCTGCTAGATCCTTGAGATCTTCTGATCAGCAACTTTTAACAATTCCCAGAGCTAGATTACAACTTAAGGGTGATCGCGCTTTCTCAGTTGCTGCCCCAAAACTATGGAATTTGTTAGCTGTGAGTATTAGATTAGTTCAGACTATCTCTAGTTTTAAATCATTGTTAAAAACTTATTTATTAACTCAGGCTTTTAATCTCTTTGAGTGCTGAGTTTTATGTTTTTTGGTTGTCTCTTTTTTTTGTGTGTGTGGTGCTATGTCATTGTCTTTGTATATTTATGAAAATGTTCTTTTTTATTTTTTTTTTTTGGCTTTTTGGTTTTCTATTTTTGTACAGCACTTTGGGCAACAATGGTTGTATTATTTTGTGCTATAGAAATAAAATGAAATGAAATTTAAAATGAAATGAAATGACTCCTGATGATCCTCTCCAGGTTGGGGAAGTTGGCCAGGCACAGGTAAGAGAGATGGTAGAGAAGAGCTGTCTTTTCGGCAGCAGGGAGGAGCTCTTCTACAAATGTTGGGCTCCACTGGGACACAGCCACTGGTGAAAAAACACTGCATGTTTTTAAAGACTGAAAAGATCACATTGATGGCTGGTATTGTTTTCGAATCTCTTGAAATAATGAAATGATTAAATAAGCTAATACTTGCTTTTGCTATCAGCCATCCTTAGTAGGTTTACACAATTTGTGCAGTGAGTTATTATAAAATGTACTAAAGCAGAACCAGTTTGGTTGGTTTAAATGACGTCTCATAAAATACAAGATGTAACTGGAAAGATATCTGAAAATGACTTAACCTTTGTTTTAGTAAATGATATTGAGAACAAGGTAGTTGGTGTTTTTATACTCTCTACCCTCAGAGAAAATGACTTCCAAAGAAACATGAGGAAATTTAAGTAGAGTCATATTCATTAAGTGGTTCCACAGAAGAGCAGTAGAGGTACGGTATGTTGAGATGTGCAAAAATCCTTTCAGAGACAAAACTAAATTCTGTGCTCCATGGCCATTAAAGTCAATGAATATGTCATGTTCTGCATGTAATAAAGCGCTTGTCTGGGAAATTACCAAAAAAAATATTTTGCCAATAGAATAATTTATTCTTTCTTCAGTGTTACACATTAACACGAAAGAGTAAATTCTGTTGATCATTATCAAAAAACAATTTAAAAAAAATGTCCCGGGTCGCTAAAGAATTTTTGTGCAAAAAGTGGCTCCTAGCGGCCAGAGTCATGAAGTTTTCTTAGAATTTCCCCTAAAAGTGACACGAAAATCCCAGTTAATATAAAAGCTATTCCTCAAGATTCCTAGCGCTTAAAAGGGCTCCTAAGGCGAGATCCGCTAAGAGCAGGGAAGAGGACTTTTAGTGGCTTAGGAGTTCCCCTAAGCAGCTGCACAAAATGGCCAACAGAGGAGGCAGGAGAGATGTCCTGCAAACACTGGATGACAGGGAATTATTGAGACGCTACAGATTGGATCGTGCAGGAATCATGTTTGTGGTGGATCTCCTTAGAGATGCAATTACTACTTCATTAAGGACAGCCCCTTGAGATAGGCCATCTTGTTTTCAATGGGGTCCATATGGGAGTGAAAGTACAAAATATGCCAGCTAGGATATTAATATGAGCAAATAAGACACAAATCATTATTTGAACAGGGTGTAATGAGCTTAAGTTTTCACATATTTTAGATTAGGCTATAACCCCTACAGCTTACTATTCATTTTCCAGATATTTTCTTGAATGTGAAATATTATTTACAATTACAGTCTGCATAAGATTAGAGTGTATAATTATGTTTATTGATTTGAGGGTACATCCTTTGCTCATTATCACCAAAAGTTCATTTTCATCAAACTTGTAGGATCAACCAATCACGGCTTTTGAAATGATGACTCATACCTAGCAACGGGGTCAACCACACCTCCTCACTAAGATAGGATTTTCCATACATTCCTTGCTCAGAGTTCACTGAAAATGTTCTGGAATCACTTCTAAGCTAAAACTCCTGGCAAGGAATTTTTAGGTTAAGTTAGGAGCTCTCTGAGAGGATTCTCAGAATCTTTAGGGATAAGATAAGAATATATAATATATATCTTTCCCTGGGCCCGTATTCATGAATAATTTTAGTGCTAAAAGTTGCTCCTATTAACAAAATTCTAGTTACGAGGAGCTCTAGTTACTCTGTTTCCTCTTAAAATTAAAGAAAAGATCCTAGTAAAGAAAAAAGTAATTCAGAAAGCATCTCAACCCTTAAAAGAGGTCTTGAGGTCCAAAATTGTTAGGAGTATGGACGAGGACTTTTAAGGGGCTTAAGAGTTTCTTTAGCAGCGGAGAAAATGGACAAAACATGAAGAGGGAGAAGAAATCTGTTGCACACAATGCATGACAGTGAGTTAATAAGACGCTACACATTAGATCGTGCAGGGATCATGTTTGTGACCGATCTTATTAGAGACAGGTAACAACTCGTGGACGTAATCACTACATTAACCACATTAACATATTTAGCAACTGGAAAAAATACAACTATGCAGCAGTGAGTTTGGGTCTGTTACAGCACTTATTATGTCGCTGTTCGTTTCCTATAAAATACGTTAAGTATGACAGCATGGTAATTAAAAAATAAAGAATATATATACATATATAATGTGTATGAGAAAGAGAGAGTACGGTAAATCAGGAAAAATTACAAGTGAAGGCTTATAATAAACCCAACTCTCAAAAGCGCTCTTTTATTTCCTTCTTGACAACCAACCAATCAGTCTTCAAAAGACTGTGTCATAGCTAGCAATGGGGTCAGCCCCGCCTCCTCACTAAGATAAACGTTTTTGTCTTTTCCTCGCTTAGAGTTGCTCTCAGATTGGTCCTGAAGCACTCTTAAGCTAAGACTCTTAGTTAGAAATTTTTAAGCTAAATTAGGAGCTCTCTAAAAGGATTCTTCGAATCTTTAGGAATACGGGCCTTGAGCTATGCATTTAAGGGTTAATTTGTTTGTGCCATTATATATTTATATTTTATAATACTGTTCTTCACCAGGCGCAGCAGCCTACCATTGTGAGAGACCTTCATACAGCTAGGTACTGGGTACACAATCACAGAGACTTATTTCGTGGAGAGGTGACAGAGCCTGCATTTCTGCAGATGAACAGTGAAGATCAACAAAATGCACCCAGGAAGGCCCTGGGGTGTGAATTCCCTGAAGCAAGGGATGACTTTTTGTTTATATTTCAGTCTCAAGATGACATGGAAACATTTTTGTCATACTGTGTTGATAAACAAGGCCTGAAGGTCAATGCCATGTTCCTCAATCAGCAATTGTAGTAGACGATGGATGGAGGGAGGGAAGGAAGGAATGAATGAATTTATGAATAAATAATTTTAAAAATATATATGTTTTTTGTGTTTCTTAGATGCAGACATTTAAGTATGCTGAAATAAGTAAATCATATCTTTAGAAAATTAAAAAATTAAATGTAAAATGCTCACTTATAATAATTTTCACTCGCGGACACATTTTCGGCAACTCTTGCCCAATCCCTCTCTTTGTCTTCGTGAGTGAGCGAAGGTGAAAACTTACCAAATAATATCCACCGAATTTATCAGTGTTTCAATTTCAGCAGCACTGAAGTTAAAAGCTCGCCGGTTTTGTTTTTCCATTTTGTTTACCTCATCAGCAGCTCGCACAGTGTTGGTTGGTAACAGACCTGAGAGTGGATTGTCGAACTTGATGATACGATTTAAGATTTCCTAACTAGAGATAAGATACGATTTTGTAAGATAGGATAAGAATCCCAAATCAAGTTAAGATTTGCCAAAAATCGTAATTTAACATATCATATCTTAAGTTAAGACCTAAGATAAGAAACATTCTGTAATAAGGAGAGAGAATATAATATGCTTATTGAGTCCTCCTACATTCCCCTTGCTGAGTATAAATGCAGTGGCTTGTGATCTGTATAGACTTGTTTGCAGTAGAAACTGTCTAAGGCAGCGACACAGCAGACCCAAAGATATCAAAAGTATATTTTTACAGGTAAGAACTTTACTTACATCTCTCTGTAACATTAAATTGCTTTGTGTCTTTCAATGATTGTAAAACTGAATTTTATGATCTTTAATATGACATATTTCATGGTGCCATTCAAGGTTATTGTGTAATGTTGAGCAATGTTGAAACACACTGTCTCAGTTATACCCGCTGTTGAATCCTATTGTGATGAAATATTCCTATTTCTGATGTAAACCATAAATCTGCTTCTGAAACCACAGTTAGTAACTTAATAAGAGTAAGTTGATTAATGAATATGTGAATGAGATACTGTAGGTAGTGAATAAGTGTATTAGCATACTATAGCCTATATAGGCTAGCTCACATTATTATATTTCTGCTTCAAATGTTATGCGTAGGTAACAGTGAGTGGTGGTTTCAGACAATTTGTTATTAAAGTGCAATCGATATTTTGCGGCGCATTCATACGGACTTTTATTCTGCCTGACAGAATTTAAACCTGTACTGAAGGCGGAGCAATTTGGCCAATCAGATGAAAGGGGCGTGTCAGCACTGCACGTGTCCGAATGAAATATCGAAGCTAGAAAGTGATTTGTGAAGCGCGAACGAAACATGAGAAATCAAGCCACAATTTTGTTTTCCGTTTGTTCAATTAAACAAAAATACGAACAAACGAGCCATCTTCTCATTTCTCGTTTTTCTGTTCCAAATAAGAAATGAAATGATCAAAACGTACACGGACGATTTCTACACGTGGGCGGGAATTAAACACCCCTTTCTGCTGATTGGTCAGCTGAAGATCAAACCGTGCCGCCATCAGTTCTTCCGCAGTACCATGCAGCAGAACAATAGTCCTCCACTGCTGCAGTTGTATGGATGAGTGGGATGAACTCTAAAAGTGCTGTTCTTTTTATTTGGTAAAACATCTGTGTTGAATCACCCAATAATAAAATATGACATTCTGTAGTTTTGTCTCATATTCATCTTTTAATTATATTTGTAAATGTCTTAACTCCACAGCCAACAGAGCAATTTTGTCTTTACTGTTCCAATACTTTTGGAGGGCACTGTATATACAAATATGCAATTTTGTGAAAAACAATTTCACACTTTGCTAATTCATGCAAAATCGTGAAATTAATTCTAATAATATATTTAAGTAATATTATAATAAATGTAAAATAAATCTACTTTTGATCTCTGGGATTGTCTGAACAACAATCATAACTACAGTCAACTGTGTTGACAGCACAATTGAGTCATATTGGTTTAATATTCAATTTCTGTACTTAAACCAGATGTTTCATTACTCCTCCTGGAACCAAGAAATTCAGGTAATTAAAATTTTCAGTTATATTGTTAAAATAAGAATTATGTCTCTAATTCTGAGCATTCACTAATGTTTAAGTTTGCCATTCAGAGCATGGAAAATCAAGACCCTGCTGTTATTGATGCAATCAAGGGATCGGGCGAGTCCACTCTGGAAAAGGCTACAGCAAAAGCTAAAATAAAATTTGACCAGTTTCTTAATGTCTCACTTAACATCGCTGTGACTGGAAAGACAGGATCAGGAAAATCCTCCTTTGTAAATGCTCTTAGAGGTCTAAAGGATGAAGATGTTGGAGCAGCACCTACTGGAGTCACAGAAACTACAACGATGCTCACCATGTATGAACATCCTGAAATGCCAAATGTGAATATCTGGGACCTACCTGGAATAGGAACCCCAAACTTCAAAGCAAAAAAGTACCTGAAAGATGTCAAGTTTAACACCTATGATTTCTTCATTATCCTTGCCTCAGAGAGGTTCACAGAGAATGACATCATGCTGGCTAAAGAAATAAGAAAACTGAAGAAAAGCTTTTACTTTGTTCGTTCCAAGATTGACAATGACATGTCTTCAGAGAAAGAGAAAAAAAGATTTGATGAGCAGAAAGTTCTTTCCTTAATAAGAGCGGATTGTCAGAAACACCTGAAAGAACTGGGACACCCCAAAGTTTTCTTGATAACATCTCGTGATTTGGAGGAATATGATTTTGAATCACTTCAAAACACTCTCGAAGATGATCTTCCAGAACACAAGAAGTATGCTCTTCTACAAGCCTGGCCAGTGTGTTCTGCTACATCTCTTGAGAAGAAGATCAGTATGTTTAAACAGATGATCTGGGCTGCATCTCTTGCCTCTGCTGGTGTAGCAGTTATCCCTGTGCCTGGCCTATCAGCAGCATGTGATGCAGGTATGGTCGTGCTTTTCCTCACAAGGTGCTACTATGCATTTGGTTTGGATGATAGGTCACTGACAAGGCTTTCAGAGAAAGTTAACAAGCCCCACCTGAAAGATTTGGCCAAATCTATATTTATTGCTGCCATGCGAGAAAAAGCACTGACCACACTTCAAGTGTCTACTGCACTCGCTGCCATTTCTACTGTTCAATATTTGTTGAGTCTACTTCCAGGTGTAGGCAGTGCTGCTGCTGCAGGAATGTCCTTCGCTACCACTCAGTACCTCTTGAGAGAAGGAGTGAATGATCTGGCAAATACTGCTCGGGTTATCAGAAAAGAAGCTGGGCTTGCTTCTGTTCACTGAGATTGTTTACTGATATGGGGTTTAGCAAAAAAAAACAAACAAAAAAAAACTTTGTCTTCATAATTTTAAAAGAATTTATGGCAATGTGCATGCAAACCATATACAGAACTTGAATATGTGACCACTTTAATTTGTTACTGCACTTTTTTTTATTTTATCCATTGCTATAATTTCCCATTACTTTTACTGATTCTTTTATCTCAAATACAGTCATCTGTTTTAAACAACATTAAAAAATATATTTTTAGTTGGATTTTCTATGGTAAATGCCAATAAAACTTTTCATTTTCATTGATGAATTCTGGGTTGTTGTTTTTTTTCAATATCACATATAACCATGTATAATGTCTCACATATTATAAAATACAAAATGTTTTTTTTATTGGCTCTTTTGTGATAACTGTTTGTTTATGCAGTTAAACTATACTCCCAATATTTATTTATTGTTTTAATATAATATAAATCTACTTAATTATACTAAAAGTCTTGACTGATAAATTACCTACTGTACAAATATACTTACTACACTCACCGGCCACTTTATTAGGTACACATGTTAGACTGCTCGTTAACACATATCCAATCACATGGCAGTAACTCAATGCATTTAAGCACATAGACATGGTCAAGACAATCTGCTGAAGTTTAAACTGAGCATCAGAATGGGGACTCTGCATGGTTGTTGGTGCCAGACAGCTGGTCTGAGTATTTTAGAAACATCTAGTGATGGTGAAATGAAGCTTTTCAAAGCACCCAGGCTTTCCCCTCAAGTGTATGGCCCATTATTATAATAATAATCATTATGTATATTGTTGATTGTTTCATATAATAAATCACTTTCTGTTTCATCACATCACGTATGCGTGCCTCTGTAGGTGTGTTTTGTTTGATTACCTACAGCCGAATATATCTATGTGATTATACAGCCATAGCGCACTCCTACTCAAATGTATATATTAGGGGTGTAACGGTACACAGATGTCACGGTTCAAAGTATCAAGTAGTCATATGGTTCCATGGAACAACAGTTAAAATACATGATATACGTAATATAAATAAACAACTAGATTATGTATTATAACAAAAGCCTGCAGAGGGCACCAACGGCCTGATGCTCTTACACTTTATGGCAGATCAAATCCTTGTTTAATTTTGGCCAAACAATGTTTACTTAATATTTTATATGTGGCCGCTTTTTTACTTTAGAGATGCTACAGCCAATGTAATTTCAAGCTTTTACAACTACAAACTTTCAGGCTAGGCTTTCTCAAGCCAGCCTAAAGTTTGTCTTGACAAACATTTCTTTAAGAGTTGTTGTTGTTATTATAAAACAAAGAGAGGGATGTAGTGTTGTAGTGTTACTTCACCTTTAAAAGGGGCTTCCCAGTATGCTGTGCTGTCCAGTGCTGGTTAAGCATGTAACGTTCCATGAAAACAAGAAAGAAGTAAAGAGAAAGTTTGTAATATGCACAATTGTTGGTCTGAAATTATTACACGAGTGCTCCAATAATTTCTCTACTTACAGTTTTTGAAATTTTGAGAGGACTCCAAACTGTGTGTGTGTGTTTACCTGAGGAAGTGATGGCACCAGGATGCACTTGGGATGACGACAAGCCGTGTGATGCTCTAGGCAGTGTTCTGCTGGGAAACCCTGGGTCCAGCCATTCATGTGGACTTGACTTTGACGTGATGCTTGTCTGAACATTTTTGCAGACCAAGTACACTTCTTTATGACAATGATGTTCCCTGATGGCAGTGGACTCTCTCAGCAGGATAATGAACTCTGACATACTGCACACTTGGTTCAGGAATGATTTGAGGAACATGATGGAGTGTTCAAGGTATTGCCCTGGCCTCCAAGCTCCCCAGATCTCAATCTAATAGGGCATGTGTGGGATGTGCTGGATAGATACCACAGGACACCTTCAGGTCTCTGGTAGAGTCCATGCCTCAGCAGGTCTGCACTGTTTAGGCAGCATGCAGAGGACAAACAGCATATTTAGCAGGTGGTCATACTTTTTTGGCTCATCTACATAATATTCATATATACATTATATTCATATAATATATTCTGAGATGCAACTAATTTTTTATAAGCAAAATTATTTAGTTTATTAGAATACACTAGATATTAGTATCCTAGTTCCTAGGATAGCAAAGTCCACTAAAGGAGGTAGAGCTTTTTCACAGTTGGCTCCCAAACTCTGGAATAGCCTTCCTGATAGTGTGTGGGGTTCAGACACACTCTCTCTGTTTAAGAGTTAATTAATAACGGAGATTGTGTCCACTCGTCATAACAGCATGTGTGTTTTATATATTAACTTCAAAGTTAACAAAAATGCTCCAGCACACTGAAATCCCATACGAATGTTAAGTTAATGTATTAAAATTTACAAACGGGGTGTTTATCTCGGGAATGTGAATTTATTGTGTGATTGCTGTTTATATACGCGGATTAAAGTGGTACTTCTTATGATTTCATTTTGTATGATTACAGTTGGCCCTATTGGTTAAAAATGTTTGTTATACTCATCAAATTTAAGTGTTTATTTTGTTTTACAGAAAGCTAGCTCAAGTATTCAGTTCAGATGAATGGTATTTTGCTTAATATGTTTTATGCTTATATGGACACTTGGTCAAATGCTTTATTCTTGATATATGAAGCATATAGAAACAGTCTGATGTTGTTATGTAAGTTTATGTGGACGAAGTATTAAATTGATTCCAGTAATATGTCTTAAAGTCATTAGGCCACGGGGAAGTCGTGGCCTAATGGTTAGAGAGTCGGACTTGTAATCCAAAGGTTGCGTGTTCGAGTCTCCGGCCGGCAGGAATTGTAGGTGGGGGGAGTGAATGTCCAGCGCTTGCTCCACCCTCAATACCACAACTGAGGTGCCCTTGAGCAAGGCACCGAACCCCTAACTGCTCCCCGGGCGCCGCAGCATAAATGGCTGCCCACTGCTCCGGGTGTGTGTTCACGGTGTGTGTGTGTTCACTGCTGTGTGTGTGTGCACGTTGGATGGGTTAAATGCAGAGCACGAATTCCGAGTATGGGTCACCATACTTGGCTGAATGTCACTTCACTTCACTTCACTTCACTTAAAGGTGCAGTAGGAGATCTTGGAAAATGCTAACGTTAAAAGAATTTAAAAGAATTGCGACACTTGCCGAATGGTGAGAAGCATGACAACAAAAGATTTGATCTCCCCACTGTTTTCTCCTTCTGTTTCTTTAAGGTTGACGAGTCTCAAATTCTATTTTCTACTGTGGATCTCGGCTTGATTACATTTGTCTCAAACCACCCGGATCACCTTCTCAATTTGCGATACCTTGTTGTCGTTCGTCTTAACACTTGTAAACAGTGATTTCAGCTCCTCGCCAATGAAATCAGAATCACAATCAGCTTTATTCGCCGTTGTGGTTTTTAAGAAGTTCTTCGTACATACATGCATATCTGACATGAGAACAGAAACATTTAAATAAGACTTAAAAATAAAAATAATAATGTGTAAAAATATGGAACAGAAGATTTATGTACATATTTGTGCCTCATTTACTATACAGCCGTTTAGAAAAATATGCATATATATTTACAAAGTACTAGGGAGAGAGTCAATAATTAGAGATGGGGAATGAATTACAGGACACGGGTAATAATTCCTGTGTTAGTTGTTTAGGCTGGAGATGGCATGGGGACTAGATGTTCTAGTGCTCAGAGATCTGTAGTGTCTGCCTGAGGGGAGAAGCGCAAACAGGTCGTGTCCAGGGTGAGAAGGGTCTGTGATGATGTTACCTGCCTGTTTCTTCACTCTGGAGAAGTACAAGTCCTGAAGGCTGGGCAGGTGGACACCAATGATCCTTTCTGATCTGCTTCAGAAAATACATTCCTTAGAAATCATTTAATTTCTGATTTCTAAGGAATGTATTTGCTACATTTGTGTAAGCAGTACACACCAAAACATGCAGAATAAAAAAGCCGTATGTACCTTTATCATTGTAATAACGAGCCACAAACGCGTCCACTGCTGAAATCCCAGTTTAGTTAGAGAGGTAAGGGTCCACAGAACAACATTCCAGCGAGCACTTTTAGTCCAGCGAAACAATAACGTTGTAATAAGGATGAATATTCCTTTGTTTACGTTTCATTTCTTCGGGAGAGTTATTGTTCGCGTCCGTTATGGAATAAATTACGCTCAAAAACAGCGTCTTGGTGGTAAAAAAAACAACACGGTGCTGTAGCATACAGTTTTACAAACAGAATGAGACCGTCCACGGAAAAAAAAGTCTCAGAAAAGAGGAATATAGATTATTTGAATTTGGCGCTCTCTCCTGAAAGCGTGACGCACGCTGTCATCTGAGCGGGGCGTAACTTAGCGATCTGCTTTATCCATACATTTTTTTTTTTTTTTCCTTCTACATTTTTTATATGTGTGTATGTGGGGAATGTGGCCGTATCTGCATGATTATCATATGTATGGACGCACATCAGCGTGTTTATTACCGACTCTATGACGGCTATCATTGTGATTCAATGATCAGCTATTATTGATTATATGGCCCATCTGTATGATTATCATCTGTATGGAAGCACATCAGCGTGTGATTACTGAATGTATGACCATGTCTGCCAATATAAGTTTATGTCTGGCAATCAGAATATATATATATATACATACATACTATATACAAAGCATTTTTTTTTCTTTTTATTACTCAATTATTTTTGTATTTTTTAGTGCTCAAATAAATCACGTATATGATGAACAATGCAGGAACATGTATAATGACTAAAATAGTTTGTATAATTCTGCAATCCATTTGGTGGTTACTTTTCAGAAAAAAATATTGCAGGAATCTCATTTTTCGTGGTATCTTCTTCAAATTTGAAATATGAACTCATGAGACACGTGGCTTTCAACCCATTACTTTTCTGGATTGCTCCAGGACTTATTTCATGTATTTGTATATGAAATAAAAAAACATTCAGTGTGGAAAAACATTTTTCAAGGCACGTCAGTGTCTATAACTTTTTATCTTTTTGAGCATTATCAACTCTGGATGATGGATAGTAAAGCCTAGAGTGTCTTCTTTCCAAAGATACCTAATTTGTTTGTGTAGCACACTTTGTCAGGAACTGTTACCATTTTAATTTAGGTAGGTTATTTTCACCTGTGAGGCCCAAAATGGGTGGCGAAGGTTAACAGGTTAAACAAGTCCTGGTGGGTACACACATGTCCTCACAGAAACCAATGTAGGACGTCACGGTGTCAGTAAGCTCCTCCAAATCAGTAGCTACAGCCTCAAAAACACTCCAATCAGTAAGTTCGAAGCAGGTCTGTAAATCCTGCTCTGCTTCAACATTCCATCTCTTTACAGTTTTTACTACAGGCTTAGCATATTTAATTTTCTGCCTGTAGGCTGGTAGAAGATGAACCAAACAGTGATCAGAGAGTCCCAGCGCTACACGGGGGACAGAGTGATACGCATCCTTTAAAACAGTGTAGCAATGGTCCAGTATATATTGCTGTCCCTGGTAGGGGATGTGATGTGTTGTCTGTATTTAGGTAGTTCGCAGGTGAGATTAGCTTTATTAAAATCAAAGAGAATGATAATGAAAAAGTGTGGGTAACGCTGCTCTGTGTGTGTGATTTGGTCAGCCAACAGTTCTAGCACGGCGCTCACACGTGCGTCAGGAGGAATGTACACACTCACCAGAATAAAAGAGGAAAACTCAGGCGACGAGTAAAAGGGTTTGCAGTTAATAAAGAGAGCTTCCAGGTTTGGGCAGCACATCTCCTTTAAAACTGTCACGTCTGTACACCAGCCTTCATTGATATAAAAACATAATCCACCGCCTCTCGTTTTCCCCGACGACTCAGTGATGCAGTCTGCTCTGAACAGCTGGAAGCCCTCTAGATAGATACGGGATAGATCCATTCAGCCAGCTTTCTGTGAAGCAAAGCACAGAAGAGTTTAAAAAGTCCTTTTCTGTGCGGGTGAGGAGTTGTATTTCGTCTGATTTATTTGCAAGGGACCGGAGATTCGCCAGGTGAATACTCGGCAGCGGAGTACTTAAACCATGCTGTCTGGATTTCACGAGCGCACCAGCGCGCTTCCCTCACTTGTGTCGCCTGGAGCGCTGGAACGCAGCTCCTCCAACTAAAATGTTCAGTAACGCGTCCGAATGTTCAAACGTCGGCAAAAGGTTATCTGGTGTGTTATTTCTTATGTACAAAAGTTTGTTTCTAGTGAAGCTGATCAGACAAACGTTGCTTAAGACAGGACAAACAAAAACAGAAAAAGTACCAAGGAGCAACAAACCGAAGCGGCCATGTTCGGCGCCAGTCAGTAGTATATCATGAAATCAACCGTCTTCGAAAGATTAACTATAGCAACCGAGTTACGGGTGATTTGTTGTTCCATAGATGTGACGTGATCAGTGAGGGCATTGACAGCACGACGTAATTCGGCATTTGAAACTTTAGGATCATCTTCCTGACAGAGGACTACCTGTTGGAGTATTTGGCGGCGAATCATGGTCTCAAGATGACGTATTAAAAAGCGAAGAGAGTAACTTTCGGTCTATATTCTTTGGAATTTTGCACATTTCGCACGTGCACTAGTCTGTACAGTCTGGTTTATCCGTATAAATCAGTCTATTAAAAGCAAAAAATTAGCTCATTCTTTCTTTAGAGGGATTTCACACTCCCTACCTTAATATTAGAGGTTAAAGTTTGACCAGATGATGCAAACTCCTCAAAACACCCCAGAGCTCAAATCAACACAACCATTCAGGTCGCCATCTTGCACCAGGTCTGCTCCAGGTCGGCGGCATGTGTATGTTCGCTGCTATTCCCGTGTCGGCCATCAAACCTGCAATTGAAAGGACAAGACGCAAGTTCATTGCCAGATAAACCGGTCTAGACGTCAAGTTCATTACTCACCTGCGATTCCCACTGTCTCATACTGGTGATTCAATAAACTAACCTGAACTTCCCTCTGCTTATGTCCTTCTTCTGTAACAGATATACAGTGAACTTTTCATATTAGCAGACAATATTCCATACAAAATATCCCCACTTACCCACAAAAGTATCGCATCACCAAAATTATTGGTGGTGTAAACAGTTCATTCAGAAGCAATATTTTCTGTTAGCTTTTACATACTTAAATCTGCATGTTTTTATTTACATTTACAAATTTTTAAATGCATGCATCATCTTTAATTTCACATTATTACAATTGATCAATAAATTCATTATACACTATAGGGCTGTTACCAGTCAGATTAAATAATTTACACTTCAAAATAACTGCAATAAGTAATGTTATGAGATTAATGTTTTAAATACATTCACGAAAATACAAATAATTTTAAACATAATAAACCACCAGTAGGTGGAGGTAAGTCATTTATTAACAAAACACTGCCGAGTACACAGTTGCTTGGAGTATATGCAATACTTCTGCTGTGATCTTTGTTTGGAACTATTTTTTATTGGTGAAATAGAACAAAACAGTAAACATTGGGCTTCATTTATGAAACAAATGTATGACAAAATTGGGTGTACGGTCATTTCTACGCAAAACTTGGAATTTATCAATATGGACATGAGCGGTGGCTACGCTCAAATCTCACGTCTGATCTCAGCTTGTGTACGCAAGTTCTTTTAGCTGAACTTGCGCGCAACATATAAATATCGTGGAGAATTGTAGAATGACATAATTTTGTTCATTTAGGTTATTTTCCTGACCAACAACCGAAGCTCATTAGTTGATGACTGACCAGTAAGATTAGAATGTCTTTTGTTTTGTTTTTATTCAGGGCTTTAGCTTTATAGGCGCTAATAGCAGCGTAAACCACGGACCATGAGGATCCACACATCGTCGCATCACGCACCTGCAGCGCCTCTGTGAAAGGAGAAAAACAGAAATTAAGTATAGAAAAGGAACAAAATAAATAGGACTACACAAAATATATAATAGGCTATATGCCAAATATAAGGAACATAAACAAAAGGGAAAAAACTGCAACAAGTATAGGCTACACTCGTTTTTGTGACACTCTTAATGCATTGTATTTATTTATATTTATATCTTTATTTGATTTAGTCCATCTGATCGCACAGGTACCTCTCACACACACAAACATTAGTTTTAGCATTGCCTAATGCAGTCAACCAAACAAAAGTTTATTTACACTGTTTTAAAAGGCCTGCCGTAAAATCAACTTGCAGCGTCCAACTAACATTTTTGCGAATGTGAAGGATTTTACACGGATATTAGAACATGAATGAAGTATAAAGCCTTGTTTAGGCTGCATAATTAATAATAGTTTAACAACCAAATGTTACAAATATGGCAAAAATGGAAACATTTGGATTCTTGTGGAATGAGACAGGCTCATGAGCCCAATACCGTTTCAGTTTTTCTTGTAGGCTATGCTGTGTATAATGAAGGCCACTATAGCATATTTTGTGTTTTATTTTATATTTTAATAAATGTTATAACTACATATTTTTCATTCCTGTTGTGTTCTAAATACCATTAAATTTAAAGGGGTGGTTTACTACCTTTTTTCTTTGCTTGATTGTGTTTATGGGGTGCAATATAACATGTCTTCGTGTTTCGTTTGTTAAAAAAACGCCTTATTTTTCATAAATTTCACCTTTATTGTAAGCCGCTTTCTACTCTGTCATTTGAACGACCGGTTGACTTCCTGATTCTATGAAAACACTCCCTCAGCAACAGGCAATGGGCTCTGATTGGATAGTTGGGCTGGTATGTTGTGATTGGCTAAACTGCGTATTGCACATTGTCCGGAAACTTAACGCCCTTTACGGGCGACAGTTGCATGTGCTCCGGTCAAATGTAAATAATGGTGTCAATATTGCCGTATCAGTTTGAGCCAGAATCAGAGCCAGAAAGCGGTAATGAAGAGAGTCAAGCAGAACCTCCGCAAACATGGCTCTTACAAAATGTTTCTGAATGGTAAATTTTTTTATTATTATTATTATTCTCTCAAAGAATTTCGATACGCTGTTACTTGAAAATGCTACTGCTGTTTGTTAGCTTTTGAGATACGGTTTTCTCCTGATTAAACATTTAATATAACTGAATACATGACTGAGTAATTACATGAAAAATTACGTCATAAAGTATACATGGAAAATACATTTACAAAATTAGTATATGAAATAGCATAACTAACTGGCTACTAAAGCCAGCGTTGGAATTTGTTTACGTCCTTGATAAAACTAAAACATTACGTTTGAATTTAAAGGTAAGCCATGAAGGTAAGATGGCTGCCGTCACGACTGCTCCGACTAAACCTTGTCTTCTTTTGCTATTTTTTTCGTATTTTTTCGTACTTTTGTAAGATGGCCATCTTTACATATGACAGGGCCACTCCTATTTCTATTGGTGCACAATGCACTCACCTTTCGCCGTCTTTGAACCCGGACCCATCTTGGCCGAGCGAGATCCTGAGGAGGAACAAAGGACGCGACCCGTACCGGCGTCCTCGAGGGAAACGAGCCGGTGTCAGGAACAGGCTGAGGGCACGCGCACACCGCGCTCCCTTACCGAGTGTCCAGTCGCTGGATAACAAGCTCGATGACCTCAGGGCAAGAGTCAAGTTCCAGAGGGACATTCGGGACTGCAACCTTCTCTGCTTCACCGAGACATGGCTGAACCCAGCGGTACTGGACCACACCATCCAGCCAGCCGAGTTCTTCTCGGTTTACCGCATGGACAGAACGCTGGACTCGGGGAAGACTAGGGGAGGTGGAGTATGTCTGATGGTGAACAAACACTGGTGCGACAGCGAGAGCATTGTTCCCCTCTCACGCTCCTGCACAACGAATCTTGAAGTTCTGACCATCAAATGTCGCCCTTTTTATCTCCCTCAGGAATTTAGCTCGGTCATCGTCAGTGCCGTTTACATTCTACCTCAAGCGGACACGGACACTGCGATATGGGATTTACATGAGACACTACACCTTCACCAGACACAGCACCGGGACGCTGCACTCATTGTTTTGGGAGATTTCAACAGTACCAACTCAAGCATGCACTGCCGAACTTCCATCAGCACATCGGCTGCCCCACCAGGTGCGAAAGGACATTAGATCACTGTTACATACCCCATACAAGAACAGCTACAAGTCACAGTCACAACCACCGTTTGGGAAATCGGACCATGCCGCCATCTTCCTCATGCCCGTTTACAAACAGAGGCTGAAACAGGAAGCCCCGGTGCAGAGGGAGGTCCTACGCTGGACGGACCAATCAGTGGCCGATCTGCAGGACGCGCTAGATGACGCAGACTGGGACATGTTCCGGCGCAGCTCTGATGACGTCAGCTTGTTTATGGAAGCGGTTGTGGGATTTATAGAGAAACTAATGGATGATACGGTGCAGAAAACCATCATCAGGACGTTTCCCAACCAGAAGCCGTGGGTGGATAAAACCATCCGCGATGCCCTGAGATCCCGCTCCGCTGCCTACAACACAGGGCTCATCACCGGGAACATGGATGACTACAAGGCTGCATCTTACAGCGTGCGCAGAGCGGTGAAGGAGGCGAAGCAGCGCTACGGGAGGAAACTAAAGTCGCAATTCCAACATGGTGGCTCTAGGAGCCTGTGGCAGGGACTCAGAACCATCACAGACTATAAAACACCATCCTCCAGATCGGGGAATGCGGACGCTTCTCTGGCTGATGAGCTGAACACTTTTTATGCTCGCTTCGAGGCTGCGGCTAATCACGCTAGCGGCGCTAGCAGTGCTAACCGCATGCATGCTGAGAAAGCCGGTGAGGACAACGTGTTCACCATCACGGAGCATGACGTGAGGAGAGCATTCAGGAGAGTGAACATCAGGAAGGCAGCAGGACCAGATGGCATCACAGGTCGGGTTCTGAAGGCCTGCGCTGACCAGCTAGCACCGGTGTTCACTGAGATCTTCAACCTCTCCCTGGAACAGTCTACAGTCCCCTCATGCTTTAAGCAGTCCACCATTGTTCCTGTCCCCAAGAAACCCCAGCCCACCTGCCTCAACGACTATCGCCCTGTAGCCCTCACATCAGCGGTGATGAAGTGCTTTGAGAGACTGGTCAGCGACTTCATCATTGCATCATTACCAGACACACTGGATCCACTACAGTTTGCGTACAGACATAACCGCTCCACGGAGGATGCCATCTCACACCTCCACACCACAACAAGTCACCTGGACTGCAGAAAAGTGAATTATGTAAAAATGCTGTTTGTGGACTACAGTTCAGCGTTTAACACCATAATTCCCTAAACACTCACCTCCAAGTTGGAGGTCCTTGGTCTCAGTACATACTTGTGCCAATGGATCTCCAGCTTCCTGAAGGACAGACCGCAAGCCTCCTAAATTTTTGAGGCTTTATGAGCGTCCTGACGGGCAGCATCACTTCCTGGTTCGGGAACTGCACTATGCAGGACAGACGAGCCCTCCAGAGGGTGGTGCGTTCAGCGGAACGTACCATTCACACCGAGCTCCCTGACCTGCAGGACATCTACAGCAAGCGGTGCCTGACCAGGGCCAGGAAGATAGTGAAGGACCTCAGCCATCCCAACAATGGACTCTTTTCTCTGCTGCGTTCAGGGAGACGCTTCCGCTCCATGAAGGCGAACACAGAGAGAATGAGGAGGAGCTTCTTCCCGCAGGCCATTCGGAGTCTTAACCTCTCTCCACTCTAAGCACATCACCCCACACTTCCACTTTGCACATTTCAAATACAATCTGCACTAATTTGTTGAAGGTTACGTAAGGATAAATGAGTGGGACTTACATACCATTTGTCTTTTGTCTTTAGTATTCCTTTTACTCACTTATACACTTTACTGCACTGCACAGCACACGGACACTTTATCACTGACATACACTTTACTTTTTATAGAATCTATATAGAATCATATTCTTTTTTTTTTTTTTTATTCTTCATATCTATTTTTATTCTCATATCTATTTTTTATTTTATTTTATTGCTAGTTTATTTCTGTATATATGTTTACTGTACTTTTTCTATTTGTATTTTTGTAAACTTGAGGTTTTTCTTAATTTTGTTGGACAATTTGTTGGACAGTCGTACAATACATTTCACTACATGTCGTACTATGTATGTATATGTATGTGACAAATAAAATTTGAATTTGAATTTGAAATTTGAATTTGTTTGTATGCATTCAAATAATAGACATGCTAAAACACAGAATAAACGTGTCATTTTTATTACACTTTTAATAAATTAATTGTTAAATTGTATAATTTTCATGATTTTAATGAATTAGACATGCTTTTAGATTAATAGCATTTAATTCGACCATTAAAAAAAAAGAGTCCAGAAAAATTCAAACGGGAAAAATTGAATGTGGGAAAAATAAAACGGATTTCATAGGGCGCTATATCTGGAAATATTTTGGTTATGAAGCAAATGAGAATATCAACAAATAGAACTTTGGATTTTAATTAGTATATGTATTAGTAAACGTTAGTTTCAATTAACATTTAACTAAGATTAATAAAAGATTAATATATAAATCAACAAATGCAGTACCTCAAGACATTTTTTGTTCATGTAAAATATACCGCATGTTCTCGACTTGTTACATTTATCTTTAAATTAAAAACAATTACCCCCTTAATATTGTGGCAGTTTTTTTCTCCATGGTATCGAAAATGGTAACGAATATCGATATTTTTCAAGGTATCGTATCGAAGTTAGAAATTCCAGTATCGTGACAACACTAGTGTAGCCTGTATCATTTCATATCAAAGCGCGAAATAAACTACGTGCATGCCATGCCGTGGTCAGTTAAGTCATGATGTTACCAAAAAGGTGATTAAAACTGCCTTAAAATTTATGCATGCATGTAATATTTATACGAGTAACATTTAAGAACATTTCTATGAAATGGTTTTCAAAACTGTCCTGACCAGCACTGTCTCCCTCATCTAACACACCCGATTCAACTCGTCAGCTCATTAATAGAGACTTTATGACCTGAAGTGTGTCGTAAAAAGAGTTAAAAATATTATGCGTGTCACCGCGTCATGTTCAGCAGCGGCAGCTCTCAAAGAAATAACAGCCAAAATAACCTAATAACCAGCTGCTGTGATGAAAAAAAAGAGGAAAAAATAACTTTTATAGCTTTATGTCACAGATCGACCAGGCTCTCAGACCAGCCAATCACAACGAGTTCTAATGAGCACACCTGCACGTAATCTGCACCTCATCAAGCCACACAATAAAACCACACACCTCTCAGTGTTGTGTCCACCCGTGTCCTGGATCTACATCCTCGAAGCCGTTACAGTCCTGTGTGAGGTGTGTGGTTCCCTCGCCATCCACGAGTTCCTGTCAAGACAATACAGTCAAGTGAATAACTCCTCTCTGCATTCTATTTTAGAAAAATGTGTGATGAGGGGTTTTTTTTAATCGATTGACGGCACTAAATATAATAATAATAATAATAATATAAAATTACATTAATCAATGTAGCCTAATTGTTTGTAATTACAAGGTTAATGGGTGTTTTTGGAGTAAGATCTTTAATGAGATTACTTCCTCCTTTTGGCCAGGTTTAGTTTCTCCATGTTGTAAACTCTAGGGCTTCTAAGGGTGTTTTTAGGGGCATGATCTTCAAATTAATTTATCAATGTGCAATCATTCATACGATGAGATTGGCGGCATGCGAATGTTTCATGAATCACAAGTGAACTCGTAAGTTGATTTGTGCACATGGATCTGCGCTCGTTTCTACGTTAGATTGATAAATGAGGCCCAATGTGTCTAAAATGTAAGTAACTTGACTACTTGTTTATTGAACTAAAATCAATGTAACATTTGCAATCATAAGAATCTTCAGCAAAATAACTCCCTTGTCAAGGTGTTACTTAAATATATTATGTTATGAATAAACAAAATATTTTGAATTTTTACCTCTGTGTGTTTCTTCTAGGTTTCTTTGGGTGCTGTTACATTCATTTGTCTTGAAGTCGCTCACAAAGATACAGGCAGTGTAAGCCTTGATACCAGGAATACACTATCCATTATCTCTGTGTCAGAGAACGGCCAGGTTCTCCTCCCAACCAATTGCCACGATCCACTTCACCAGAGTTCTAATCACCCGCACCTGCACCTCATCAGCTAACAATCACCACACTCTTAAAAGCACTCTCCTCAATCACAACAGTGTCCGATCTTGTTGTACACCACAAGGACCGACGCTCTCAAGACTCACAGCTGAGTATACTACCTGACGATACTTACCTGTTGAAACTTACCTCTTGTTCTGCTCCTCTTCATCTTCCTCATTCTCAGATCCTGACGACGGACACTGTTGTGGTCACGGGACACGTATCACGGTACACTGAGCACTCCCTTGCACGCTGGAGGTTCCCGCTACCCACATACCTGTCAAGAAAACATAGACTGAGTTAATCCCTGCTCACGGGTCTCCGGTATCCCATTGACATTTACTCACCTATCAAGAAGACGAACCCCTCAGTACTTCGGATTCGAAGATTCCCTAATAAACACTTTTGTGATTCTACTAACCTGCTGTGTCTGACCAGTTCCTTACACTGTTTACGTTGAATGTAATAAAATCTGAAGAATCATTCTCGCGTTTTAATGCTTCGCTGTTTATTTTTTTTAGTCATGTACATTTTAATCAGGCTTTTTGTCCAGTCAGGCAATTAAAAAAAGTAATAATTAAACTAGCTATAACTCGACCTATATATTTATTATTATTATTGAGAACATTATATAAACAAAGAGTTCGACCTGTCTGATAATGCAGTAACTACCACGGGGGAAGAAAAAAAATATCTTAGTTCTGTCCAATGATTGTAAACGGTCATTAGGTCCATCAAATCTGAAAAAGACATTTTTAAGACTTTAAGGCCTTTAATTAGGAAAACGTTATTTAAGACATTGTCTTTTTAAAGGGGTCATTGGATGCCCATTTTACACAGGTTGATATGATTCTTTAGGTTCTTAATGAAAAGTCTATAACATACAGTACTTTGGTTAAAATTTCTCAATGGTAGTGTAAAAAGCACCTTCTTTATCCTGTCAAAATCAGCTCTATTTTAAGCAAGCTGTTTTTTAGTCCATGTTGCTTTAAATGCTAGTGAGGTCTTCTGACTCCGCCCCTCTCTTCTGTAGAGTGACGAGCAGACCATAGATATGCGTAGATTCCCTATTCGACCGCTCCAGATACATTGATGCATCAGCCATCTCGCATTTATCATAATGAATATTCAAAGATATACAAGCATATAACTTGCTGTTTTAGACATACACAGTCAATGCGCTCAAAGATTCGCAGACCGTTCCAAAAATGGCAGATTGCTTGCGAATTGCGGCTCATAGAAACAGTGGATATTGAGGCATCTAGGTATATATTCATTATTACATCCAACCCAAGGGGATTTAAAAAAAAAAAAACACTGGGTGTATTTTTATCATTATAGGATGGATGTGTACACACACTTCCAACACACATTTGTTCAAACAACTTATAAAGTGAATTTAGCATCCGATGACCCCTTTAAGGACCTGTGGACACCCTGTTTATTATGATAGGTCAGATCAGAGCTGACAGGAAGTGAAGTGGGAGAGAGAGAGTGGGGGGGGGATCAGGAAAGGTCCTCGAGTTGGATTCAATCTCAGGACGCCTGTAGCGCAATGGTGCTGTATGTCGACATGCTGCCCACAAGGCTATCGGCGTCAACATTTAAAAAATGTATTAACTTTTACAGCTTTTTAAACTATATTAAATTGTTGATGTTGTGTTTGCTAACGGCTTCATCGGTAACACTTTACATTAAGGTTACCATTATAAAGGCTTTATAAAGGTGTTAATAAATGACTAATAACTCACTTATAAATCATTGATCTTTTTCCTTACTATTGGCCATTTACGGGCACGTATGCATTGTAATTCAATTGCTTCTTTGTAGTTTGTTGTAGGTTGGAGAAACTAGGACCAGTGTGGGCATGGTGCCATTTTTTGGGTACAGTTTCTAAAGGTACACAGTAAAATCGTCAGTGTTAATTAAGCAGTGTTACTCTCCGTTTACTCTTAAGGAGTTAACTTAACAACAAATAGTTAAAAATGCCCTCTAGTGTTGGTGAAAATGATCAGAGTTGAATTCTGCATTGTTAACTTTACTCTGTTAAGCTCCGCCCCTCAACCCCGAAGACCACAGCACAAGTTGTCTCGTCATCATTTTCTTTTGCCTTGCGCCAAAAGGTAAGCTCTTTTAATTAATTTGTTAAAACATAAGTTTAATATTTGAGGTTAATAATTGTGTTACTATTAATGCATAAGTTGTAGTTATTTTTTACTTTGGTTTAAACTCTGAAATATCGATTAGGTATTGAATAGGCAAGTCATTATGTTGGAGAAATGTGCTTTTTCATCTCAATGTGGTAATGATAAACTTTAAATGATGTCAGTAATCTTACTTAATTCAGCTGTATTTAGCTTTGATGTTAGAATGTAAGTATAATGAATAGCACGTTATGTTGTTGTGGAATGAAATGTCTTATAGCATGTCCTACGACGTTGGATACGTAACTCTGAATAAATTATATGATGTTATGTAAACCGTTGGAATGTTATATAAACTCTATATTTGCTGCTGTTCAGCTCACGAAAGACTAAATGTGTCCAACGGCATTAATTAAGTTCTGTGAAGACAAATTAGTCGAACGCCGCCATCGCATCTTTACTGAAGCCACATTGATGGCAATAAGTTTTTATTACTTATGCATTTGGGGGACTGTTAAACTCATAAATCTACTTAAAAACACAACATTAATTTGATCTTTATAAGGTAAAAGTGTTTAAAAAAGTGTAAAAAAAGTATTGTTTGAAGTAGTATTTTTATTGTTTATATACCATATTTAAGTTTTTGCTTTGCTTTTTAATTTTTTTTATTATTATTAAGCTGGTCTGATCGATTCTCGATGAAAAAAGAAAAACTGTCAATATTCTGACAGCTGACATTAAAGAAAATAATAGGTAATATTTCATATAAATAACTATATATATATATATATATATATGATAACGATATGATATATAATTTTTATATTTAAAAATAATAATAATATTTTTTTGCAGTATATCACCAGCAAGGAAGATGAACGAAAACTGTGCCAGAGGAATTGTGCCTTTGTTCCTGTACCTTCTTCAAAAATGGCTACGTAAGTATCACACTGTTTTTGTTTTAGTTTTAATGCATTGTTGACAACTTTTAAATGTTTTGATCACATGCCCATAATACAGGTGGTGTATTTTTCTCTTGGATTTTAAAACACTTTTTCTCCTCCTTTTTCTGTATTTTTGTCTTTCTAAGAAGCACCGGAATCATAACTATACAGAGAGGCATTTCTAAATAATGAGGAATATAATTTGAAGGTTCAAAATGAAAATAGAAATCTCATTGTGCCACTTTTCACAGCAGTTTTTAACTGTGACTAAGGATTAACTTCATATAGCATTGTTGATGATGCTTTGTTGTTTGTGTCTTGTCAAGGCCAGAAGAGCCAAGGAAAGGTGTCTATGTCTCAAGTAGGGATATCTTCTAGAAGGTTTGTTTTTCATTATTATTTTTTGTAGTTTTTTAATTAAAGATATCAGTGATAGTCCTCTGCAATTTGCTTGTTTTTTTCAGAGTGAAACAAGCATCGAGGAGCATATTCAAGACATCGCTGGAAGTGCTCAGCCCTGTCTCCTGGCTCAGGGAAGAATTATTCAGTTCACCAGTACTTCAGTTTTGATCAGCATGCCATTCCATGCAAGTCAATCTCTTCTCTTGATGCCTTTGACAAACTGTTTAATGGAGTTAATTTACCCAAAAATGAAAACTGTTATCATTTACTCACCCTCATGTCGTTCCAAACCTGTAAGACTTTCGTTCATCTTCAAAACACCAATGAAGATATTTTAATGAAATCTGAGAGATTTCTGTCCTTACATTGAGAGTCCACACAACTAGCACATTCAAGGCCCAGAAAGGTAGTAATGACATCATTAAAGTAATCCATGTGACTCCACTGGTTTAACCTTAATTTTATGCATGCATTCACAAAATGTCTGCTTTAATTTCAAACAAAACACTCAGCTGTCATCGTGCTCTCGTGTATGCTTGTCAGGGATTAATATTTTCATAAAGTGGTAAATTTAAAAAAAAAAATTCCTTTGCGCAAACAAAGCACTCGTGTTGCTTAATAAAACTGAAGTTAAATCACCAGAGTCTCACAGGGTTAATTTAATGATGTCTTTAACACCTTTCTGGGCCTTGAAAGATGTAGTTATAGGCTGTCGATGAAAGGATAGAAGTCTGCCAGATTTCATTACAAATGTCTTCATTTGTGTTCAGAAAATGAACAAAAGTCTTATAGGTTTGGTGTGACATGAGGGTGAGTAATTAATGAGAATTCTAATTTTTGGTGAACAAACTTCTTAAGGCACACTTTATTTTTGGCACCACTTATAACACTATTCTACACAAGATGTACACTTTCATTCAGACCACTGTGTTCAACAAAGATGTTGGCAAAGTGAAGGTCCTTGTATTGCTGAGGTTAGAGCAAGGCTGCGTAGCTAGGTGGTTCAACAGCTTCTGTACTGAATATAGTGATGTAATGTCATTTCATGCAGACACGATGTATTTTTGTGCATGTAATTGTATATGTTTCTTGAGCATAACAGCATTGTAATAAATGTTTTAAATCTGACGTCGTTGATCTTGTTTTCTGTTCTGTTTTTAAAACACCAAATGGGATTTAAAATTAGAGAATTGATCACTATTATAAATGTAAATGAGCTCTACATAAGTGAAATATTAACACTAATTAGAGTAACTTTTCCTACAGAGTTAAATTGTGGTAACTTTCCCCTAGTGTTAAACTCTGGTAACACTATTTAGTGTTGAGCAGTGTTCATTTTTTTACTCAAAATAGAGTTCATTTAACTCTGAAAATTTAACACTATGACGAGAGTCAATTTATCACCAATTCTGAGTGGGACCAAATACACTCGGGCCGAAATTTACTGTGTATTTATTTATCGCCTCTTTCTATTAAGCATTTACCTCCCAGTTTTATTACATTTATTCCCATTTCACTAGATAGTCCTGGATATTTCTTAAACCAGGGGTTTTCAAACTGTGGGTTGCAGAGTGGGACAAGGTGGTGTTCAAAGTCACTCGGCTGTAGCTAAATTTGCATTTCAATGATACGCACACACATACTAAGTTTAGTCTAGGGCTGCACGATATACCAACATTAGTTATGAATTGGGATATTGCTTAGTGCGATTTTCGAATCGCAAAGGCCGCGATTTAAAACATACTTTGTATGTCTTGAAGTGTGGGCATTCACTAGTTATAACAACAGCGAGGGTCTCAGAGCGATGGCTCACTATTAAGAGGCCCAGTCCGCATTAGGCTATTAATGAGAAGAAACTCACTCACTCCATATAAAGAGTAAGTTGTTTTCGTTCCTTCATATGCATTTGTCTGCCTCCCAATAAATAAATGGTATGTAAAAAACATTTTACTTGTACGGGGTGAGCGGGGCACAAATATGGGGTTAATTGTAACACTACAAGATTTAAATATTTCCACACGCTAGCATAACAAAATTTAGAAACATTTCCTATTATTTCCTTGCTATATCATTACTAGGGTAGATAAAAATGTTCCAAAATTAAAAAATCTTTTGAAGATATCCCTGAACATTTATTTAATCATTGCAAAAGTAAATTTCTGGCTGAAATAAATTTGTCATCTTGGTTTGTTTAGGCCTATTTAAAATGAGACATATCTGTTTATTATTTGTACAATTATTTCACAAATATTTTAATCTCCAAACCATTTTAGATAGTTCTGTATTGCTTCTTTTTCTTTGCTAAAATAATAAAAAGTGTTGGGCTGTGCTCCGCTCTCCCCTACACACACGGATGGATCATATGAGCATTTTCTGTGCTAAACCCCGTGATGAGCAATACTCTCAGCACAGATTATATTTCATATACTCATCTGTAAATGAAGAAATTACATTTACAGTTGTACTATAAAGTAAAATGGATATTTTTCTTAAATACTTCATTTCTGCCATATTAAACTTTTAATTAAGATTAAGCTTACCGTAATGTCATTTGTTATTTGATCTCAAATTATTTGGTGGGTCTTGAAATAGATTAGCCTATACTTGTTTAGGTGGGTCGTGGAATGGAAAAGTTTGAGAACCTCTGTCTCTTAAACCATTCTATTCTACACCGTGAACTGTATGAGTATTGGTCCAATATATAAGACTAGTCTTTTTTTTTGTGCAATTTACCTATTTATACCAATTATTTTCTTTTACCTTTTCTCATATAACGTTTGAATTGTTAATTTTTTATAACTGAAATTATGATTATTATCTACAATGTGTCTATTTTATCTAGATATTTTTTTGCTTCTCATCCAATTCTTATTAAATTTGTATTAATTAAGAGCCACTGTCAGATTCAGATGAGGGTTGAAAAGTCAATTCTAGGCAAGTCTGGGTGCTGTTGTCTACGGCTTGAGCTTGTTGAATTAGATGCATTAGGCATGTGATGATCATCAGATATCTTTTATATTTTCTGCTTCTCTGACAAAAGAATGTGAGCTCCTTGCTTATCTCTTTTTAAGTTGTCATCAGTTTGCACTTCATCTTGTTCTAATAATATACTACATTATTAGAACATTAAAACATTACAATCTAAAATGGCTCTTTAACGCATTAAAAACACTAAAATCAAAAGTAAAAAAAGTAGAATTAGAAATCAGACTACATTTTAACTGATTAGAGGAACACACATTTAACTCATTTGAGAGAGTAGCCAGCATTTTAGCCAGCTTAAATTTGATTTACAGTTACTGCTATCATAAAAATACACTTACCCTATATGTAGGATTAAAATTCTACGTGTCACATTTAATGTCCAACAACAAATATTTTAGCAGAATGTATATTTTATTATGAATTCTTGCGCTATTATTCTATTCTGCTCCATCTGTGTTGTGTGCATGCGCTCAGCAGCGCTTGTTCGTTTGTGTAAGCCACGCCCACTCATGACAGCTAAATGGTTATATTTGCATGACTTTCTAACATTTACAGATGAAAAATATACCTGTGACGTGTCAGTTATGCACAGAGGAAAACACAATGTCTCAAATGGATTAAACAGCACAAATATTTGCTGATTGCCATGGTGGATCGATCTGATCTATGATCGACATTAAGGACTGCACGTCACATTATCCTGACTCATTGAACCTGGATCGAATTAGTGAGATTGCGTTTATTGTCGTTTATGAAACTGCTTTAGTCCCAATTGATTTGTTAGGTTATTTCAAGTCATGTTTTCGACTTTAATCCCCGCTTTTCGTAGCATGTTTTATGAAACAGGCCCCAGGACATACAGATAATTCAGAATTAAACACACTTGGGGTAGTGGTCCGGCAGACAGATCAAAACCGGGTGCATTGACTGAAACTGGACTGGTAGACATTTCAGTAAGTGACATTAAACAGGTAGATAATTCACACTCAGACTCATAAATTGAAACTGGACAGACAGAGAGCTCAGAATCAAACTCATTGACAGAAACTGGATAGACAGACTGTTCACTAGGGGTATCTTTTGGCATGACAGAGTTAAGTCAAGTCAAGTCACCTTTATATATATATAAGGCCTTTAACAATACAGATTGTCTCAAAGCACTTAACAGTATCAAATTGGAGGACAGAGTGTCAGTAATGTATAGAAATAAGATTAAACACTCAATTTTCAGTTAAGGTATTTCATTATTGAATTCAGAGATGTTATTGTCTAGCTCAGTTTAGTTTAAATAGTATCTGCCAAATCAAATTGACGATAATCAGTAGAGATTAAGTGTCCCCAACTGATCAAGCCAGAGGTGACAGCGGCAAGGAACCAAAACTCCCTCTGTAACAGAATGGAGAAAAAAAAACCTTGGGAGAAACCAGGCTCAGTTGGGCAGGAGATAATTGTTTATTTATTGTTTACTTATTGTTTTAATTAAAATTATAAATGTATAGATGTGCTATATTTCTATTTTATATTGTTACAATTTCTAACAATAACAGTATTATGCAGTTAGGTATTTTATTATATTTTTAGTTAACTTCTTTTATTTCTAGTTTTATTGTATTTAAGTCGAGGTTAACAGGGCATATAGAAAGTTCATTTAAAGTTTACATGGCAGTGACAGGCAAGACAAGACAGTTCGAACTCAGACACATTAGTAGAGACGAGACGGACAGGCAGTTCACAATCAGTTCCCTATCTGTCGTTCACTACGAGTTATGTCGTGACGACATTAGGGGATTCACTTGGAAGCCCCAATCACCTCTGATATTAAGAGAAAACGCCAATGAATATTGGCTAGTGGGTTTTGCATACCTGAGCAACTCCCCGTGCATACGGGTATAAATAGGTGACAGGTGCAGATCCAAATCCACTCATCAGATTTTTGCTTCGGAGCCGAGTGGATGAGAAGATTGCTGATCTCGACAAAGCCTTTCCACCTCTTTATTTTGTTCCCGGTTGGCGTTACGGTGCAGTCAGCGGTGTCCCTCCGGCAGCGATTACCCTGGGCACTTCAACTGAAAGCAAATTCTAAAAGAGCAAATCGCGCGGTCCCTCGGGAAGGCAATGTCCACTCTCATGGCCCAAGAGCGGCCAGCGGCCAAGAGAGTGCGGTTCGGGGACGCAGTGTCTCCCCATGTGCCTCTAGCCAGTCCCCCCAGGGACTCAGGGAGTTCTGCGGAGATGAGAAGGGGACCTTCTGTTCCATCCAGCCTTACTCCCCTTCGCTGCACCACGGCGGGTACGTCGGTTGTTCCATCAGTGCCACTTGCATGGTGTCTGGGGGCGTGGCATGCACTGCCCAGCCCATCTCGCTGGCTCATTCGCACAATTCGACTCGGCTATGCGATTCAGTTCGCCAGGCGACCTCCCAAGTTCAGTGGCATTCTCGAGAATTCGGTGGCAGTCCAAGATGCACCTGTCTTGCACGAGGAGATTGCTGTCCTCCTGGCAAAGGATGCAGGGTTTTTAGCGCGAAGGGGACCTCCAACTCTCGGGTCAGGGGGCGAACGTCGTCGCGGTGGGAGCGCGCCGGGGTTACCGGAGCGTGCGTCGAGATTCCCGGCGGGCGAACTCGCTCTTTTCAGGCCAGCCTCCCTCCGGGGAGCGGCCGCTTCGACCCCATCCGAGCACGACCTCAGATCAGGCGAGACGACCCGCTGAATTTAAGCATATTACTAAGCGGAGGAAAAGAAACTAACAAGGATTCCCTCAGTAGCGAAGAGGGAAGAGCCCAGCGCCGAATCCCTGCCCCGGGCCACGGGGCGAGGGAAATGTGGCGTACAGACGAACTGTAAGACGAACTATTACAGACAATTGCGGATCTGGAGTGGAAGGCAACGATGTTAAAGAAAGATCATCTGGCTGCTATTCGAGCAAACTTCTCCCATCGGACAATTGACTCTATTAAGAAGAGACTACAACATCTGGAATGGGCACCCCCACCAGCCGGACAGCTATTACCAACTACCTCTCCACCTGCCAGGCAAGACACCCCCAGGAGATCCGCTAGTGCCGGTACCCCCCCATCAACATCTGACCTAGTAAGGCCACCCCCCCCCAGTCCCCTTCCACAAGCTAGGTGCCGCGGCACCGTGTGGACCAAAGGGGAAGGCTGTGAGTTGGAAGAGCACGCATGGAACTCCAGCATGTCAAAAAAGAGTCTTGCTGAGATATTAAGCACCATCGTGAAGGGGAGGTCAGCGGAGGCAATAAGGAAGAGGCTACAAAAGCTGAAGTGGATGCCCCCGCCTATAACGGGCTCTCCCACCATGACACCCGGAGAGGGTACAGACAATAACGCCAAGGGGGACAAAGTGATCGATCAGGAGGACACCCCAATGGACAAGGATGAGGAGTGGTGGCGAACACTCTTGGGCAAGGCATTGGAGATTCTCAATGAAGGGAGAATCAAGAGTGACGATCTGAGGCTTCTAGCAAAGGGGATGTTGGAAGGGACAACATCAAGAGAGGAAGGAGCGGATATATTAGAGGCCATCACCCAGGAATTTGCTCCGTTGAGGTGGAGGCCTGGTGCTCAAAGGAAAGGACTCAGGAAAAAGCAACCTCGCTCAAACAAGCAGGTCAGGAGGGCAAGATATGCCCATATACAGAGGCTTTACAAGCTGAAGAGGAAGGACGCAGCCCACTCAATCCTGGAAGGAAAATGGAGAGAGGCGTACAGAGGGATGGAACGGGAGGTGAGCGGAGTAATTACATTTGCTTGACTTCAGCTTGTTTCTTTTTGTGTCTTCATTGCTTGGTTCGTAAATTAAAACAATTGCAACCAATATATTTGAAACAAAATATATAATTGAATGTAGGCTAAATATTGTCAGTGCACTGAACTTAACTAAATTTCAAAATTTAATATGACTATAATAATAATAATAATAATAACAACAATAACATACCGGTTAATGCAAAATTTTAGCCAAATAATCCAACGATTAATATTTGTGTAAACTAATTTATTGTTCAAAACTATACTAACACAACAACATATAGCAATATTAACACATCACTGGGTTAGCTTCTGGGTCATTTTTAACATCTTTTTTAACCTGTTAACCTTCACTGCCATGTGTGGCCTCGCAGGTGAAAATAACCTACCTAAATTAAAATGGTAACAGTTTGTGACAAAGTGTGCTTACACAAACAAATTAGGTATCTTTGGAAAGAAGAGACTCTGGGCTTTACTATCTATCATCCAGAGTTGATAATGCTCAAAAAGATAAAAAGTTATAGGCACTGACGTGCCTTGAAAAATATTTTTCCACACTGAATGTTTTTTTATTTCATATACAAATACATGAAATAAGTCCTGGAGCAATCCAGAAAAGTAATGGATCGAAAGCCACTGGTCTCATGAGTTCATATTTCAAATTTGAAGAAGATACCATGAAAAATGAGATTCCTGCAATATTTTCTGAAACTATTTATAGTCCCCCCCCTCCCCCCTGTTTGAGGAAAAATAACCACCAAATGGATTGCAGAATTATACAAGCTATTTTAGTCATTATACATGTTCCTGCATAGTTTTTCAATTATAAAATAATAGACAGATTTATTTGAGCACTAAAAAATACAAAAATAATTATTTGAGTAATAAAAAGGAAAAAAAATAGAAAAAAAATGCTTTGTATATAGTATGTATACTGAAGTATTCTTCGTTATTCGTTATTACAATGATAAATATCACTGCCAGACGTGAAGTGATATTGCCAGACATGGTCATAGAGTCAGTAAACACACGCTGATGTGCTTCCATTCAGATTATAATCAAACAGATGGGCCATATAATCAATAATAGCTGCTCAATGAATCACAATGATAGCCGTCATAGAGTCGCTAATAAACACGCTGATGTGCGTCCATACATATTATAATCATGCAGACACGGCCACATTCCCCACACAATACACACACACACATATAAAAAATGTAGAAGAAAAAAAAAAAACAGTTTTTTATGGATAAAGCAGATCGCTAAGTTACACCCCGCTTAGATGACAGAAGCGTCATAGCCCGCGTCAGAGCTCGCAGGAGGGAGCGCCAAATTCAAATAATCTATATTCCGCTTTTCTGAGACTTTTTTTTCCGTAGACGGTCTCATTATTTTTGTAAAACCGTATGCTGTAACATCGTTTTGTTTTTTTACCACCAAGACGCTGTTTTTGAGCGTAATTTATTCCATAACGGACGCGAACAATAACTCTCTGAAGAAATGAAACGTAAACAAAGGAATATTCATCCTTATTACAACGTTACTGTTTCGCTGGACTAAAAGTGCTCGCTGGTATGTTGTTCTGTGGACCCTTACCTCTCTAACTAAACTGGGATTTCAGCAGTGGACGCGTTTGTGGCTCGTTATTACAATGATAAAGGTACGTACTGCTTTTTTATTCTGCGTGTTTGGATGTGTACTGCTTACACAAATGTAGCAAATTTGTGCCACTCATTCCTTATAAGCTTTCCATCGAAAAACAGCGATCTGTCGTCGATGCTTGAGGCTTAGACCCTCAGAATGATATATAGTTTGACAAGATTAACTTTGTCCCGTTTCATTTATTCTATTAGAAAACAATGACACATGCAAACAAAGATCGTTCAGTGCGAGGTCGCTCTGGTGAACGTTAACAGGTTAAGCTAGGCATTTCATTTAGACATGTTTACTAAATGTATAGTTTTATAAAATTGCTGTAGGCTACAGTAAAATCTGTCAAATACCAACTGCAAGATATAATTAATTGATTTACCTTTTTCTAACTGGCAGCCTTAATTAATATAGCTAACACTTGTTGCAGTCCTACTATATTAAATCTTGCGTAAATATAATTATGCTAATTATTATTATACTGATTACTAATAGTGTCTACACTGTTGCCCAACCCACAAAAACATGAAAACGTGTGTTATGATCATATCCAAAATTAAAAAGGTACAATAGTAAAGATAATAGAATATAGCCTAAGTATTAATCCAGACGTTTATCCACGCGTACGTTATCTAGGCGTTTATCCACACGTACGATATCACACGTCATTGGTCACGGCAAGGGACGCGACGATCGACAAGTTGATTGTTTAGTTTGCAAAGCAAATACACAAATCACACCCCATAGCTGTGTGGGTCGCTCGCGCACACACACACACACACACACACACACACACTCCTGTTTTTCCCTGTTTCATTCCCGTGTTTTTTATGCTTGTCATCGTGTTTTACTCATTAGACAGTTTACTTGTTTCTGATTTATTGCTGCCTGCCCTGACCTTAGCCTGTTTTGTGGATTACTCTTTTGCTGTTTTTTTACTCTGCACTCCTTCGTTACAGTGACTCAATGACTCACTCAATAAGACAGTCACTGTGCTGGTGGTTTACTTTCATACTTTAAAGCATTTCATATTTGTATATTAAAAAAAACTTTAACTTAAAATTGTTATTTAAAACATAATATATGCAATTGTAATTTTGCAGCTTAAATACATTCATGGAATGCTACATTTGAGCTTCATTAAACCGTCTGTGTAAAAATGCATCTAAATGCCACTTAAGCTGCTTCACTTTATTCTTCAGTGGAAAGATCTGTTTTGTTGATTCTGATTTCATTTGATTGGTAACAGTCCTATAGTGCCTCATTTATATTAACTGTAATTATTAGTAAAATGTAACTATTTGATATGAACCATTATGTATAGGTTAGTGAAAAAAACAAAACAAAAACTGCCTTTTATATAGCCAAAAATGGCCTGGAAATCAATTTAAGTACATTTTAATATGTAGTCGTGAACTTTAATCATATAAAATGTAATTTCCCAGAAACAAAATTATGGCCGGTGAAAATGCAGAGTAGCTAGTAATTTTGGAAATCCACTAGCCACAGTGGCTGGTGAGCAAAAAAGTTAATGTCAAGCCCTGCACATAACCCTGAGTTTGTTCAGCCACCAACATGGTACAGCAATGGACTTTATCACTGATGGTAATGATGGTGCTCACAGTGTTGATGCTGGCTGTGTAGTTCCTGTTATTTTTTAATCACAGATGTCACGTCCATAAGGAGCAACTTTAATAAAAAAAGCATGATATTTATAAGCATGTAATTTTTTGTCAAAGCAACTTCAATATCAAAGTCATATTAACAGATTGACATATTTAAAAATCTAGATAGATGTACTTGTAGCAGTGAAGGGACGCCAACATATATTAAATTCCCACGTCTCAAATGCTCCTCAAGGTTAAATGCTAATTACAGGTTTTCATGTCTTGGAAATCTTAGTTTCTCCAGCAGTTCTGGAGGGACCAAGCTACCATTGCCTGGACAGCAGTCACTTTTGATTTATTCTCCACATTTATTGATAGATGTTGTGCCGCAATCAGGAGTGACATCAAAAAGTAAGTTTCCAAGATGAAAATAGATGAAGACCTTTTGCCAGTAGCTTCTGAGAAATGTAGTATGTCAGTTACTGCTATTATTGGTCGCACCACATGATGAGTGGTCGCTCCAAATGACAAAAATACCTTATATCATTAAAAATCTATTTAAAGAGACCTGTGTGAAAAGTGCAGCATGTGGCATTAACTGCAGGCATTTCTTTAGCCCCAGTTATTTTTGTACTTTACCCAATATTGACTGCTCAATTGACCCTTTCGCCGTGAGTTTGATTAACAGGCAGTTTGACATATTAGAACTCTGAAAAACAAACCAGACAGGAGATTAAATTAACATCAGTTTGAATTGAACTTGAAAAATGGTGTGTATTAACATCTTTTCACGGTTGAAACAAGATACCTTCTGATGTTCATTCATGTTTATTTTGTGCTATGACTAGTAAAGATGAAGAGATGATTGGTTCATGTGGCGCTTGAACTGAGGCGCTACAGTGATCTGTCATGACATGTTAAAGAGCCACAAAACAGTATGTGTTGTTTAAATTTCTTCTAAAAAATGACAACTTGAACACTGAGACTTTGTTTCATACTAAAGGTAACCAGCTCTGTCTTGTCTGTCAGTGTCCTCTTTGCTCCGTGATGTATTTTTCAATGCGTGAGAACATGATGTATGGCATAAAAGTGCCATGGTTTGTCGGACGTAGTAACAGTAACACCTTAGTAAGGTGAATTTACTAAGGTGATAAGGTCTTTGTGTAAGGTCAATTTAGAGTAGGGGGAGGTTGCTGGCTCAGGTTCCGAGATGACAACATGAACATCTTTCTTATAGTAGAAAATTACTTCTATCAGAAAGACTAAGAGAGAAGGTAAACGTTTACATGGTATTTATTCCAAAAAGTATTAACAGATGGTAATGAGTCACGATAATTCATGTTTAGTTGTATAAAAATTCTTTGGCGTAGGCCCCATACTTTACGAATCCTGGGGATGCAGATTTTGGCTGATCCTGCCTGAAGATGAAGGCAGGGGCGGAGCCTACCCCCAAAAGAAGTGTGAATTGATACCCACCGGTTGAGGCTTTTTCACTCAGGGAAACCCCAAAAAGAAGAGAGAGAGAGAGAGAGAGAGAAAAAAACAGATCAGCATAACTCACAAGAAAAGGAATACTTAATGTTGTGCAAAGGCCGCAATAGGCCGTGAAATGCGAAGGCCACGATTGGCTGAATTTCTTAAACAATAATAGTCAGACTTACCTGATGACCACCAAAGGCAGAGTTGTGTGAAGTCCACAATTGGCTGTGATATGCTAAGGCCACGATTGGCCGCGATCTGCGAAGGCCACGATATGACAGTTTTGTGAATAAATGATGAAAGCAAGATAAGTTTTACCTAATGGCCACGACAGGCCATGCAATGGAAAAGGGACACTAAAAGCTAATTATGAGAATAAACAACGAAAGCACTGATAGGCAAATTAAGAAAAGGGCCACTAAAGGCCAGGTAACACGAAAAAAAAAAAAACAATTACTGATCAACCTGATAGCTCCGATAGAAAATGCACAGATAGCCATGTGATAAATGTATTATTTATTTATTTATTTAGTCATTTAGCAGACGCTTTTATCCAAAGCGACTTACAAATGAGGACATAAGAAGCAATCAAAACCAACAAAAGAGCGACAACGTGCAAGTGCTATTACAAGTCTCAGTTAGCCTAACGCAGTACAGATAAATATTATTATAAATTATCTATTTATTTTTTATTATTTTTTTAATAAAAAGACAGATAAAATAAAATTAGAATAGAGAGTGCTAGAGTCAGAGGGTCAAGCAAAGATGGAACTGATGAGTTTTTAGCCGTTTAATAGATAGTTGGAGGGAGTCACATCCTCTTGAAAATAATTTCACATGGTGAAACAACTCTTTCTCTTCTCAGTCTCGAATTGATTTTTGGCTGATTTCTAAGGAATTTATTATGCAATTTTATTATGCAACACATCTACCAATATTTTTCCATCACCATTATCTGACCAGAAGAGTATTTTTATTCGTACTCACTTCCTAGCTTCCGATAATGTGAGTGGATTTTCCTCTTACTGGAAGGTTAACAATTCAGTTCTCCTTTATGATGAGGTGAAAGACAAAATTATTAAAGTAATTCAAATCAACTGGAATAAAGCGAGAGAGGAGAATAGATACAGTAGCTATTGGGAATTTACTAAGTACGAAATTGGTAAATATATTCGAAAATTTTGTAGTGATTTGGCAAAAGAGAAAAAAATTGATGAAAATAGTGTTATATGTAGTATCACAAATCTCTTCTCTAAAAATGTAGATAGCTTACTTGACTCTAAAAAAGCAGAATTGGCAGATTTACAACACAAATTAGATAACTTATATAAACATAAAGCTGAAGGGGCATTGATTAGATCGCGTAGGAAATGGATTGAGGAGGGTGAACAAAATTCTACGTATTTTTTTAGACTGGAAAGAGGACAATCTAAAAATAACCAAATTAAAAACCTTATGGTTGATGGCAATATTACTGAGGATTCAAGAAATATTGCAAAGATCTGAGCCAAATTTGTCAGAGATTTATATACTTAAAAATTATCCGTAAAACATATGAATGATTTTTTTCAGTCGTTATCTAACATAAAACAATTGAGTATTTCAGATCAGCATTTTTGTGATGCATCTATCACACTAAAAGAAATTGAGGAAGCTATTAACTCTTTAAAAACCAACAAATGTCCTGTAATAGATGGCCTTAGTTCAGAACTTTATAAGCTGTTTAGTCACATTATAGCTCCTTTTTTTATTTAAAGTTTATGAAGAAAGTTTAGAGAAGACAGAACGTCCAGCAACATTATGCCAAGGCCTAATTACTCTTATTCCAAAATCGAAAAAAGATCCCCCCTTCATAGATAATTGGTGTCCAATCACACTGCTGTGTATGACTTCTTCGTCATAAGTCAGGAACTTAGGTGTGCTGTTTGATAGCAATCTTTCCTTTGACAGCCACGTTTCTAGCATTTGTAAAACTGCATTTTTCATCTTAAAAATAAATCTAAATTGAGACCTATCAAAGTCAAATGCAGAAATGTTAATTCATGCATTTATGACCTCAAGGTTAGACTATTGTAATCCTTTATTGGGTGGTTGTTCTGCACGCTTGATAAACAAGCTACAGTTGGTTCAAAATGCAGCAGCTAGAGTTCTTACTAGAACCAGGAAGTATGAACACATTAGCCCGGTTCTATCAACACTGCACTGGCTCCCTATCAAACATTGTATAGATTTTAAATCTTGTTAATTACTTACAAAGCCCTGAATGGTTTTAAGAACATTTTAAGGAAAATAAAATTATATTTTCATAATGATTTTTTTCTTGTCAAACCTTGTCTGTGGTGTAAAAATACCCCTGGCGCAGACTGGCTCCCGGCGGCCTGGTGGCTGATTTGGCCCTCTGCCCTGTGTTTATTTATTTATTTTTTTATAGCCTTCCCAATGTGCCAAAGTGATCATTTCCGATTGTGGCATTCCCTAATAAATCGATCAAAAAATCGATTAGTCTTGACTGGCAGCGCCACGCTTCACGTCTGTTCCTTGCCTCCTCAAACGGTTTTGAACCGGGTGTCTCTCACTCATACTGAAAAGTGAAGCTGCGGGCTCTTTGATTGCCCCCTGGTGGCTGGCTGCAGTACAGGTCATAAACCCTGCCCTCTCCATGTAAACGAATGGGATTTGACCCCCCAAAATTTCACAAATCGCGTTTTCATGGGAGCCCATGTCTTATTAAAGTGCCCCATTATGCCTTTTCGAATATTACCTTTTATGCAGTGTGTCATGTAGTAGTATGTGAACATAAACTATCTGCAAAGTTGTGAAGCTGACAGTGCACGATAAATAAAGTTATCGTCTATCAAAAAAAAGAGTCTGCTCGCAATCGCTTAAACGAGTCGTCAGGAATTCAAATCTTATTCTGTTACGGCATGTAATGTCTGTTATGTCACAAAGTAACATTTGCATAATGTCCGCCCACGTTCTCGCGAATAGCTTGCCCGTCCACAAACACAGTAAAATTTCTGTGTGGTTAACATCATGTCGAGAAGCTGTGATACCAGCTATCACACGCTGTGAGAGTAAATTAGTTTTCTCTCATATTATAATTACCACAAACTTGACACTTACCACTGAGAAACGTCCTGCTCCTGCTCTTGTCGATCAGCCACTTCAACCGCTCCATCATCAGACTCCAGCTTGAATTGGTAAGTTACAATCGATACCATCTTTTCTATGTATTGACAAGTCTCCAGTCATTCCGTTATGACAATGGGCGTTTTGTTTTCCGACACGCACTGTACTCGGTAGACCAAGGCTGTCCAAACTCAGCCCTGGAGGGCCGGTGTCCTGCAGAGTTTAGCTCCAACCCTAATTAAACACACCTGAAGCAGCTAATCAAGCTCTTACTAGGCCACATGTGTCACACTCAAGGCCCGCGGGCCAATTCCAGACCAGCACATTATTTTATGTGGCCTGCGAGAGCGTATGATTGTCTTAAAAAAAAAAAAACTATGCAGCTCTATATTGTAAAACAGAATCTTGTGGTATTGATACGCACTTTCATAATTTACAATATAAAGCTGTAAATGTCAGAATATTTGAATCACAATTCAGACAGCAACTGCTTGTCCCAATCCGCTTGTTAAGTCTGACGTCACCGCTTCCGCGTCCAAGCGATAGAGCAGGCTTTCTCAACACTGTCCTGCAAATTTTAGGTATTGATACGCACTTTCATAATTTACAATATAAAGCTGTAAATGTCAGAATATTTGAATCACAATTCAGACAGCAACTGCTTGTCCCAATCCGCTTGTTAAGTCTGACGTCACCGCTTCCGCGTCCAAGCGATAGAGCAGGCTTTCTCAACACTGTCCTGCAAATTTTAGCTCCAACCCTAATCAAACACACCTGAACCAGCTAATTAAGCTGTTCAGGATTACTAGTAAGCTACAGGCAGGTGAATTTGATTAAGGTTGGAGCAAAACTCTGCAGGACAGTGGCCCTCCAGGACCAGGGTTGAGAACCCCTGAGATAGAGGGAGGTCCCGTTCTGTTGAGCTCCGCAAACTCAGTGGTTTATTTTATCAGGGAATGCAGTTTGGAAGTTTGACCTAATAATTTAAACCAGTTTAATTTTAACTGCGCGTCGCTTTGGCTGCCAGAATGGGAAAATCTGAAAAAAGGAAGAACCGGAATGGACCTAAAACCGCTGCTAATGCTATCAAAACAGCTAATGAATCGGCTTGTCAAGCCTACCAAGATCCCTTGGCTGAAAATATGCATGATTGCTTGAGTCAAGACACTGAATCTGTTGAATTCGAGATGTGTGAGGAAGAATTCCCCTGTCTCCTTCCCTCTCTTCCAGAAACCCCTTGTAAATCTCTTGCTGCTAAACAACGCAAAACTGAGGGTGGTGACACATCTGCTATTCTTTCGCAACTCGGGGAGTTTTCGAGGCTTATTAATAATCGCTCCGAAGCTCTAGAGAAGATGGTAGGAGAAAATTCACGTGGAATCGCAAGTATGAAAGAATCGATCAATATAAACACCAAGCAGATCTCTGGGATAAAATATGTTATTGACTTTATGAGTGTTGAGGTTAAAGATCTAAAAGTTAAACTCGGGATGACTGAGTCATTAGCCAAAAGCGCTGAACTCAATTTGCGTCAAAAGGAGGAGCGACTTCTTCACCGCCAGGCTTTCTCCCGTCGATCTAAGAGTTCACAGGGTTCCTGAAAATGAGAGAGAGGACGTCCGTGGAAAGATCGTCAATGTATGCCAGCAGCTTCTGCCAGATGCCAAGGATAAACTCACAGATGCCGTGGACACTCTTCATCGGCTGGGTCGTAAGCGGCTGAACAACAACAAACCCAGAGGTATCATCGTCCAGTTTACTTTCCGTTTTCAGCGCGACGCAGTCTGGCGTGCAGCCAAGGATTCGGTCTTTTTGAGAAATAATCATTTGGAAATGTCTGAGGATCTGTCGCCTGCAGACAGGGAGCGAAGAAACAAGCTATGGCCTGGGGTGGAAAAAGCGAGGAAAGAAAATAAACGGGCATACTTTGTGGGCGGAAGAGCATTCGTGGAGGGAGTTGAAATATTCCCTCCTGCCTAATATGTTTACTTTGTAGGGGCTACTGACTTGTTTATCGGTTCCATCTTCAGAACTGGTCGACTTCGCGTCATCAACCTGCGGTTCTTCCTAAGACACTTAAGACATTTTTGGTGGGTTTACACGCTTACTATGCAAGACATTTAATGCGACGCATTTTCATATGGTTCAACGAGTTTTATCCTACAACTTGTTTCAGGTTGTAGATGTAAGGGTATTACATATAATATTAATACGTAATTTAAAGAAATAGTTTAATTTAGCTCAAAGGGAATAATTTATGATTTTATAGGGATTTGAACAGAATCTGTATTGCGGCGATTCACTGAACGAGCCGTATGACAAACTCTGCACTGGATATTAAAATCCCAAATATAGTGAAAACACTATTAAATAGCACAGTAACGAAATCGACAGATTAAGGCATTAACTTGTGAGCAGAAAACACAAGATACTTCTCTTTTCAATGTAAATAAGATTTTATTTATATAAACCTAAAACAAACTAATCTAACACATGAACACAAGCATTCACACATTCACACGTTGCAGAAAGAGAGAAAGTGAGGAAAGGATGAGTTTAAGAGAATGGAAATGTGAAATCCCAAGTTTACAGCTACGGGGTTGTGTCCTCGTTGCAGACAGGGGGTTCCCCGAAGTGTCTGATTGGCTGGAAGTTCAGTAGTCTTTGAAGTGATGTCTCTTGGGCGTTGGCTTGCTGGAAGTTGAAGCGAGTGCAGTCGAAGCTGGACTTTGTATCAAACTTACATTAACACACGAAACTCCACGGAAAGAAAAGAAACTAAAGTAAAATAATAAAATTTAAAAGGATGTGACGAGACTAAGTTGTTTTCCTTCTCATTATGGCACGTGGGCCAGAGCACGCTCAAAGAGCAGCACTCGGTGAGAGGTACGAGAGGCGTAAAAGAGAGAACAAAAAAGAGCTAAGAGAGAGGGAGGAGAAAGCGGACAAGAGTTTTAAACTCAGCTTTCAGACCGTCCCATCTGGATGTCTTGACCAATTAGATAGGCTATTATCTTAGCTAGGGGTGTTCTTTACATTATAAATCAGCTTGTTATCAGTCACATGGTCCGAATTTTACAGGCTCTGGCAAAGTACACCTTTTTGAACATTATTTCATAATAACAAGACTGATGCATTGGACAAAGAATTGGTTGGAAGAAACACTTAAAGCATGGATTTTCAAGCTCATACATACTAAATATGCAATATTTATCTTTAAGGCTCGAGCTATTCAATAATGATTAAAAAGACATACATATTATTTGATTAAAACATGATATGTGGGTACAACATAAAAATGTCCTTTTAGGATGATTTTATGTGCATATGGAGAAGAAAGTCTTTGTGCAGTTCTAAGGAGAACGAAGGCATGCTCTTTAGACAAAGGAATGTTGGTTTGGACTGTCTTCTATGTGGAGACCCTCCCCAGAGAGAGTCTGTAGTTCGTGATTTTCTATCACAGGTTTAGATGTGACCATCAGTCTTGATTACTTGCAACAAATTTGACAGTCTCCTTCTTGAATTGGAATTATCAATAAGTGTTTCTTTTTCCTCAGTGTTGCAAGTTGTTTGGTGAAAGAGGCTTGCTAGTTGGGATTGCTTGCTTCAAACTAGATTTATGACGTCCTGTTCCTTAAGGCCTCTCTGTATTCCAGCTCCTCAGGTTTCAATGTTCTGATGCATCTTAAAATTGTCTGATTCAGTCTCTGATATCCTACATAGAGTAAACATCTATACGTTCTATGCCTCAGTTTAACTCCTTTTGGGTTTTGTAGAACATGTTTCTTGTTGGCCTAAATCTGGTATTTTACTTTTAATAGTTTATCAAATTTTGTTTCAAGTAGAATGCAATATGCTTTTCATACAGCATTTCAGCTCTTTTGCCTGCTATCAGAGTTGTGGTTCTCATTCTTAGGCTCATTTTTGATTGGTTAAAATTCTATATAAATAGACTTCTATTTTGTGCACTTAAGTCTATTTAGTTTTTTTTTTACTTTGTTGTTTGTTTCCTAATTTATGTCTTTAAACAGCTTATAACGTTCTAAACACAAACAAGAATACATGTCAAATTTCTCAGCCCTCTAGCATTTAAAGAAACAATGGATAGTCACATTATAGCTCCTTTTTTATTTAAAGTTTATGAAGAAAGTTTAGAGAAGACAGAACGTCCAGCAACATTATGCCAAGGCCTAATTACTCTTATTCCAAAATCGAAAAAAGATCCCCCCTTCATAGATAATTGGCGTCCAATCACACTGCTGAACAATGATTATAAAATATTAGTTTTAGTCTTGGCAAAAAGATTAAAACATGTTTTGAATTCTATCATTCATGGAACACAGTCAGGGTTCATGCAGAAAAGACATATTTCTAATAACATACGGCTAGTACACTAGTATTAGATATGATGGATTACTGCGATTATATTAATAGTGATGGTTTTATTTTCTTTTTATATTATTACAAAGCTTTTGATACATTGGAACACGCATTTTTATTTCAGGCTCTTGAAAAAATTGGCTTTGGTGCTTCATTCTGTGGAATGATTAAAATGCTATACATAAACAGAAACAGCTCAATTAAACTGAGTAATGGTACGTCACCTAGATTCTTTTTAAATCGAGGAGTTAGACAAGGTTGTCCGGTTTCCCCATATTTATTTTTAATTGCAACAGTTCCTCAGCATGCATATTAATAGGAGCCATTTAAAGGGCATCACAATTGGAAACAAAATCATAAGCCAATTAGCAGACGACACTGCTTTATTTTTGTATGATTCCTCACAAATCCCTGTAGCATTGAGTATTCTCCGACCTTTTTCTGAGGCTTCAGGATTACATTTAAATATTAATAAATGTTAATTGCTGTCAATTAAAAAATGCTCTGTTGCCTCAATTGAGGGTATTGCTGTCAAAAATAGTTTAACATACCTTGGGATACAAATAACTAAAGATGAATATAGGTGCTCAGCCAACTTTAAACCTATTATCGCAAAAACAAAAAGAAGATGCAATTGCTGGTTACAAAGAGATTTGTCTATAAAAGGCAGAAGGTCTGTCTCGTTTGGCATACACAGCTCAGTCTCTCTTTGTGGATAAGCCCACATGTAAAATAATTAATGATGTCTTAATAAAATTATGGAAAAACAAAACTCATTATATAAGAAAATCAGTCATATGGAACACCTATAATAATGGTGGTCTTAATGTCATTGATTTCGATTCCCTTAACAATACATTTAAAGTTAATTGGCGAAGCAATACCTATCTAAGCCAACTTCTATTTGGAATGCATTTCCTCAACTTATTTTTTCACAGTTTGATGGTCTTCCTTTTCTTTTAATGTGTAATTATGATATATCAAACTCCCAGTTAAACTCTCCAGCTTTCATCGACAGGTTCTTCTAGCATGGGCTTTAATTTATAAACATAACTTTTTTCCACAGATGTGTTTTATTTGGAATAATAAGAACATTTAAAGAACAAATCTCTGTATTATGATAACTGCTTTAGTAATGGTTTGGTTTTGGTGCAGCAGTTGTTTAACAATCAAGGTATTTTGCTCAGATATTCAAAATTTCTTTCGAAATACCAAATACCTGTAACTCCAAAAGAATCTGCTGTAGTTATGGGAGCTATTCCTTCTGGTTTGTGTATACTTCTTAAAAACTGTAGGTACTCTTCAACAGTTACTGCATCTTTTCCTCATCCCTGTGACACTCCTGTTGGTCAGATGTGCTTTTCTGCCTTAAATAATAAAATTAATACAGCACAAGAACCAAATACAAGAAGTGAAATACACTGAGTGTAGGAGAGGATTTTAGTGACCGAGGAAGGTCAATCCAAAGCCTTGGAGCTGCACCAGAAAAGACCCGATCACCTTTGCATTTTAAGTGAGATCGAGGAACTACAAAGTGCTATTGATTATTTGAATCAGAGACCTGTTAGACTGAAGCAGACTGATTAAATCAGAAACATACTCTTTGAAAACATATAGCAGTGCTTTGTAATAAATTGTGTATTGTACAGGTAGCCAGTGTGAGATGATAAACACAGAAGTAATGTGCTCTCTCTTCTTAGTAGCCGTTAAAAGCCTCGCAGCTGAATTCTGAACAAGCTGCAGACGAGAGAGAGAGAGAGAGAGAGCGAGAGAGAGAGAGAGAGAGAGAGAGAGACAGAGAGAGAGAGAGAGAGAGAGACAGAGAGAGAGAGACAGAGAGAGAGAGAGAGAGAGAGGCCTGATTCACACCCAGATACAAAACATTACAATAATCCAAACACAATTACACAAAGCATGCACAACTTTCTCCATGTCCTCAAAGACAGGATCGACTTTACAACAGCATTAATTTATCAATCAAATCTAAGCTCAAACCATGTAAAATATCATTAGAACCCCTCAAAAGAGCTGACTCTGTACTACGGCTGAAATGTTATTCAATATTGCCCATGTGTACATGTATGCTTATATTAATGCTGCATTATTTAATTTGTTTCACCTGTACGCATTAGAAATCATAACACAAGATTTAGTATAATAAACTTTACATTTATTAAAACAACGCAGTTTGAAGCTGCTTACATTTACTATCATGTGTGTATAAACACACTGAATTCATCAAAGCTGTTGGTTTTGAAGTGTTTTCATTTATGAATTACTGTTAATAATATATCCAGAGCCAATCATACAGCAGTAAATCTTATTCTATTTAAAATCAGTGTAGTATTTCCACAAGAAGTGAATTCACTGACAAATCAGCAGCAGATTTCTCTGATTTACAGGATCATTTCTGACATTTCTGAAAGTTTTTATCTTTCTACTGTACATTTGGTGATTTTTACTGATGAATCGTCATAAAGATCATGTGCTGAAGCCTCAAAACCTCCTTCAACATCACTGCTGATACAGAAGACTTTAGTTTCAGATCCTCGCTGCCTTTCTTCCTGTTCACAAACACTTTACCACTTCTGCAGTGATTTGATTTACAATTTCTAGGTAACTTATTTAATTCAAAGTATTTAAAGTCAAAATATCCATTTATGCCTCCATCTGATACGGTCAGTTACACGACTCTTTACACCCTCAGCAAGCCACAAAATAATACGCAGTACTTTCCAAAAACATTGATTTAGTCTTACTTTGTTAGAGAGATTTTAAGATATTTTTTGTTATGAGGAAAACCGATGCTTAGACTGGTATAATTTAGATGGTATAATTTTGCTTCCTCTCTCCAAAACAAAACAAATTTGTCATCATGTATGTTGAAACCTGTATGATTCTTGCTTTCTTTCACTTGTCTGTAGAACATAAAAATATTTTTTGAAGCATGTTGGCAACCGATCAAAGACAGACATTTCTCAAAATATGATTGTTACGGCCGGAGTGTTGTTTTTTTGCATCTGTCCAGTAGATGATGCTGCTCCGTGGTTTGGTCTTTTCCAGAGTGGGAGTCAGGTACAGGTGTGGAGTGTGACCTGTGATTGGTGTTTGATTCAGAAAGCAGGAGAAGTTCTGGACTTTGATGCCGTTTATCTGTAAGGTGGAACAGAAGAGAGAGAGAAATCAGTGTTCAGAACAAATTACAAATTAGTTACTATTTCAATTACAGTTTCTTTTTTCAGTTAAAAACTCTTACATTTACATGATCTGGCATAGATATTTCTAAAACAATATTTGTGTTTTAAATACATTTGAACATGAATTCCATTCATATGTTTGTGTTTGTGTGACTCCTGTTGAGTTAATATAAAGAGAAACACATGCTAATGAGTGTAAGCCATATATAATAAACCACAAGGAACAAATACAAATCAGATTTTATAGATGATAGATAGAAATAGTCAGATAGATAGATAGATAGATAGATAGATAGATATAGATAGAAATAGTCCGATTATAGATAGATAGATAGATAGATAGAAATAGTCAGATAGATAGATAGATAGATAGAAATAGTCAGATAGATAGATAGATAGATAGATAGATAGAAATAGTCAGACAGATAGATAGATAGATAGATAGATAGATAGATATAGATAGAAATAGTCCGATTATAGATAGATAGATAGATAGATAGATAGATAGATAGATAGATAGAAATAGTCAGATAGATAGATAGATAGATAGATAGAAATAGATAGATAGATAGATATAGATAGAAATAGTCCGATTATAGATAGATAGATAGATAGATAGATAGAAATAGTCAGATAGATAGATAGATAGATAGATAGATAGAAATAGTCAGATAGATAGATAGATAGATAGAAATAGTCAGATAGATAGATAGATAGATAGATAGAAATAGTCAGACAGATAGATAGATAGATAGATAGATAGATAGATAGAAATAGTCAGATTATAGATAGATAGATAGATAGATAGATAGAAATAGTCAGATAGATAGATAGATAGATAGATAGATAGATAGATAGAAATAGTCAGATAGATAGATAGATAGATAGATAGATAGATAGATAGATAGATAGAAATAGTCAGATAGATAGATAGATAGATAGATAGATAGATAGATAGATAGATAGATAGAAATAGTCCGATTATAGATAGATAGATAGATAGATAGATAGATAGATAGAAATAGTCAGATAGATAGATAGATAGATAGATAGATATAGTCAGATAGATAGATAGATAGATAGATAGATAGATAGATAGATAGAAATAGTCAGATAGATAGATAGATAGATAGATAGATAGATAGATAGATAGATAGATAGATAGAAATAGTCAGATAGATAGATAGATAGATAGATAGATAGATAGATAGATATAGATAGAAATAGTCCGATTATAGATAGATAGATAGATAGATAGATAGATAGATAGATAGATAGAAATAGTCAGATAGATAGATAGAAAGATAGATAGATAGATAGATAGATAGATAGATAGATAGATAGATAGATAGATAGATAGATAGATAGATAGATAGATAGATAGATAGGGCAGGTGAATGTATGTGTGTGTGTGAGAGTCTATGTGAGAAAGTGACAGTTGAGATTCAAATTCACGAACATTCCATCATTGTAAATCAATGGGACTTTTAAAGCAGTGTTTTCCTTCAATCTGACCAAATCTATTTCAAACTGTAATGATTGACTATTACTGATGTAATTAATAAAGCAGCTGTTGCTGTATAAAGCTCTGACAGTGTGCTTCTGTTCTCTTTCCTCCTTTGTGTTAAACATTATCAACTTCACATTTCATTCAGACACAACCCCTTTGAAATAAAGCTTGATGATAATTTGATAAACTCTTTTTACAAATATTTGAAAGTATATATTTGTTCACATATCAGAGGTAAATGAATCTCTTTAATATCACAAAGTGAAGTTTACTCACCTCAGTTTACAGTTTGAGTCTCGTAGCACATCAATGAGCTGCTGCTTTGAGTCTCCAATCTTATTACATCTCAGATCAAGCTGTTTTAGAAACTGCAGTGCTTTTGTGTTCGTCAAAGACTGAGTTAAAGAAGAAACATCTGTAATGCCACAGTAATTAAGCCTAGAAAGAGACAAACAGAGGAAGAGAGATCATCTTACAGACAAATCATTAAGCTGAAGAATTACACAAATATAATGTGAACTCAGACTCATCATGAGATATTGAGTATAAAGTGTTTGGGTTTAAACTATTGAAGTGATTTTCATCATTTTATTCTTGTATGTGAATGTTACTGACCTCAATGTCTCCAGTTTACAGCGTGAATCCTTCAGTACGTCACATAAGAGATTCACTCCTGTGTTTTTTATTTGATTCCAGCTCAGGTTCAGTTCTCTCAGGTGTGATGGGTTTGATTTCAGAGCTGAAGTCAGGATGAGACACTGTTTCTCTGTAATACTGCATCCATACAGACTGAAGACAGAAAGAGAAAAGATCCATGTAAAGTTTGTGTGTGTGTGAATAAATATATTATAAGTAAATGCCATACAGTAAAAAAAAAAAAATTCATTATTCAGTTTTTATTTTTTTTACAATCTAACTTATTTCATTCAAATTCAAATAGTTTAGTTAATTAAATTAATTTACACTAGTTTGTGTTAACTCAACTTTAGTACATTGTTCCCACATAAGATTTTGTTTGACAAAATTATAATTTATTTATTTATTTACTGAGGTCTAATTATTATTATTATTATTATTATTATTACTCACTAAGTGTCACAATCTAAGCACAAACACCAATCTTCTGCATCATGGTAACCACACAATTCAACAACATTACAGAAACTGTCCAACATAACAGAACATTAAACACTAACATATATTTCCCTTTACAGAAAAACACATAAAATAACACTTCATCCTTAAATTTACAATCATGCAGTTTCTTACAAATCATGCTGAGATCTACAAATCCACTGCTCAGTTAGTTACGTCAACAACAAATATTAATGTAGTTTCAACACAAATAAATGTAATACATTTTAAATATATTAGGTAGAGTGAACACAACAAAATTGTTACAGAATGCTCAAAAACATGTTACTTTAGCTCATTTTAATGAAAAGAACAAGAGGCAGAAATAATGTTTTTGAGTGTAGAGTCACAAATACACACAAAACACTTAAAATAAACTGAACAGTAAACAACACCACTGTAACTGCTGTAGAGTATAATGATACTAACTCTAGTTTCTCCAGCTTGAATTGTGTGTTCATCAGTAGATCACTGAGGTTTTTCACTCCAGAGTCTCCTAGTTTATTCCAGCTAAGCTTCAGTTTTCTCAGGTGTGATGGGTTTGATTTCAGAGCTGAAGTCACAGCAGAACATCCTTCGTCTGTCATATAACAGCTGCTTAACCTACATTGAGAGAAATGAGAAAAGTCACACTTCATTCTGTTTCATTTAAATAAAACAATTGTTTTTATTCTTGTATGTGAATGTTACTGACCTCAATGTCTCCAGTTTACAGCGTGAATCCTTCAGTACGTCACATAAGAGATTCACTCCAGAGTCTCCTAGTTTATTCCTGCTCAGCTTCAGTTCTCTCAGGTGTGATGGGTTTGATTTCAGAGCTGAAGTCAGGATGAGACACTGTTTCTCTGTAATACTGCATTCATACAGACTGAAGACAGAAAGAGAAAAGACAATGAATCAGATCCATGTAAAGTTTGTGTGAATAAATACACCATAAGCAAATGCCATAGTAAAATAAATTAATTTATTACACTTCATTACGCTTATTTAAATTTACTAAAAGAAAGTTTTTTTGGACCACAAAACAAGACAAAAGGGTAAATCTTTCAAAATTGAGGTTTATGCATCAACTGAATAAATAATCTTTCCATTGATGTATGGTTTGTTATAATCAGACAATATTTGTCTGAGATACAACTATTTGAAAATCTGGAATCTGAGGGTGCAACAAAATCTAAATATTGAGAAAATCACCTTTAAAGTTGTCCAAATTAAGTTCTTAGCAATGCATATTACTAATCAAAAGTTAAGTTTTGATATATTTACGGTAGGAAATTTACAAAATATCTTCATGGAACATGATCTTTACTTAATATCCTAATGATTTTTGGCATAAAAGAAAAATCAATAATGTTGACCCATACAATGTATTTTTGGCTATTGCTACAAATATACCCCAGCGACTTAAGACTGCTTTTGTGCTCCAGGGTCACATTTGTCAAACAAAATCTTATGTGGGAACAAATGATTATTTAGTTTGGGTTAGCTCAACTTTAGTAGGGTACAACAGGGCTAAAGGCACACCTTAAGAACAAAATGTGCTTTTCACTGCACCTAAAATGTATAATTGCAGAAAAAATAAATATACGTTTGTATTGAACAATAATGGAGCAAAATATTCTGTGTGAAAATAAATCATACAAGTGGTTTATTTAGTTTAAAATCTTATAAATGTATGAGGTGGGAAAGGGGGCTTTTACCCCCCACACAGGGCAAAAGACACAGTATTGATAGACTTTAGCTAAAATAATGCTTTTTAAATAATGTCTAAGTTAATAGTTGTTCAAAACAATCACTTTAGCAAAGTTTGTACTATTTTCCGCTAATTTTGAAAAATAAAAGATTTTTTGTTCAATAAATATACTTTCATTAAAATATGTTAATATAAAAAATATATATTTTAAAATACAGAAACAAAATGTAAAAAAGTAAAAAAATGGTTAGAGAGTCGGACTCGTAATCGAAAGGTTGCGAGTTCGAGCCCCTGGCCGGCAGGAATTGTAGGTGGGGGGAGTGAATGTCCAGCGCTCTCTCCACCCTCAATACCACGACTGAGGTGCCCTTGAGCAAGGCACCGAACCCCCAACTGCTCCCCGGGCGCTGCAGCATAAAATGCCCACTGCTCCGGGTGTGTGTTCAAGGTGTGTGTGTGTGTGTGTGTGTGTGTGTGCATTTGTTCACTACTCACTGCTGTGTGTGTGCACTTGGATGGGTTAAACGCAGAGCACCAATTTCGAGTATGGGTAACCATACTTGACAATACGTCACGACTTTACTTTTTTACTTATATTTATTATATGATTAATATCATGTTTTTAAATATGATGGTTTCATTCTAAACATGGTGTTTATCTCTAATATGGACACCCAACATAATATATGATATTTACCATCTGAATCTAACCATGTCATGTCAACAAACGAGAAAGTCAGCCATCCATTAATTATCATGTTAATTACTGCGCCTTTAGCCCCGACAGCAGGGGCGCTTGTTACCCCAAATACCATACTTCTACATATTCTTTCGTTATTAAAAACTGTAGCTTTAATTATTTTAAACCAAACTGGGTAACACTTTATTTTAAGGTGTCCTTGTTAAACATATTTGTGATGCAGTGGACCCTTGCAGATCTACTGTGGGACGTTTTAGGTTTGGAAAAACAGGCTCCCTTCTTATAGGCCAGGCTCCTCCCCCTACCCGGAGGGTACCATTATCAGGTAAGTATTTAATCTTATAATCTCATTTTAAATCATAAAGTTAATGTAAAACATCAATCACATTATGAAACACAAAAACTAATAAACCATTATTAACACATATTAATAACACAAATCATCAACATTTACTCTCCACAGAAAAGACGACACAGTCCCCTCCACAAAAACAACAATGGTATCGTCGGACAATCGCATTACGCGGCGCAGCCGTGACGTCATAAGCAGGCGCCGCTCGATCGTTTGGTTTCACCGGCACAACATGGGAGTCCAACTACTTCCCACACACACACACACACACACACACACACACGAGACAAAACGAACTAACAATAAAACTTCAAACTAACAACAGTGTGTCTGTGTGGTTTATCCGGGGTATGTATACTGTAGATGGGGAGAAGAGTGTGTGAAATGCCATGAGATTACGTGTGCACCTGCTCTCCGATGGCTAAACAACAGGGGTTGGAATGAGATAAGTGTGTATGTGTATGTATAATGTGTGCCAGTACTGCTGTTCCCAGCGGTGAAGATCAACTCTCTCATGTATGCATAATTACATGCAAGTAACCCTAAATCAAACCCTAATCCTAACCCTAACCATATAGTAAGTACATGTAGTTAATTAATATTACTCAGTACTTAAATGTATAATCTCACTGTAACTGCTGTAGAGTATAATGATACTAACTCTAGTTTCTCCAGCTTGAATTGTGTGTTCATCAGTAGATCACTGAGGTTTTTCACTCCAGAGTCTCCTAGTTTATTCTCACTCAGCTTCAGTTCTCTCAGATGTGATGGGTTTGATTTCACAGCTGAAGTCAGGATGAGACTCTGTTTCTCTGTAATACTGCATCTCCACAGACTGAAGACAGAAAGAGAAAAGACAATGAATCAGACAAGTGTCAAGTTCATATGAGAGTAATTCATCATGTGTTAACACTATACAGTGCAATAATTAGTACATTGCCAAAAACCTTATTATATGACCATAAACAAAAACAGAAGAAAAAAAGATTAACAAAGTAGATTAAGATATAGGATCAACTACATAACTACTTAAAAATAACATTAAAAAGTGAAAATTGAGTTTAAATGGGAGAAATCAAGAAAGTTTTGTTTCTGAATTACAATTTACCTAAAATATTTTTAAAGAGTACTTTATCATCAATAAACATTTATTTTTATTTTTAATACAAATACATTATGTGCACAGATAAATCATTTCAGCACCGCAATATTCCATAAAAAATCATGTCAAGTTTAATTTCATGGTGACTTTATGAAAGTAAACCGTAATCTCACTGTAACTGCTGTAGAGTATAATGATACTAACTCTAGTTTCTCCAGCTTGAATTGTGTGTTCATCAGTAGATCACTGAGGTTTCTCACTCCAGAGTCTCCGAGTTCATTCCTGCTCAGGTTCAGTTTTCTCAGGTGTGATGGGTTTGATTTCAGAGCTGAAGTCACAGCAGAACATCCTTCATCTGTCATTTTACAGCTGCTTAACCTACATTGAGAGAAAGAGAGAAGATAGAAGAAAACTATTTAATAAAGTCACAATGTCTTGATAAAACAAAAAACAGAGGAAGAGTGTCCAAATACCTTTGGATCATTTTCCACAATTTGGTCTTCAAAACAGAAAAATAAACAGCGATGGGCAGTATTTCAAATACATGTATTTAAATGCTATTTTGTAATCAAATGTATTTTGTATTTCAATACATTTAATCTTAGTATTTTTGTATTTTCAAAATACATAAGTTTTTCCAATCAACCTCTTTATTAGACTGCTGCTGGTTTCCTGTATCAACTAGTTCAGACATGCCACTTTCATTCATGTGAGCTGCAGCTGAGAGACTCCATCTAGAATTGGGGAATGACATTTTCTGGATTCCTGTAAGGAAATGTAGGAAATTAATCCTTTCACAAATATTTATTATTATTATTTAGCTTTTAGGGAATCACTCTTAAGAGTTGATCTTCATATGATTAATTTATATTAATCAGAATGTCCAACTTATGCCTTGTTAACGACTTGTCCAGCAAGCATTAATATCAGCAAGTTATTTCTTAACGCTTTGTTTATTTAATTCGTGGCCAACGATTAAAATAACCAAATAGTTAACCTAGTTCTCAGACTCATGAGCGTAGGTAAAACGCAATCTTTTTGGCAACTAATTACGAATTATGTAAAATTCATAGCACAGACAAGAGATTTCTTAATAAAGTCAAAGTTTTATTCACTAACTCTAATACACTACTGACTAGACAACACAAACAGACGATGTAACATACACACAAATGGGAGCGAGTTGTTTATATCTGAAGAGAGAGAGACTTAGGTTTTAATGGCAGCTTTTCAACCTGAGGAAACTCATAGACAGAACCATGCTATATTTAAACAACAACAGAGAGGTATCCCGGTTTCAGTCAGTAAAGAGATTTTGCCTTACTTTGTCTTTTGCTTTCGGTTCAACTCAGTCTTTCCTTCAGTTCAAAGAGTCTTTTCTTCAGGTGATTTCCGTCCTTTGCTTTGGTCGAGACGGAACGCGTGTGGATTGGCTGCTCGGTAGGTCGTGTGACGCGGTTGCTCTTCAGTGATTGGAGGATCTCGTTCTGACGTGAGGAAGCTTTCAGGAAGTCTATTCAGGTCTTAGAAGTTTAACTTTGATCGCTGTGCAATGCCTTCGCCGTGATGTTAGAGGCCAGAAGCGCTTTGCAGCGTGAGCAGAATGAGAGACTCTCGAGGCGTGTGTGGCCTCCTGTTGTTTTCAACTCCAACCGAACTTTCATGGTTGTGCATCCGTTTTAACGGGCCGATTTGGGATCCGCCTTTGGGCGCGTGGTCCAATCGCAAAATGTTCCTGTGGGGCGTTTGATCCAATCGCAAGTGTTTCTGTGGGCGGAGCCCCGCCCTGCACAGTTGCGTGTTTTGCATACATTATCTTGTTCAGTCATTCGTCACCTGAGACAACTTATTGAAAGCAAGTTTCTATCCGTTATTGTAATCATAATATATGTAAACAAATCATTTCCATTCACCATAATACTATTCATAAAATTAGCGTTCGTTTGACACCAAACACCACGTAACTTTGCATAGCCAAAAATACATGTGAATACGAAGGATATTACTTGGTTAAATACATTGATTAAACCATCCCGAATTCTAAACGACACAAATAGCAGGTGAACTGAACATCTAGTGATCAGGTAAACTTATACATTCTGGAAACAGATTTACCATAGATTTAAAATAATGCAACAGCTTATAAATGTCACAAACAGAAACGTCCTTTAATATTTGTATAGATATATTGTATATAGTGTTTCTTTTCTAGTAGAATTTCAGTCACAGAAACTTAGTGTAACTTATGTTCCCTTTTAAAACACACAATATCCTTAAGCCAAGCTGTGGCTCCCTTTGTCCGTTTCTGTTGGTTTAGAGAACGCAACAGGAAAAAAGCATTCCTTTCTTGGGCGAAACGCGAGGTCATAATGTCACTTCTTGGGGAGCTCTGGAATTTGTCCGTTGTCAGAGTTACTCGTAAAAAGTCTTCTTCCAGACATTTATTTTCTTTTGAATTACGGCAGTTTCAGGGGAGTCTCTGGCGCCAGTAAAGTTAGGCTCCGGGAATATGAGTTCTGTTTTCTTTCAAAATGCCAAAACGTGAATTTCCTGAGCTGGACCCTGGTTTATAATCCCAGGAAGAAAAGGGGAGTTCGGAGCGATGGGTTCCACTGGAATGCGAGCTTTGATCCATCCTTGCATCAGGAATGTGTTGAAACTAGATGTGTGGTATCCTGATCAGGCATTACAGAATAATACTGCCTTCGTGTGCTATCAACATTTCCTACTTCCAATTTCAGAAGTCCTGATTACAAGCTTGTCGCATTCAAGTGCTCTTCTGTTGGAAAGAATAGGAATCGTGGAGGACGCCAGGTTTCCTGGGAAAATCTTATTAAAACCCAAATCGTAGATATTTAAGATATTTAATTTTGAATAAATTGAAGCCCATTTGTTGACAACTATCTCATTCACAGTGCTATCTTTACAGTTTTAGCTTGTTGATGATTTCTGGATTTTCAGTCAAATACATGCTGTTTTGCTGTATATAAATCATACAAAATGCTTGTTAAGGTTTGTTTTGATTTTTTTTGGTCAGATTTTGGTTTTATCAAGTAGCTAGTCAAATGTGTTCATTAAACTTTAATCATTACTGCTTGCTATGGCGATATGATATTATATATGTCGGCGATGAAATAAAGTGTAAATCGATTGAACTTTTTCTATATCATCATGGTATGCAAATAAATCTGTGGAGCTTCTAGTGGGCAGGAGCTATTGACACGTCAGAGCGATAAAGAAACATGGATAAATGAGTAACAAGCAGCTTTCTCTCTGTGTGTGTATCCCAAGACAAAGATAATGCTATATAACTATAATGCTAATAATAAAGATATACATTTAAAAAAATTGTTCTAAGGGCATACTCACACTAGGCACAGCTGCCTTTTACTAAAGCCCAAGTGCGGTTGTCCTTTCGCTAACAGACAGATATCAGAGGATTATTTCAGAGGCAGCTGAGGTTAATGGTGGAATTCCCAGCTTTACTCACAAACTACAATACCTTTCATCAATAAGATGAGAACCAGACCCATTATAAAACTAAATGTACTCAAAATTAAATTAATTGAGAAGTGTGATATCCAAGTAGCAATTTTTGCTGTCATAATGATAACAATAGCACATACAAAAATAGTAAATGAACTGTTCCATGCTCCGGTGCGGTTAGCGATCACACTACATGTGTACCGCACCAGAGCCACCTCTTCAAGCGGACCAGGACATGGTTAAACAAACCACACTGGACACGGTACAGAGCGGTCGCACTTGTGAAATGAACTGGACTTTGGGGGTCAATCATGCTCAAGCACGGATCAGATCCCCTAGTGTGAGTACATCCTAAATCTAAGAGAATAGCAGATAGCACAAAACAACTATAACCATAACAGCACAAAAAATGATGAATGATAAAAACATTGACAGCCAATCGGAATAATTTCTGCTTCAAAGAGCTTGAGCATTTAGTGACAGATGACACAACTGCATTGTATACTTAGAATACACTAATATAGCTATCTTTATAATTATCGTTCTTGGTGTAAACAGGCCTTAATAGTGTTACTTCACTAGATGGCCAATTTCAAATGTATTTTGTGTATTTTCAAAATATAAAATACTGTATTTGTATTTAAATACATTTTCCCACACAGTATTTTTTATTTTAAATACATTTTGATGTATTTGTGCCCATCTCTGAAAACAAATAAGTTGTTAATTCAATCAAATAATGTACACTTCTCATGGTTTATGTACAGTTTGTCCTGATTCTTGATAGACATACAAAGAAGTTTTAATTCCCAACAACCTTGTGTTAAAATATTTCATATCTTTTTATTTCTGTCAAATAATTCCTATTTCATCGTTTGTCTAAAACTGAATAAAATTAAAGTTCTGACTGCTGTGTATTTGTGCTTAAATTGATACTGGTCTGCACATCACTACAACGTAAATGCATTCGCTCTGCTCTGTCCAGTGGCTTGATCAGCTTTGCTACACAGATTCAACTTTGCACATCTAAATAAAACTGTAGGTTTGTCTGTGGCTGTAGATGTGAAGAACAGTAATATTTCTCTGAAACAAGTAAGGTTGAAGAACCAATGCCTGCACAGAATAAAGCTCAGTCTGGACCTGTTCTGTTTGATTGTGTTAGACATTCATTAATCTGGTTGTTTGATGGCAGAGAGATGATATGGAGCATCAATAAACACTATGAATATGTTCTGCTACAGCAGCACAGTACTATTCTGTTGAACGTCCCATTAATAAACACAATGAAAACAGTTTTTGTTATTAAAAAATAACAATTAATAACAAGAATAAACACAAGAAACTAATAAACACAAGAAAACAGCCTAATTTTTGAGCTCCCTGACGGTTTTTAAAATAACCCCCAAAAATTGTTTTTTGTGAAACCTTGTAAATATTTTACGCAACAATGCAGAAAAGGGTTACTCTACTAGAAGTAGGACAACGGCAAATGTACAGGTGCATCTCAGAAAATTAGAATATGGTGCAAAAGTTAATTTTTTCTTGTAACTTATTTCAAAAAGTGAAACTTTCATACATTTTAGATTCATTACATATAAAGTAAAACTTCTTTTTTTGGTTTTAATTTTGATGATTAGAACTTACAGCTCATGAAAGGCAAAAATCAGTATCTCAAAATATTAGAATATTTCCTAAGATCAATCGAAAAAAAGGATTTGCAAAACAGAAAAGTTCAAGTTCGTTAAAGTATGTTGATTTATGCACACGATACTTGATCGGGGCTCCTTCAAGCACAAACTCCAGCATCAGTGAGGAATGGCATGGAAGCGATCAGCCTGTGGCTCTGCTGAGGCACTATTGAGCCTTCAGCTCGTCTGGATTGTTGGATCGACTGTTTATCATCTTTCTCTTGAAAATATCCCATAGATTCCATATGGGGTTCAGGTCAGGCATGTTGGCTGGCCATTCAAGCACAGTAATATCATGGTCAGCAAACCACTTGGAAGTGGTTTTGGCAGTGTGGGCAGGTGCTAAAGTCCTGCTGGAAAAGGAAATCAGCATCTCCATAAAGCTTGTCAGCAGATGGAAACATAAAGTGCTCAGAAATCTCCTGGTAGACAGCTGCATTGACTTTGGACTTGATAAAACACAATGGACCAACACCAGCAGATGTCACGGCACCCAAATCCTCACTGACTGTGGAAATTTCACACAGGACTTCAAGCAACTTGGATTTTGTGCCTCTCCACTCTTCTTCCAGACCTTGATTTCCAAATGAAATGCAAAATTTACTTTCATCTGAAAAGAGGACTTTGGACCACTGAGCAACAGTCCAGTTCTTTTTCTCCACAGCCCAGGTAAGATGCTTCTGTCGTTGTCTCTGGTTCAGAAGTGGCTTGGTAGCCCTTTTCCTGAAGACGTCTGAGCGTGGTGACTCTTGATGCACTGACTCCAGCTTCAGTTCACTCCTTGTGAAGCTCTCCCAAGTGTTTGAATCAGCTTTGCTTGACAGTACACTCTTAAAAAAAAAGTTTCTTTGGGGTTCTAAATAGAACCGTAGAGTTCTTTACTCTACTCCAAAGAACCCTTTATGCCAAAAAGGTTCTATATAAGGAGAAAGTGTTTTGGTACAAAAGGGTTCTTTGGGCTAAACCATGCTCTTTTATGTATGTTTGAACATTAGGCTATTTAAAATTATTATATTACGACTTCCGGAGTATGCCTTGTGGCGAGTAGACGTGGTTGGAAGTAGCTCCGTGAACATTTATTTGATTGCTCTCAGTAGTTTTATTTATTTTCGTTATATATATATTTAGCAATCAACTTGATTGTACAATTTTAAAGAAGAATGCCAAAACCGGGAAAGCCAGGGCGAAACATTGTAGAAATGCTGACTGACAAGGGGAACGAACAGGCAGCTAATGCTAAAGCTAACGTTCCAGTCCATGCTGAGGAGGAGATAACACCAGCTTCCTTAAAGGACTTAATTTCATCCACCATTCGCTCTGAAATCTCTTCACTACGATCCGAGTTCTTATCTGAACTTCGTTCTGCAGTGTCCACGCTACAAACGACGCTGTCTTCACAAGCCCAAAAGATCGGCGATATTGAAACAGCGCTTACCGATTCTGATGGACGTCTGAAAGCGGTGGAGAAGCTGTGCAATACATTACAAGCAGAGAACACTGACCTTAAACTTAAGCTGGACGACCTGGAGAACCGTTCGCGGAGACAAAATGTAAGGATCATCAGGATACCAGAAGGCTCGGAGGGCCAGAATCCAGTGACTTTTATGTCCTCAATGTTTATTGAGCTCTTTGGAGAAGGCGCTTTTGAGAGACCCCCCGAAATCGATCGAGCCCACCGTGTCGGGCAAAAATCCCAACGCAACGCATTCCCGAGGCATATGCTAGTTCGACTCCACCGATATCAAACAAAAGAACTCATTTTGAAATTGAGCCGCGAGTGAGGTCAGTTGGAGTTCAATGGTGCGGTTGTTCGTATTTTTCCGGACATGTCCGCAGAAGTAGTGAGACGCCGGGCCGAGTTCAAGGATGTAAAAGCTGCACTTCGCAATGCCGGCATTACCTACGGAATGCTGCACCCGGCTAGACTCCGCGTCGATTTCCAGGGACAGCGACACATGTTCCATACTCCAAAGGCTGCGGCGGATTTCGTCAGTTCTGTCATTAAGACTGCAACAAGCTAAGTTTGACAGATATGATCTATGTTGAAAGGGGCTGCCATCTCTTTGTTTTGTAAAACTGAATAAGAGTTCCATGAACTAGATCTAGTCTATGGAAAAGTAGGCAACCCATACTTGATGTTGACCATTTTTGTTTGACCAAGTTATATTGGACATTGTGGATGTTTGACCAAGGTTCTTGAATTTGTCCACGCTTCATAATAGCCAAGTTCAAATTTGATGTTGTGCATCGTATATTGCTGAGATAATGTATTTTGCATTGTATTCCTGTTCACAGAGTACTGCCGAAAGGGCAGCTAAAGTTGCTAGAACCAGTTAACTTGTTTTTTCTGTACCTGACTGCTTTTTTTTTGTCAGTCAGACTTCTTAGTGTTATTAATGTTAAGTCCTGTGTCAGTTCCGGACGCAGGAGGAGAATAGACGTTGTTTTGTTTTTTTTAAATCTACTTTGTGCACCATCAGCCATTTCTTACTTGTGCGCTCTTTTTTGTCATACACTCTGCCTGAAACCTTTTCTAATTTCTAACATCAGTATGCTTATGCTCCATAAAAATGCATAGAAACTTGCCTCAGGAGAGACAGGGCAGGGTTAAATTAGTTAGTTGGAATGTAAAAGGGTTAAATAATCGATTAAAAAGTGTAAAGGTTTTTTCCAATCTGATGATGCTAAAGGCTAATATATGTTTTTTGCAGGAAACTCATCTTAAAAACTCTTGTCATAAAAGTTTGATGAGATCCTGGGTAGGACAGGTGTTCCATTCGGGATTTAACTGTAAAGCTAGAGGTACACCTATTTTAATCAATAAGAATACTCCGTTTAATCCTTCTGAAGTTGTCTCGGATCCCAACGGTAGATATGTTATCGTTTCAGGCGATCTTTATAATAATCAAGTGGTTTTAGTTAGTGTTTATGCGCCTAACTGGGACAACCCAGACTTTTTTACTAAGCTTTTTTCTAAACTCCCAGATTTAAACTCTTACCAATTAATCTTAGGAGGCAATTTAAATTGTGTCTTGAATACTGTTCTAGACAGGTCATCTCCTAAACCAGCTATTTTATCCCAGTCTTCTAAAACAATTAATTCCTTTTTGGAAGGATATGGAATGACTGACGTATGGCGGTTTTTGAATCCCTCTTCTAAAACGTTTTCTTTCTTTTCCCCTGTTCACCATACTTATTCACGTATTGATTATTTTATCATTGACAACAAACTTATTCCCCAAGTAAAATCCTCTCTTTATGACAGTATAATTATTTCTGATCACGCTCCAGTAATCCTTGAATTGGCCCTCTCTGGATATGGAAGGATTTCTCATGTTTGGAGTATGAATGCCTTACTTTTATCGGATAGCTATTTTGTTGAGTTCATTTCTGAAAAAATTTCCACTTTTTTTGAGACAAACATTACAGAAGGGATTTCTCCTCCTATTCTCTGGGAAACACTTAAAGTTTATTTACGTGGAGAAATAATTTCTTGCTCCGCTTATATAAAAAAATCGCGCAATAAAAAGCTCTGTGATCTTTCTGGACAGATTGGCAAAATAGATCAGAAATACGCACAGCGTCCAACTCCATCTCTGTATAATGAAAGGGCCTTCTTACAGTCTGAATATAATCTTCTCTCCACTAACCAAGCGGAGCAACTTTTACTCAGGTCACGACATCGTTTCTATGAATTTGGTGATAAACCTGGCAAAGCTCTTGCACTGCAACTTAGACTTCAAACTGCAAAGAGTTTTATTGCTCAAATTCAAACCCCAGTTGGAAATATTGTATCAGACCCTCAAGAAATTAATAACCAGTTTAAATTATTTTATTCTTTTTTATACCAGTCTAATCCACCTAAGGAGTCTAATCTTATAAATATTTTTTTTGAAAATCTCGATATTCCTCAAATTAGTAATGAGTCAAAAGCCAAATTAGATGATCCTATTCGTTTAGATGAAATTCTACAGGCCATTTCACAGATGCAAAGTGGAAAATCCCCAGGCCCGGATGGATTTCCAACTGAGTTTTTTAAGAAGTTTTCTCTTCAGCTTTCTCCATTGCTTCTTTCGGTCTTTGAAGAATCCCTAAATATTGGTAGTTTACCCTTTTCCATGCGTCAAGCATTAATTTCACTGATCTTGAAACCCAATAAAAACCCACTCGATTGTGGATCTTATCGTCCAATATCCCTCCTTAATGTAGATGTGAAAATTCTGGCTAAGGTTCTTTCTTTAAGGTTGGAAACCATTGTGCAAGACATTATTCACCCTGACCAAACGGGTTTTATAAAAAACAGACAGGGGTTCTTTAATCTTAGAAGGCTGATGAACATAATATATACCCCGTCAGACTTCTCAATACCGGAGGTCCTAGTCTCTCTCGATGCGGAAAAGGCTTTTGACCGCATTGAGTGGGACTATCTTTTTTACACATTAAAAAGGTTTGGGTTTGGTGATAAATTTGTGTCCTGGGTAAAACTTTTATATTCTTCCCCCTTGGCATCTGTAAAAACAAATGGTATAAGCTCTGAATATTTCTCACTCTACCGTGGAACGAGACAGGGTTGCCCCCTGTCCCCGCTTTTGTTCGCTATAGCTATAGAGCCTCTTGCAATAGCTTTTCGTTCTAATCATAATATATCTGGTATTTTTAGAGCAGGTAAAGAACAAAAAATTTCTCTCTATGCTGACGATGTAGTCTTGTACGTCTCAAATCCAGAAACCTGTTTTCCTTATGTTTTGGATATTTTGAAAGAGTTCAGTAGTATTTCGGGCTATAAATTAAATTTAAATAAGAGCGAGTTCTTCCCAATTAATTCGGCTGCAAGAGCTCTTTCAGCATCAACATTCCCATTTAAGCTAGCCTCAGATCATTTTCGTTACCTGGGAGTCATTGTAACGAGGAAGTACATAGATCTTTTCAAGCATAACTTTATTCCAATTTTGGATCAAACGAAACTAAATCTTGCTAGGTGGACAACTCTTCCTCTATCGCTTGTGGGCAGAATTAATACCATAAAAATGAATATCTTACCTAAATTTCTTTTCTTATTTCAAAACATCCCGGTCTTTATACCGAAATCTTTTTTTAAGACTTTAGATCGAATATTTTCAGATTTTATCTGGAATGGAGGCCCAGCAAGGATTCAGAAATTATTTCTCCAACAACCTAAAAGATTAGGCGGATTTGCTTTTCCCCATTTTCTATTTTATTACTGGGCAGCAAATATTCATAGCATCTTATATTGGAGCCAGTCGCATTACGGTCTTTGTCAATGGGTTCCAGCATGGGTTGAAATGGAATGCGATTCTTGCAGCAGAGTTTCTTTACATGCCTTGTTATGCTCTTCATTGTCCATTAAATCTTCTTGCTTTTCTTCAAACCCTTTAGTTTTAAATAGTCTAAAAATTTGGAAACAATTTAAGAAACACTTCGGTTTCCAGGCAATGTCGTGTTTGTCTCCTATATATAAAAATCCTTCTTTTTTGCCTTCCATATCAGATGGAGCATTTGCACTACAGTTTAGAAGGGGCATTGTAAATATTAAAGGTCTTTTTCACGAGAACACTTTTGTAACTTTCTCATATCTTTCAGAAAAATTCAATCTTCCAAAAACTCACTTCTTTAGATATTTACAGACTCGTGAATTTATAAGAAATACATCATCTCACTTCCCTCATGCACCTCTTGAACAAGAGATTGACCAAATCTTGAAAATAAAGGTTTCCAAAGGTGCTGTCTCCAACATATACAAAACAATTTTTTCATTTACTGTAATGTCAGATTCTTCATCCTTGTCTAAAATAAAGTTAGACTGGGAATCAGACCTTAACCATGTTTTCTCAGATGAGGAATGGTCAAAAGCTCTTCGTCGTATACATACTTCTTCTATTTGCGCTCGTCATTCACTGATACAGTTCAAACTGCTACACAGAATTTATTGGACAAAAGTTAAGCTATCTAAAATAAACCCAGAAATTGATCCTATTTGTGACAGATGTCGACAAGCTCCAGCTACTCTCTACCATACCTTTTGGCTCTGTCCAGCGTTAATTTCTTTTTGGACATCAATTTTCAAATCAATCTCTGATGTTTTTCTTTTAAAGGTTGAACCGTGTCCTTTAGTGGCACTGTTTGGACTTAATCCTACAAAGGTGTCTCTATCATCTTTACAGTCAAATGCTTTAGCCTTTTGCTTAATAATTGCTAAAAGAATTATATTATTGAATTATTATATTATGGAAAAACCCTTCTCTGCCCAATTTTTTTCACTGGATGTATGACCTGTTACAGTTTATTCAAATAGAGAAAATTAGATATACAACTAACGGTAATTCAGAAGATTTTTATGTAATTTGGCAACCTTTTCTGTTGTACTTTAAAAAATAACATTCTTATATCTAGCCCTTCCTTTACATTTAGCCCTGGTTGTTCCTACCCCCTTTTTCCTTGTTTTTGAATAATTAAAACCTATTAAAGAGCATACTAGGAAAGAAATTGTCTGATACCTTACATCTAGCAGTGATGGCTTACTCAGGTGCTACTTGTTAAATTTATGTACTTATTTTCTTTTTTTTCTTTTTCTTTTCTTTTCTTTTTCTTTTCCTTCCTCTCGAATTTGGGTCGGAGAGCGAGAATGTGTTTAATACCATCTAGATGTTTTGTTCAATGTTGTGAAACCAGTGTTGTATGGTTTTTTCTTTTCTTCACTTGTAATAACTCTGACTGAAAATTTCCAATAAAAAGAGTTAAACTAAAATTATTATATTACATTATATTTGTGCTTTTTTAAATTTTACTTTGACACACCTTTATTCCAAAAAAAAAAAAAAAAAAAAAAACAACCTTAAAATTTACATCTGCACTGAATCAACCTATTATTATACCAACAAACTGATCAGGTAGAAATAGGCTACATGTGTTCTAGTAGTGTATAGCAACCTGGACAGTTTGATCTTATTTATTAATAGGTACATGCTAGTCTTCTATTTAATCAGCACACTTTAACATGATTGCAAGTTCTAGTTATCAAGTCATGTAAGATGCCCTACAGCTCTTTTATTGACAAGCAACATGCTCATATCGAGTTTCAGGGTTTCATTTAGATTCTAAAAGGCTTTCTTATATCTCATCCCTCCAAACATTTGCATAAAATGGTCTTTGACATAAACGGCAAACAACTTGAACATGTGTCTATGCGCTGATCAGGTTTGTCGCTCGCGAGAGCAACCACTTAAAAGCGGGCGAGCGCCACGGTTTAAACTTCAACGGTTCACGGTGCGCTGACTGCACTCAGCACTCAGGAGAACAACGATTGCATTGGTAAGTGAGAAAATGAATTCATTTTAGCTTATTTGAATTACTTTTACCTAAACCTTTGTCATTTTTAGTTAGCCTAACGTGACACGTTTATTTCAAGAAGCTAAAAGAAGAAAGGTTGTCCAGGCCTGCGCAATTCTCCGCCAGGAGGTTTGTCATTTTTAACATGAATCCCTAAAGTATCTTGATAAAAACTGTTGTGAATTGATTAATATTGATTAATAATGCTGGCGAGAGTTAATGTTATAGCCTAACGTAATATTTTTCTTTGCTCTGTAGATTGTATTGGACCTATACCTAATGTTATAGGAAAAGATGAAACAAAGTTTCGGTCAAACCACCGTCAGACTGCTGTTATAAACATGAATTCAAGCCAAGAAGAACAAAGAGAGAAGCAGCTGATGGAGATGTTTCCATTTTTTCTGTGGATAACTGAGTATTTGGTGTTTGCAGGTATAGTATAGTAAAATATAATTATTTGTTGTGCTGAAGTACTTCTATATTATTCTAAACACGCTGTATTTGGTTGTTGTAGATGTTCATCTAACTCAGAGAGCACTTTTAAAGTGTTACCACCAGTTTATCAGAGTGTTGAAAAGTGGAAGTCAGAGGAAACATGCTCAACTTGCTGCAAAACAATAACACAAAAGGTCCATTATTTCTGTTTCCTCACAGTACCAACTGAAACTCATCAATCAGCTAATCTGAAGTTACTGATATCTTTTTTTTTCTTCTATTTTCCACCTTTTATCATGCAGGTTCTTATGATTGATAGATAAATAAATAAATATTTTGCACTGTCACTGCAGGTCTGGATTCTTTACTTGCAGCATTACTTGTTTGGTCATCAACATTCAGATGAAAACATCACACTTATCTCTAATTCTAGTAAGTTTTAAGATTTGATTTAATTGTGAGAGATTCCTTTCTTTTTCCTGTTGTATTGTACTCTCATTAGGTCTAATAAATGTTTCTCTGACCTGTATCCCCATCTTAGGATGTCAAGCCTACTCATCGCAAGCAGAGTTGGCATCAAAATGGATGTGTCACTGACCAATAACAGAGATGCCAGAAGTATCTGTTTCCTGTCGTCTTTATGTTTAGTATGGCGCATCCAAAAGACATCACTCAGTTAATTTCATCAGATTAAATTCATCAGCAATATTTAGCCCTTCCCAGTGCTGAAATTGTCATGGGTCCTTTGTTTTTATTGTTTAAATGCTTATCTGAATGTAAAATTAATATTTAATGCTTATCAATTTAAAAACAACATAGTCTGTCTTTTAGCTCCCTTTTCAGAAACATGTGGTTCACCATCTTGCAGCATCTTAAATTTGTTTATTTCCTTGATGTATATGAATTTCTTCTTTCAGACAAATATAATTAGAGTTATATAAAAAAATATCCTGGCTCTTCCAAGCTTTATAGCGTGGGGTCGGACTCAAATGAGAATTAAAATAGACTACTGTAACATTACTAGTCATGTGACACATGAAATGATGTAAGATACTCACAGCAGTGTGTTGAGTGTACAGTGTTTATCCTGCAGTAGAGCAGCGATCTGATTCACTCGTGTGTCTCCTAGTTTATGTCCACTCAGATTCAGCTCTCTCAGGAGTAACGGGTTTTTACCCACAATTCCAGTCACATACTGACAGGCTTCATCTGCAGCAGGACCCAAAAACCTGCAGAAGAGAAGATGAAGCAGGATTCAATTCAATGTGTATTGCATCACAAACATTTAAAGATCATCAAACATCGTTTGTAACGAAAAGCTCTAGTTCAAGTTTTAACAATTGAACATTTAAATATACAAATATTTTTGAGAAAGTCAAAAGTAAATTCTTTAAAAGAAACTCATGGGCAAAAGCTCACTAGATCATGATTCTCAATTCTCAAAAATTCTCAAAGATATTTCTAGGTTTAAGCAGGAGATGAGGAGAGTTAGCAAAGGGATAACTAGCTTGTGACAGCTAAGCATTCATAGCCATATATTTAGTTGATCTTTTGATGCCGGCTCTTCCTATTATTATGTAGCAGAATTCACCAAACACTGGATTGCTGATCCACTAACAGGGAACATGATCTGGGTTTAGACCATCTCTGGATAGTTTTATTTAACTGATGTCTGTGTTGATGCAACAGTAATTCTGCTCATTATGAGAGAACTGCAGGTTCAGATGTGTGTGTGTGTGTGTGTGTGCTGAATTATCCTGACACACATCACATGTTTGTGGCCTGTTATAGATCTGCTGTAGTAGATCTACAGTGTTGTGTATCTGAGCTTGATGGAAATTAATGTGCATTCAGTAACATTTAAACAATCAGGATAATAAGTCACACTGAATATTTTTTCATAAGAAATGTCCACAATAACACAATCATAAATGTTAATTGAGGCCCCAAAATACTGAATACCAACACATCTAGTGACCCAAAATGTCTGATTAACCTGTAACTTTTAACACAACTAAACTGTGGTGACATTTATCATCAAAACAACAGCAGCTGCAGCATCTGTATCTTATTGAATTAGTGAAATATAATATAATATAATAATATTATGTGTAATATAAATAATTCACATGCGTATCATTTATTTAGTATTATTTGATCACGTCTCACCTCAGTGTCTTGAGTTGACAGTTTGGCTCCTGTAGTAAATCACTGAGCTGCTTCACTCCTGATTGTCCAGGATCATTTCCTGTGAGATCCAGCTCTATCAGGTGTGAAGGGTTTGATCTCAGAGCTGAAGCCAGAGCTTTATAACCTTCTTCAGTGATACTGCAGTCTGAGAGCCTACAGAAAAGAGGTTTTAAATAATCAAATGAACTATAAATCAAAAACTAAACTAACAATACTGTCGGTGGTGGCTGGTGAAAATATTTCTAGGTAGGGCGCCACATTCAACAATTTTAGCATATATCCCAGTATGATTCATCCCAGTATAACAAAGGGAAAAACATTAAGACTTGAAACATTTTAAATAAAGATAATAATTTGACCAAGTTCTAGATTAAGTTTGAGGATGAAGCAAGAAAGTTTCAAGAAAGTTTTTTTTTTTTTTGTAATTTTCATAATTCACAATTTAGTGATTCACAAACCATAGCTGAGTCATTCTACGAAACGTGTGTCGTTTCCACTTTGCAGTTTTCTAAATTTTCACTAAAGACAAACCTTTTTTTAAAAATAAGCTACAGCTTGAAAGATATGTTAACCCTTCAAAAAACACATTTTCCCACCTCAGGCTCAAAATCCTTAATATTATTGCCCTTTTTATTCAGGCAAGGGTGCCTTTATTGTACCACCCCGTAACGGACAATATGTACACAATTAGAGCAGTAAAACAAGAAATAGATTTTTAAAATATGATGTTTTCCTAATAGTAAAATATCCCTTTTTTTAGAATCTATCAATAGAAAGCATGTAATTTAATAAAAAAAATTTATTCTTAGATTTTTAATCTTGAAAAATGAATTCAACATTTCAATCGCCTCATTGTTTGTACTGAAAAAAACAAATTCACTTAAAAAATACAAATAAATTAAAATTTATTGGATTAGTCCACACAACAAGAACATCATTCAGCATTAATTTATGTAACATTTCATTTCTATACATTTTTAACAAAATGACCCTGTGACGGGGTAGTAACTGATGTGACGGCGTGGTATGGAAAAGTCATGTACACCATATGTAAAAACACTTACTCATCAGTGATAGGCCTGCTTCTTTTTCTCTACAAATGTCCATTTAATTACACTGAACAAAATTATAAACGCAACACTTGTTTTTGCCCCCATTTTCATGAGCTGAACTCAAAGATCTAAGACTTCATGTACACAAAAGGCCTATTTCTCAAATATTCACAAATCTGTCTAAATCTGTGTTAGTGAGCACCTCTCCTTTACCGAGATAATCCATCCACCTCACAGGTGTGGCATATCAAGATGCTGATTAGACAGCATGATTATTGCACAGGTGTGCCTTAGGCTGGCCACAATAAAAGCCCCCCCCCCCCGGCTCTGCTCTCTCACGTCTGCATTCACAAGTGAGTTTTGCAACAGGAATACCGCAAAAGGAGTAGCAAAAGTCAAAGCGCCAGGATTTGAAGTTGTACGGCCAGATCTGAGAGGTTGTAAGTGCTGACTTGACGTTGTACAGTGAAACTGAAGTAAAGTGCAAAAGTAAATATGTCGTACACATTTGTGTGTCATTTTCTTTATGTGAATGTCATTCTACACATTTGTAGCTATTAATTTGCCACTTCGACTTCAAAACACGGGTGTTTTGATCATTGTCCGTGTGTGCAAATCAAAAGATTCAGCTTTTCACATCAGAGCTGTGAGTGTAAATTTCAACTTACAAATATGAATATTAATATGACAAGTTCTCACCTTCAGATCAACAATCTCTCGAGCTTTGCTACTGGTTTACCTTCATAGTTTTTCCCCTAATATTTAACCACTGACTAGCCATTCAACATTACAAGAGCTGTTCATTTTAACATTTATTAGACTACTTAAAATAACTTCTAATTTAAGTGAACTTAAAACCATTTTCACACAAAGCCATTATAATAAATGTCATATTTGTGCTCTTCAGCAAGTAGGAAATATAAAGAAATTGAATACAAGTTATCAAACACTAAATTCTAAATGAATAGATGAGTCCTTCAAGCTACAAAAGTTATTGATTTGCACTTTTTTCTTTTGATCTTTGTTTAACAGACATCACAGCAGCTGGTTATTAGGTTTTTGGCTGCTATATTCTGAAAAGTTTTCACCCCCGGCTCTTAATACATGGTTTTTCCTTCTGGAGCATCAGTAAGTATTTGAACCTTCTGTAATAGTAACATATGAGTCCCTCAGTTGTCCTCAGTGTGAAAAGATGGATCTCAAAATCATACAGTCATTGTTGGAAAGGGTTCAAATACACAAAAATGCTAGAAAACCATATAATTTGTGGGACCTGAAGGATTTTTCTGAAGAACAGCAGGCAGTTTAACTGTTCAGGACAAACAAGGGACTCATGAACAACTATCACTAAACAAAAAAAAAATAAAACGGCATTTTTAAAAATTCAGCTATTAGGGTGAATTTGGGTAATCTGGGACATCCACTGTGTGTTTATTTCCTGTTCTAACAAAATTTAGTCAATAGGACCTTTACTATAATTTTAGCATGGATGTCATGTGACTGAAATCACATGACTTCATGGGGGTGATTCCACAGAAAGGGGCAGGGCACTTATCCATCAAGAAGCTCCCCAGGGAATTACATGACAAGGTCAGTGACAGGATTCTGACTAGATTAATGTTAAGGACATAAATCTGTCATAAATAAGTTCCTAATTGTTGTCAAATCATGTTTGTGATCTATTCAAGCAACAAATTATGTATTAAAGTGTTGAAAATGTGTTTTAATTTTTTTTCTTTCAAATATTGTTTTGCTGTCCCACATGATCAAATATTTTTGAGAATGTGGAACAGCATGCTTTGGGTAATCTGGGACAGTCTACAAATGGGGGAAATATGCATTTAGGGACTTTATAAGTCTATTGACAAGGGCTAATATATGCCATAATGAGAAATGGGTGTTATTTTAAGGACATAAATCTGTCATAAATAAGACAATGTTCCTAATTGTTGTCAAATTATGTTTGTGATTTATTCAATATTGTTCCCCGAGTAGCCCCAATTTTACAGAATGGAGAACTTGAATAACCAAACCAATATTCCGTTAATCAAATTGTTGCTTGCTGTTGCTTAAATTTTAGTTGATTTTTAAAAATGTTAATACAATGTTAAACAGTTTAAATAGAGTTGTAAATGAATTTAAATGAATTAACAGTAGATTGTTAATCCTGTGTAGAGATAGAAATTATTTTCCTGATATTGGAATATACATTTTCTTATTGAGATTTCTGTACTTGTCATTTTTTTCATAATGCTCTTTTAAAATTGGTGATATTTTGTTTGGCATGCATAAAGTATGGTGAATATAGGCTTTTTTAGGTCTAATACATGTGTCCCAGATTACAAAGTGACCTGTCCCAGATTATCAAATACAAGTAGATTTAGGTTTTGTCACAAAAACACTAATAGATGTGGCATGTCTTCTCTGGGTATAATATCTACATTCTTTCTTCTTGTGTGGTTAGAAAACATCTTAGGGATTTCAGAAAAGTCTAATGTGTTGACCTCATGTGTTAGATAGATATTGAAATAAATCGCAGAAGTCAAAATTGCAAAAAATGTCCCAGATTACCCAAATTCACCCTATTTTATCTTGTGGATTATATTTAAAGATTTTATGTGAAATCTTATTCAGGTCAGTACTAAAAAAACAATAACATGCATTTTGTACGATCCCTCTTATTTTGGTAAAATAATGAACATTTTGCAGATTCTGCACGGTGTATGTAAACTTTTGACTTCAACTGTAACTATACATTACATGCTCACAGTTTCTGTCACGCTTTGATATGAAAATTGCAATGCAACTGAAGAGCACACACTGCGAGCACAGTAGTGTTTCCACGCTCATTTGACTCGCGCCTGGTGCTGAGACGAAGTGGAGTGCGCGTCTAAAAGTCTAATGTTTGATGTGGTCATAAAGACATTCTGTGTCATATATAATATTCCCATCATCAGCCAATGTGCAATATTGATCTCATCGCTGTGGTGTTGAGTGTAGCTGCTGGTGAAATGTACTCACTTCAGTCTCTTCAGCTCACACACAGGATTCTTCAGTCCCTCACAGATCTCTTTGACTCCTGAGTCCAGCAGACGACTGTTGTTCAGGTTCATCTCTTTCAGGATGGTTTTGGAGGAGAGAACAGTAGCTAGAACTGAACAGCTTTTCTCTGTCAGCTCACAATTATTCAGCCTGAACACAAAAACAGCATTTCAGTCAGGACCACTTTCGTCAAGTATATTTATTACAATTATATTGCATACAGTTAGTGTTGGTGGTATGGTTCTGTTCTGGGCAAAACTCCACACGCCTGTCCATGCAGCCATGCTCGAACAGAGCGGGGAGAGCAGGGGTACAGAACAGATCCAGTATATACCTACGTAATTACAATTCACAATTTACATGATTGTAGAAAATACAAATACATGGTAGAGAATATTTGCAATGTAGTGAAGTGTATACGAAAAGAAACAAAAGTCAGGTTAGATTACAGGTTCAGTTGGGTGGAGCTGGGGTTGGAGGAGGGAGTTTGATTGTGAGCTGCGATGCGATAGAAGAGATGCTGAAAGAATGGAGTTAAATGGACTGCTGTGATAAGTGTCGAGACTGGATTGGTACACATCAGGAACAGCTGACTATCAGCTGATGTGAGCTTGACTGACGTGGCCTGCCTAAACTAATGCAATGCTTGATTATTATTATTCAGCACATATTCAACACACATCAGAACAACAGCTCTTCATATCTGATCTCACATGTTACTGACTGTCTTTAATAATGAATGATCAAAGAGGTTTCAATGTATAAATCATGTTCACTCACATTATTTTCTCCAGTTTGCTGTGAGAGTCCATCAAAAGAGCAGAGAGTTTCTCCCAATCCAGATCTCCTAATTTATCTTCACTCAGATCCAGTTCCTTCAGTAGTAATGGACTTTTACCCAGAACTCCAGTGAGATACTCACACGCTTCCTCTGCAGCAGGACTTTTCAAAAACCTACAGGAAGCAGATAAGGATTTCAGATCATTTATACTTTTACATTATTTTTGCCACTAATTCTGTTGTGTGTCTGTTGAATTTCTCTGAACTGCTATTTAATTCCAGTTCATGTCCTATTCAACAACGGTGCATTTGACCCTTCTATCCATTTTCATACAGCTGATTTCACATCTGTGGCTCATTTTGAAATATTTTAAGGTTTTTTCACCTGATGGTCTTTAATGAACAGAGTCCATCCTGTAGTAAATCACTGAGCTGCTTCACTCCTGATTGTCCAGGATCATTTCCTGTGAGATCCAGCTCTATCAGGTGTGAAGGGTTTGATCTCAGAGCTGAAGCCAGAGCTTTATAACCTTCTTCAGTGATACTGCAGTCTGAAAGTCTATTAAAAAACATGTTATTCTTCCTTATAACACAGCTTGTCACAGAAGTACATGTTCTAGACTGAAGAAAATGAAAAATATGCACTACAGGATTTTGGCCTGAATGACCCTTTTCACAGTATAGCTGGTAAAGCTCTATATTGGTTTGCATTTTCATTTTCCACAATTGCAAGAAGAAAAATCCATGATAGTATTTCTGTGACTTTACAAAAGAGAGAGAAAAAGAGTCAACATTGACTGCATTGGTCAGAACAGAGAAAAATGTCTCATTTGACATCACTCCCTCGGCTGGTGTATTAGAAACACTCACACAACAGCGTTAACTAGTTTTCTGTCATTTAATGCCAAGGGAACACAAAGTGCAGTGTTAAAAATACAAGTTTTTTCTTGAAATTAAAATATATCAAATAAGTTTTATGATGCTAATAACTTTGGAAATGCATCATCACAGGTTGTGTAAAGGGTCATGACCTCGCTGTCACCACTGTGGTTCAATCATAAAATTACACAACCATGGCCGGTGTGAAGAGCGTCCCGGCGATCTATCAGCGTTGCCCTGGAAACACACAAGGAACACCTGCGCTCGCTCATTAAGGCCGGAGCGATCACACCTGTCCCTAATTTGGCCAGATAAGCCGCGTGAGCCTCACACTAAAAGAGGCTCGTCTCCGAAGCGCACGAAGTCTAACACGCTGTACTCTCTTTTAAGCCCGGCTCACACTGTGCGATTTTGGCCACGATTTGTTCGTCTGAGACAAATTTTGAAAATCCTAAAAGATTCCTATAATCCTAGGCTAAAATCGGTTGTCTAGATCGCTGGTTTGCCATGTTCACCGACAGCCGATTAATGGCCGTTGCGATCATTTTTTCCTTCAGGATTAAATTCTGGCAGTGTCAGAAGATTTCAGACACTTTCCTGCAGTGTGACATCTCCTACGACGACCGTCAAACCAAGAACCAATAGGAGCACTGAACTTGATGACGCAATTAGCGCGACAACTTCAAACTTCAACTTCGTTATTTGTAAAAACAATATATGTACAAAGTAAAGTTTACTTAAAGTTTATTTATTAAGGGGCAGGATGTTTAAACTCGAATAACACAATTACCTCAAGTTCGCTCTGTAGAACTGGAAGTCCATAAAGTCCTCTTTTGCCCAGCCATGACTTGCTCCACACACGTCGTCTTTTTCGTTTTTTTTTTTTTACATCAAGGCATGTAATTAATAAAACTAACGCTACACGTTGCTGTTGTTTGCTAGCTACCATTATAGCGAGAGAACGCGGGTCACGTATTGATGACGTAAAACTCCGGACAAGTCTTCTTGAGTACGTCCGTTTTTGTAAAAAAAAAAAAAGTACATCCGTTTTTGTCGCGTCTTGACTGTCTGACATTAAGACAACTGAGATCCTACAGTCTGACATGGGGATCATGTTCGTACAGTGTGAAAAGCAACAATCGCAAAAGATTATTAAAAATCGCACAGTGTGAGCCCGGCTTTACGTCCACAGAAACAAGCGACTGATCGACCCAGCCTGCACAGAGCACAGAGCCGGTCCATCTTGCCACGGACTCACACCGGAGAGCACGCCAATCACCACCACCACTCTACCTTGCATTTCCCCTGCACGTATCTGTAAACAAATCCACCCTCTGGGGTAATTGTCTGAGCTCTCCTTGTCGTGTGACCCTTCCACCCCGCCACACCGGACATATGTTTGTTTGATTTGTTCAGTTAAATACCAGTCAGAAATTATTAGAAACATTACCACTGTGGACACAAGGACTGAACGGGTCAGCCGGGGCTAACAGCTTCCAACTAAGAACTTCGAGGCCATAATCAAACACCATAAACTAGCATTTATGATTATTTCACATAGAAGGTCACTCATATTGAATCGCATCTGCGCCGATTAATTTATAGCCCGATGCAGACGGTAATTGTTTCTCAGGGGGTAGTTGGTGATTTAATTGCCGTCTGAATCCAGGACGTCTGTGTTTTTCTCTCACCACCCCTGTAAAAATCCCTGGTCGAATTACCTACTGTTTTTTGACAAACACCAAGGTCGTGTGGTAATTTAATTGCTGTCCGAATCCACATCTCTGAGTTTACGAGAAGAAATCGATTCAAAATTCAGCGTTTAACCCCTTTTTGAACACTCCCGAACACCGTACGGTAACTGTTGTACTTCGGTGTAATTTGCATACATATTTATTTCTGAAATGCTGGAAAGTATTTAAAAGAACAATACTTCATATCTGCTCCACCACAGCAAGGGAGAGCAGAAAGAGAAGAAAAGCACGTAAATGTTCAAAATGGGTCTTTATTATGGCAGCGGCAGGTATGCAATACAATTTTAAAATGTGTATTATAAACGGATATATATCGCGTATAATTATATACAACTATAGCGCGTATTTTCCTATTTTTAAACAGGAGATTTAAATAATCAAATAATAAATAGGACTATATATTATAAAATATGCTTGGAATAATAACACATTTTACATAATAATAAGTATTTTTAAAAACATTTTCCACAATAAAAAGAATGTGACTGGCCTCGTGAGCAGTGCATTCCCGGTGCGCAGGATCACAGAACTCACTCCTTCACGGTGAATAAATCTCCATCCGAATCCAAGGTGATATATACATTTATTTTTAGAGACGTCCATATGAGAAACAATTACCGTCCGAATCGGGCTTATGATCACATGACTACTTTAAACAGCTCCATCAAGACTTTAGCCCCAAAGAGCACACATTTAGAAATATAAAGATAAATTCTCATATGTTCTCAGATAAGTGTATATATACTATAAAGATATAGTTTAACTTAACAGAATTTATTCAAAATAAGTTAAAGGCAGTTAATGTGCCTTCTAAAAATCTAAACAATTAGACAGAAATATTAATTTGTTTTAATATAATTTAATAATACATTTGATTGACAGTTACACTCCTATCTGATTCTCTATATTTAAAAAAAAGTTGTTATTTTTTTATAATTTTTATTTTTATTTGGGCTAGTTAAATTAATTTTTCGGGCTAGTAAAATCTGAAGAGTACCTGCCCGAAGGGTTACCAGGTATTTGGAAATTTTGCGAGCCCTGTAGACATTTACAAATGCATTTTAACATGTAGAAATGTAAATAAAAATAAATAAAAAAACACTTCAGTTTTTCCAATCTGCATGTGGATTTTCCAACAGACAACAAATATTTACTTTTCCTAGTTAATTCCCATTCAATAATGTTAGTATTAATGCATGTCAAACACTCACAGCAGTGTGTTGAGTTGACAGTGTTTATCCTGCAGTAGAGCAGCGATCTGATTCACTCGTGTGTCTCCTAGTTCATGTTCACTCAGATTCAGCTCTCTCAGGAGTAACGGGTTTTTACCCACAATTCCAGTCACATACTGACAGACTTCATCTGCAGCAGGACCCAAAAACCTGCAGAAGAGAAGATGAAGCAGGAATCAATTCAGTTCTCACCTCTTATACAATGGACAACATAGAAAAGATAGCTTAAAAGCACAAGTTTTTTTTTTCTTTGTTAACTTTGATGCAGCAACAGGTTGTTCAACATATCTTATAAGTATAAAAAGAAAAAGTTCACCTACATATTTATTTTGTATTATTTGATCACGTCTCACCTCAGTGTCTTGAGTTGACAGTTTGGATCCTGTAGTAAATCACTGAGCTGCTTCACTCCTGATTGTCCAGGATCATTTCCTGTGAGATCCAGCTCTATCAGGTGTGAAGGGTTTGATCTCAGAGCTGAAGCCAGAGCTTTATAACCTTCTTCAGTGATACTGCAGTCTGAAAGCCTAGAACAGAAATTAAAATGTAACATTCAACAGATTAATGAGCTATTCCAGAAATAACCTTTACAATATTAATCTATAAAGTAAATCAGTTTTGTTCCTTGTCAGTTTACTGTGCTATTTAGTGTACAACTGAATCAAAAAGGCCTAGAGACCTTTAAAATTGTACACATCAGCTCACCTGAGAACCTTCAGGTTACAGTTACTGAAAGGGGTCATGAACTGAGAAATTAATTTCCCTTGATCTTTTGGCATGTAACAGGTCAACATACTATAAAAACATCCTGTAAGTTTCAGAACTAAAAACTTTCTTAGTTCAAAAACAGCTTTTATTTTCTCCAAACTCAGAAAATGACTCATTTTGGAATGTCACATTATGATAGTCTGCTGGAAAAGGTCAACACCTGTTTCTATATTATTACCTCTTTATCCCCGACCACTGACTCGCACATGTAATAGGAGTGGAAATACTAAAGAGAGGCAAACGCAGGGTTATAAGATGCTGTGTAGTGTAAGTTGTGAAAAATCACAGTCTTTGGATTGCCTTCCTTGTGATCCTAACATCGCATCTACACCGGTCACGAACATTGTGGAATCACTAATCCATTTCTCTTTCATGTCAAAAACAGTGCCAGCACGTCAGAAACAGAACAACATCAGTTTACTCTCAGGGATTTGTCATGTCAATCCATTCCACATCCAGTGTAGTCGTATGTCGGGCCTCGGGGGTGGCCTTGCTACTGTTTTTAAAGACACTTTTCACTCTCATTCTCTACTGGCTTATATAAACCCCTTTATAAACCCCATCACTATAGCTCTAATATATTGTCCTCCTCACCATAATAAGGACTTTTTAAGTGAACTTGCTGTATTAATGGAGTATTTGGTTACTAGGCATGAAAAAAATCGTTCATGTTTGCTCTGCTTCTAAACCATACTCTGCATAATTTTTTTAATTTGATTGAGTCTTTTGACTTTACTTTAGTGGGTTTCTGGTCTAATACCTATCCATAGTCATACCCTTGATTAAATTTTAACCTATGGTTTTTCTATTTCAAACACTGAAATCAGTAGTGCATCTTTTTCTGATCACAGGCTGGTTCTTTGTACTGTCCCTCTTAGAAGCCGAATCCTCAGAAATCCATTGCTGGCACGTTTGACTCATTCTCTTACTCAACATTCTAGGGAAGAATTTTCTGTAGTCTACCGTGAAGTCTGCAACTCATTGGAGTTGGAATCTACTCTGCTTAATCTGGACACTGATGCACATCTTAATCTTTTTAATTCTACCTGTGCCGACATCATGAATTCTATTGCCCCTTTGAAGTATAAAAATCATAAGCCTGTACCTGTGCCCTGGCACACTGAAACTACACGTACTCTGAGACGGACTTGTAGACAGGCTGAAAGCAAATGGAAGAAGGACAGATTGCAGATTTCTTATGAAGTTTTGAGGAACTCCTATAACGTTTCAGAAAGCTGCAAAGGCTGCAAAATGCAAATATTTGTCTGAACTTATCACAAACCTCAAGTACTTTTTTCTTAAGTTCTTAAGTTTGAACCTATTGATTTGACCTCATGTAATGAAATTGTTGGTCACCTAAAACTAGGGATGCACCGATACCACTTTTTCCAGTACTCGCCCGATACAGATACTTTTATGTTTGGTACTTGCCGATACCGCATTTGCATTTGTACATTTTTAAATATTGGGTACAGAAACAAAAAGAGTGCATAATGTTAGTTGGTTAACTTAATTTATCAAATAGATACAGTCAAACCAAAATTTATTAAGACACCTTCAACATTTCTCACATTACCACAGTTTATTCGATATAGTTTAGAAAATGGGAATAAAATATGGCAAGAACTCAGAGTTAAACTGTGTCAGAACAAATTTAGCTTGATAACGTCAGATAGCTTTGATAGAAAGGTATATATTGGATTACAATCAACCAAAAATTATTCAGACAGCTGTTAGTATGACAATATTTACACAACTATCAATGCTTTGTCGGCAACCCTTAGTCTTAATGACAGCCTGTAGTCTCCTGGGCATTCTGTCAACCAGGGCCATGTAAACCTGAACTTATTTTTTTTCCCGGACTCTGTCTGAATAATATTTGGTCCCAAATTTGTATCAATTGTAGTCCACTCAATTAAGAATTTTGGTTATATGTCACAGTTTACTTTATTTTGCTATCCTCACTTACTTAAGTGAACTATGTCCTGCACCCACTAGTAAAAAAATATATAAAAAATTATATCTGGTGTCTGAATGATATTTGGTTTGACTGTATATCGTTCGGTTATTTTCACACTTAACTATGCCCATTAAAATGTATTTTACATGTTTTTGTTACTTTCACTGTTAATTTCTTTGCTCTATGGTACATCATCTTAATAGCATTCGATTTAATAGCATTAGAGCTGCTCCATTGCAGCGGTTTAGTTCTGTAATCACACGTTTTGCTGTAATAATGCAGGGAACCACTCGTTGTAAGCCTCCTAAATGTGATATTTTCAGAAATAAGTTGCGTTTTTTCATCTGAAATGTGCTGCAATTTATATTCCAAAGCCACTCATATAATGCAGAATCACTCATGAGGCAAGCAAAACACACAATGCGCGCACGTATTTGTACTGGTGCAGAATGAGAGGGATAAGTACAGTACAGCCTAGCGCATTTCAAACAGACTGCTAGTTTCAATTTCACCAGAAAGTCGTATATGCTTAAGGTTGAAAATAAATTACGTTTATAGTGCCCCTATAAATTGACTTATATTTACGATTTAATTTGAATCCAAATGATGCGTGCTAAGTGAGCGAACTTCAATAAAGATCACACGGCAGAAGTGCGCACGCGCTCTCTCTCTCTCTCTCCCTCAGTAACTTTAACTAAGATAAGTAACATATGCATTGTTTTACTTGTTTTTGACATATCCGACCGAACTACAAACTATCCAGTGATTTCTGTAAGAAATGAATATTCACTCGACGAGCTCACGCATCTGCGCCGCCGCGCGCTCAATCTACTCAGCGTGCTTTGCTTAGCCCATCAGCTCACGCACATCAGCTATACAGGTATTAATACTGAATGTTTAACATTAAATTAATTGCATATATACTTCGTAGACATCCTTAATCTCTAATAACTCCATTCTGCGGCCAGTTGTCGGTGTTCCTTTGTCTGAATATGGCACTTATCACATGCCGTGTGGTATCGGCGTTTGGTATCGGGGCATTTTAACGAGTACAGGAGCTAAGTATCGGGCCTAAAACTAGAGATGCACTGATTGCAATTTTCTTGGCCGATTCCGATTTTTCTGTGACCTGCCGATACCGATTTTTGCAGATTCCGATTTTCTTTCTAAGAACAATAATTGACAGCATATACAAACAAAAATCTATGCAAATTTCAATGCAAAAATTATTTGCATAATAAAAGAAATTATTAAACATTACAATTCCCCCAATCTGGAGTAAGTTACAGATTTTCTCTCACTTAAGTCTCAAAATAAAGTGCTCTGTGACTGGAAAGAGGAATAAATAGTTAACTTAAAATGAGTTGCAGTATGTAACAAAACAGATGTAATTTCCCACTATGTTTATAAATTGTAATTTTTCCCCCTAACCTTAAATTATTATTAAATTAATAATTTTATAAGATTAATGTTTTGCATATTTTTTTAAACATACAAATAAATGTTGAAAATCTGCAATGATACTTTTAAATATGACTAAACCACCAGCAGATGGCAGCAAGTGTCTGTTTTAATGAGCGAGTCATTTATTCATTCATTCAGCCGATGCATTCAAACGGCTGATTCATTCAGAAACGAGGCAAGTGACTGTCCTTATGAATGGGCCACTGAATCATTGACTCACTCCAGTCATTCAAAAATTTGGATTCATTCAGTAACAAAACACCGCCGTGTGTTGCTTGGAGACACACAACAGTTCTGCTGTGGCTTTGATCGGAACTATTTTCGTCAGCGAAATGGAGTAAAAACAGTCAATATTTTGTCTAAAATCTAAGTCGCTTAATTTTAACTTCTAATTTTAAATATCTTTTTTTTCTGCCGCAGTATGCATCTATAAATTTCTGTGAGTTACTTTGTGTGTGCTGCCTCTCTCACATACTCACTCAGGCTGTGCGAGCCTCATCTGGCATGACATACATACATTAGTCACCGTTTACACTGAATGCAATTAAAATTAAAATACTTCTCAAGTGAAACGACGTGTTTATACGCAACTGTGAGTGTGCGCGTGGCTGTGATGTCATTGCCTGCGCCGCTGGCAATAAAAGGATCGGCTCAGAATCGGCAAAACAATAGACTGACCGGCCAGTCACCGATCCAGGCCGTTATTGGTCTGTTATTGGTTAACAAATGTTTGTTTACTGGTTCCTTCCCTAACAGTCTTAAATGTGCTTTGGTGACGCCATATCTTAAAAAAAACAAACCACGATCCTTCTTCTCTTTCCAAATTTACTGAATACGGAGCTATTTTGTTATTGTTGTGTTTTAAATTTGATAGACTTGTTTTATTCATCTTATTTATTTATTTTTTTATTCTATTTTGTACAGCACTTTGGTCAACTTCGGTTGTTTTTAAATGTGCTTTACAAATAAATATTGTATTGTATTGTTTTGTATTAATATGCAAAACTGTTAGCCAATGATAGCAGTGAGAATTCACTTTAGTGTCTTGAATGTGCCCCGCCTATAAAAACAGACTGCAGAGAGGGTCAAAACCCGGATACAAAATAGCCTATTATATCTAAATCGTGATGTTTTTTATGTCAAAATCTTGCTAATATTCTAGGTGCATCACAGAGAACATTGTAAAATAATTTAAAAATGCATTACATGATTTCAACTACATTAAAACTGGCCTTAGAAATGGCTTAACATAAGTCCACTCTTAAACCACATTGAAATGCTGAGGTAGGACCTGGAATGTAGAGTTCATGCTGGAATTAAAGCCTATAAATTTCACTGAGCTGAAGCAGTTCTGCCCTCAATTCTGTGGCAAATTATCTAGGTCCATGTAAACAAATGGATCTGAATTCTAACCAACACTAGGGATTGTCACAAAACTTACCTCAGTATTTCTAATTTGCAATTTATATTCTTCAGTCCAGTGCAGAGCAGCTTCACTCCTGAATCCTGCAGATCATTATTGCTCATGTTCAGCTCTTTCAGACTTGTATCTGATCCAAGAACTGTAGCCAGAGCTGGACAGCTTTTGTCTGTTAAGTGACAATCATTTAGCCTACAAGAGAAACATCAAATATTAAATATCAATTATTTTTACATGGGCAGTAAATATACTGCATATATATTAGAATTTTATTGATTGAAATGTCCTAGATAAATCAAACTAGCAAGTTTGAATAAACTGTAATAAAATATGTAAATGAATGTTTATATCATTAATGGCAATGAGTTATACATTTAAAAGTGTTGCTTATTATCTTAATGAGTGTCTTGAGGTGGAAAATCTGGAGGTTAATCATTTATGCATGGAGGTTATGCAAGAGTATATCTCCTTTTATAGCAGAAGTTTAAGAAGCTAAACTGCATATTTGGGTAAAACTAACTATCTGGAACAACATTATGTGCTTCTTCTGCAGCTAAACAGCTTGTTTTGCACTGCACTTTAATTCCAAAGGTCTGCAATTTTTAAGGGAAAAAAATAAAAAAGTTAAACAAAAGGTGTTATGATTTAACCCTAAAAGAGATATATACTTATAATTGGTATATGGTTAATAATCACTACAGATCAGGGGTGTCCAAACCTGCTATGTATCAATGTAGATAAATGCAATTTTAATATGAGAACAAAACATGACAAAATATATTAAATAACTTACAGAGCTCTTTTAGAGGTTTTGATGACTGCCGATAGTCTAATGAGACACTCGTCTGATTTCTTGAATTTCTGAAGCTCAAACTCCTCCAGCTCCTCCTCTGATGTCAACAACACAAAGGCCAAAGCAGACCACTGGGCAGGTGAAAGATCAGCAGATGAGAGACTTCCTTTGCTAAGGTGGGTCTGAATCTCTTTCACCAGAGTTTGGTCGTTCAGTTCATTCAGACAGTAGAACAGATTGATGGATCTCTCTGGAGACAGATTAGCTTCAAATTTCTGTTTTATGTACTGAACTATTTCCTTTTTGCTCTGGTCATTGGCGTCTTCCTGTGTCAACAGACCCTGTAAGAGTCGCTGATTGGACTGGAGTGACAAACCAAGGAGGAAGCGAAGGAAAAGATCCAGGTGTCCATTATCATTCTCTAGTGCCTTGTCCACTGCAGTCTTGAGGAAATCAATCGTGTTTTTTTTGGATTGGAGTGACATTCCAAGAAGAAAGCGAAGGAAAAGGTCCAGATAACCACTGCCACTCTCAAGCACCTTGCCCATTGTAGTCTTCAGCAAATCAAACAAGGTTTTATTTTTGTTTTCCTGTTCTGTAGAGTCTTGATCAAACACATATTTCTTGTTGATATCTAGAAACAGATGTGCATAAAGGGCTGCAATAAACTCTTGAATGCTCAAGTGAACGAAGCAGTACATGGTACCCAGAACGATCCCCGTTTCCTCCTTAAAGATCTGGGTACACATGCCTGAGTACACCGATGCCTTATAGACGTCAATACCACAGGCTTCCAGATCTTTGTCATAGAAGATCACATTGTTTCTTTCCAGCTGATGAAATGCCAGTTTCCCCAGTGAAAAGAAGGCATCTTTATCCCAGGAAACATCTGGTGTATATTCTCCATCATACTTTCGTCTGCTCTGCTGGATCTGAAATCTGAGGAAGTGTGTGTACATTTGTGTCAGAGTCTTGGGAGTGTCTTCAGTATTTGATTCCTGCAGTGTTTTGGAGGCATCTCCATCCTGATTATTTTTTACATCATTATTTCTTTTCTCCTCTAAAATGTTCTGGAGAACAGTGGCTGAAATCCAGCAGAAGACTGGGATGTGGCACATGATAAAGAGACTCTTTGATTGTTTAACATGATCAATGATTTCTTTGGCCTGATTCTCATCCGTGAATCTTTTTCTGAAATACTCCTCCTTTTGTGCATCATTGAATCCGCGTATCTCTGTCAGCCGGTCGATACAGTCAGGAGGAATCTTACTGGCAGCTGCTGGTCTGGTGGTGATCCAGATGAGAGCAGAAGGAAGCAGATTTCCCTTGATGAGGTTTGTTAGGAGAACATCCAGAGAGACTGGTGATGATACATCAGACCATGTGTCATTACCATTGAAGTTTACAGGAAGTCGACATTCATCCAAACCATCAAGAATGAACAGGACGTTTTGGTTCCTTCTTGTAAGGTTCAGTCCTTTTGTCTCTGGGAAAAACTGAGTTATAAGGTCCATCAAACTTAGTTTTTCTTGCTCCTTTAAGTTCATCTCTCTAAATGGAAGTGGAAATATGAAGCGGATATCCTGATTTTCTTTTCCTTCGGCCCAATCCAGAACCAACTTCTGCACAGAGACTGATTTTCCGATGCCAGCAACTCCTTTTGTCAGTACAGTTCTGATCTGCTTGTCTTGTTCAGGTGCTTCAAATAAATTTTTGCACTCAACCTGTTTCTCCTGTGATTCATGATGCCTGGAAGTAACTTCAATCTGTCTTACCTCATGTTCAGCATTGACCTGTTCACTACAACCCTGAGTGATATAGAGATCTGTGTAGATGTTATTCAGAAGTGTGGCGTCACCTTGCTTTGCAATTCCTTCAAACACACACTGATACTTCTTCTTTAAGCTACATTTTAACTGATGAATGATGAACAGCTCATCTAAACAGAAACAAAAATACAGATATTTTTAATCTTATTTTCTCTCCTACATTTATAAATGACACTCTGACAGATGGTCATGAGTTTCTTACCTTCTAGAGTATCAGCAGCTTCATCTTGCTTCATCTCTCTCAGGAAGTAGAGCGTGAGATCAAGAGCTGCTTCTTTGATACTGGATCTATTCTCATTAAAATCCTTTACAAAGTTTTGCAAGTCCTCTTTTTGTAATATTTTCTTAAACTTTTCCAGTTCTTTCTTCAGAAATTTGATTATTTTGCTCTCAAGATCCTACAAAGACAGACAAAAAAAATCAATGACAGAAAAAAAAGCATCTATATTTGGTCAAAATTATTTATTCAGTAATTAAAAATATTCATAAAAAATAAAGCTGAGACAAACGTTAATTAGCTGTAAATATTAATAATAATAATAATAGGTTTTCATTCTTATTTTATGGCTTCTTAAAAAGAGAAATTAGAAATAAAACCTCCGTCACACTCTTATTTCAATAACATATTTGTTTATAATTATTAAATATTCTTGAAAATGTGTTTTATTACCTGGAAGATCTGCAGGAGACTGTCTGTAAAATGCTTGTGGTTCCTGTGAGACTGTAAATCTGGATCTAATGTTTCATACTGAAGCCTGATAGTAAATAAAATAAATCAAAATACTGTGTTTTTAGGACAAATATGACCAAAATATCTTGTAAACATTTTTAGAAAAGAGAAAAACAATACTTTGATAAATTTTTGAACTATAAGTTTTATAATAATTATTCACTGATACACATTCTGACACAGTCTGTGTGTAAACAGTAATAAGAAACACATCAAATACCGTTTGGTTTGTGTTGTTTCTTCACTGAAGTCTGGTACTTCACCCTTTGACCAGTCACTCTTCACAGACACAGAGCTGGACACATGTGATCCTGATCTTACACTAATGACACAAAGAGAGAAGACTTCACTACAGGAGGTTCATCTGTGTTTTATATCGACACACTTTCTCTCCAGTCCTTCACAGAAATATTTGCAGGAGACTATGACCTTTGTACCTTTGAAGATCTTACACAAACAGATACATTACACACTAAAGGAAAACATTAAAAGCATAATATGACCCCTTTAAATTAAGTGTGCAGTCATGTATTAATGTCTGAAAATAAGTGTAAACCAAAATGATGTGGAATAATTTAATTATCTACATACCCAGTGCTGAAGAGAGACTGTAAATTGGGTTAAGATTGTAAATGATGATGTTGATTTTCAGATATTTATCATCTACTGGCTACTTTTAAATATTTTTTGTTATTTTTTAATTAGGAAGTTATGAAGTTCTGCAAAGCGTATGTAAATATAAAGTAAAGTTTGTGAAGGTTTAGTTTTTTACAGCAAACATGAGAAACTCCAGCAGTGTTTAAAATGATGAAAGCAGACTCAGTCTTACCTCTGTTTCTGTGAGAGACTCATCTTTCCTCGCTCCTCTGACATACTGCAGCTAAACTGTCATTGAGCAGCACTAATGAGACAACAATCTGCTGTTCAGTATGACCTGGAGATGATGGATATTAATCAGATCAATCAATATGTTGAGTTAGCAGCAACAGCAACAAAAAACACTAGAAAATAAAGTGAGTAACAAACAAATGCACTGCCATGTAGAATAACTGAATGATCTTGATGAGAAATGGCTGGTTTAAAGATACTTTCGGTTTCGCATCACAGCAACAACAGCAAACAACAGAAGCGGAAATACAGAAACACCTCCAGAAACACATTCGCTTTCAATAACCCCTTTTTGAAAACTTACTTGCAGTCTTGTCCACTAAGAAGAGCATTTATAAGTATATGAAACGCTCATTGTTCTGTGCTTTAGGCCTGTAGCTTGATATCAATTAATTCTCATATCTCTCAGACGGATTGGATTAAATATACAAAAACAATGTCCGCGAGAGTTAAAATTAGTAGCGTCTGTGCTAAAGTTGTATCTATAAAAATGTTTTCTAGGACATGGCATGGATCAAATCCAACGAGCCACGCTTTCTCTTGCGATCTGTTTTACTTTCGTTTTTGTTTTCTTTGTGGGTTTTTCTGGAGGGTTTCGGGCGAGCTGAAGTTACTGCCACCTGCTGCACTGGAGCGAGGATATTACAGCTATCTGTGCGTTCACACCATCGCCGGCGAGAGCGTCAAAATTCGCCTGTAGACGCTGTAGAAAGACGCGTGGACGCGCTGACGTAGATCGTATGTTCGTCTTGTATTTAAAGGAGCCGCACAGGAAACAAGCAGCTTGATCTTGTGCAGACTGACCACAAGTAGGGTACAAGTTAACCCCATGAAATATTTTAAATGTGAAAGTGAGAAATTGTTCGATGGAAAGAACTTTATTGTACTTACATGTTTGCTAACGAAATAAACCAATTAAAAGCCATTTGTGTTCATGGTTAAACTTCAACATTATTTACTAGCCTTGATCTTTAATTTTTCTGCATTTGGTAATGCCATAAAATGTGGTTTAATTTGTTGTAATTTGGTGAAATATGCAGCTCTGATGTTGTGATAGTAATCACAGTGCAGTAAGAAATGTTCCTCTGTTTCCAGCTCTTTCTGCGAGCACAGTGAACACAGTCTCTGTTCTGGTGGCTGCCATCTATAGCCAGACAGTGATCACTCAGTCTGTACTTCGTTAGTGTCTTTCTTAATTTGTGATCTTTTACACAGTTCAGGTATTCTGCTGGTTTGTAGTCTCTTTTCAGGTGTAAATACAGCTCCATCTTCTTAATTCAGCTCTGCACTAGTTGTTTGGAGTCGCTCTGTTAACTTTTAAGATGTTTTTACAAATTTGGGTGTGCATAATTTCAATTTCTTCTTTTTCCCATTTAGAGAAATCTTGGGTTTGTAGAGGTCCCCATATCTCACTGCCATATAGCAGAGATGCTCACAAGTCTCTGAGCTAGAGTCCAAGTCAAGTCTCAAGTCTCTGAGCTAGAGTCCAAGTCAAGTCTCAAGTCTCTGAGCTAGAGTCCAAGTCAAGTCTCAAGTCTCTTTATTATATTAAGTCTCTGGTTATAATAAGTGTTGCATCACGTACAGCAACCCATCCAACACTGCATAGCTATATATAAGGAATTGAAAGCATGTAATATGTTATTATGACTCCTTTATCTATTAGCATACAGTATCAGCTTTGATTTTTATATATAATCAGTGTAAACAGGCTATTGCAACATGACAAAAACACCAAGAATGCTTTACTTTTAAGTTAATATTATCTGTATTTTGCCTTGTAGCATGAGAACACAGTACAGTACAGACCAAAAATTAAGAAAGACTTAATATGGTCAAACATCACATTGTAGCTAAATGCAAAACACTATTGCAACAAACCAAACGATGTGAAATATATGAAGAGTTCAGATGCAAAAGCCATCTGAAATTTTCTTCAGAATGATTATTTTTATCAAGCTTGTATATTTAAGTTCAATAATTTCACTTAAATGGCAATGAAAATGCAACTAATCATAGTTTATAAACTACTGTAAGTCAACACATCCCAAACTCTCAAACCAGTGTAATGTTACATGATCAACAATAATCCTGTAACCTGTTTGCAGACAACGCTAATTAACGTGATGGAAGCCAGCGGCACGTAAATGATTACGTTAATCGACCACCACAAGTTTGGCAATTAACCCTTGTATAGTGTTCGGATCTGTAGGACCCGTTTTCATTTTATATCAAGAGAAAAATTATACGATTAATTATTTTTTTAAACTCAGACTCATTGGCCTTGGCTCATTTTCTGTGAAGAATATATATCTGAACACATTTTCAATGACCACACTGGTCACACACTCTCTCACACGCAAGCGCACACACACACACACACACACACACACACTCACTTGGATATGTGGTTTACGGGACTCTCCATGGGCGTAATGGTTTTACTAATGTACCAACTGTATAATCTATCCTTAAATCAAAAGCTAACGATGAATGGCACAGCAGTCGACATGTTTGTTCGTTGTCCTCTAATGTATGGCGGCCGCGCCTAAAATAAAAAAAATAAAAAAAGTGTGGCCGCACCGCGCGCAGCAGATACGTAGTACGTCACGTGTTACACGGGCAGGTTATAGGTAACGGAGGGAGGGGAATAACAGCGAGCTCATCAGTTGTTTCCTAAAAATAAACATTGTTCACGAGTCCCGCAGCTCGAGTCCGAGTCGAGTCTGAAGTCTTTCGAGGACGAGTCTCAAGTCGAGTCTGAAGTCACTGTGTGTGCGACTTAAGTCGCACTCGAGTCCGAGTCTCAAACTCGAGTCCCCATCACTGCCATATAGTGCAATTGGTTCGATTATTGCTTTTAGGATTTTTAGCCAGGTTTGAATTGGAATTTCATACTTAATTGTATTTTTGATCATATAGAAGACTCTCGGTGCCTTTGCGTTCAGTTTATTCACAGCCAGATTGAAGTTTCCTGTTGAGCTGATTTTTAGTCCCAGATAGGTGTATTCATGGGTGTGTTGGAGGACTTGGTTTCCTGCTCTGAAAGTGTATTTATTTTCCTTACACCTGGGTCTCTTTTGAAAAATCATTATTTTTGTTTTTGTTAGATTCATTCTAAGAGCCCATGTTTGACTGAATGTCTCTATGATGTCGAGGAGCTGTTGTAGTCCCTCTTTTGTTTTTGACAGAATGACTAAATCATCTGCAAAGAGGAGACATTTGATTTCTGATTCAGTTAGGGTTGGGCCGGAGGCAGTCGAATTGTTTAATTCTTTGGCTAATTCATTTATATATATGTTAAACAGAGTGGGGCTCAATGGGCAACCGTGTCTAACTCCTCATCGTTGAGAGAGAAATTCTGTTCGGTTGTTCCCTATTTTTACAGCACATGTATTGTTTTTATACATGGTACTGATTAGATCGGAAGTTTTCCCTCCAATCCCATTTTCCAGTAGTTTTAGAAAGAGTCCTTCATGCCAGATTGAATCAAAAGCTTTCTCAAAGTCAATAAAGCAAGCAAAGGTTTTGGTTTTGTTTTGGTGTACGTGCTTATCAATGATAGTGTGGAGGGTATAAATGTGGTTAGATGCTCTGTGATTGGGCAGAAATCCAATTTGACTTTTCTCCAAGATTTTGTGGGTTTTGAGAAAGTTTTGTAATCGTATGTTAATAACCGAACAGAATATTTTCCCCATGTTGCTACTGACACATGCCTCTGTAATTGCTTGGCTCGAACTCGTCTCCTTGTTTAAAGATGGGTGTAATTAGGCCTTGATTCCAGGTGTCTGGAAAATATCCTACACTCAAAACAATGTTGAATAATTTGGTTATTGCAGTTTTGAATTTGTCATTTGTGTTTTTGATCATTTCATGTAATATTCCATCAATGCCACATGCCTTGTTGGGTTTCAGTGCATGTAGTCTGTCTGTTAGCTCATTTACTGTGATTGGGAAATTCAGGGGATTCTGATTGTCTTTCATTTTTTCTTTCAAGGTTTCTAATTTGGTTTTTATTTAATTTCGAGCAGGATTTGTTTCAATTGTTTTGTACAGATTTTCAAAGTGTGTCCTCCATATGTTTTCATTTTGAATGGCCAATTCTTCCTTTTGTGGTCTATAGAGAGTGTTCCAATTGTTCCAGAAGTTATTGGTATTTATTGATTCCTCCATTGCTTGAAATAATTGTTCTGTATGCTCTTCCTTTTTTGCTTTTAGAGTTTGTTTGTACACTTTAAGAGCTTCATGATATCGAAGGCGGAGTTCTTGGTTGTCAGGATCTCTGTGTTTTTTATTTGATAGATTTCGTTCTGTCCTTCTAATTCTTTTACACTCATCGTCAAACCACTTTTCATTGGTGTTTTTTGGTTTTCTTTTTGATGATTTTTTCAAATTGCACATGGATGCTGATTGGTGGAATATATCTGTAATGTCCTTTAGTGCCAGATTTATGCCTACTTTATTTTGTGGATATGTTTTAATTATAAATATGTCCAATAATAATTTGATAGTTTGACTTTCTAGTGCACTTTGATAGTTTTCTTTGCTGTTTTTTGTCCATTTGTAGGATTTATGTAGCCTTAGTAAATGAGAGGGCTGTCTGCATATTTGATTGTTTTGAGTTTGTTTTAGATGGAGTGTAATTTTACAGTGGTCTCACAGAGGTGTTTGAGGACTGACTGTGAATGCTCTGAGATGCACTTGATCAATGTCTGTGATGAAATAATCTACAGTACTGTTACCAAGAAAATAATTAAAGGTATAACCACCAAAAGCGTCTCCTCGTATGCGACTGTTCACTGTATACAGGCCCAGTGATTGACAGAGCTGTAGTAGGCTTTTCCCACTTCTGTTTGTGAAGTTGTCATCATTTTTTCTGAGGTGATATGAGGGCAGAGAGTGGCAGGTGTCTGTAATATATTTGTCTCCTTGTGTGTTGACAAAATCGGGTTCATTTCCAGTTCTGGCATTTAAGTCGCCACATCTTAAAACATTTCCTTTTGTCTTTGATCTCGTCTGGCAGGATAGAAAAGGTTTCTTCATTGTAATAGGGAGATTCAGCCGGGGGTACGTATGTGGCATACAAGAATATGTGACGGTCTGTGGACACAATATCCTTTTAAATTTTTAGCCAAATGTATGATTTTCCTAGATTTGATATCTATGAGTTCTGTTCTGTACCATATCAGCATTCCCCCTGAGTCTCTGCCCTGTGTCACCCCTCTCAGTTTGGTTGATGGTAAAATGATTTCTCTAAACCCAATTGGGCAGCCAGTGGACAAATCTCTTACATTCCATGTTTCTTGTAGTATTATGATGTCAGAATTCTGAATTTCTATTTTGAAATCTGAATGTTGGCTCTTAACACCAAAAATGGAGGACCTAAGTCCTTGAATATTCCAACAGGAGATTTTTAAGGAATATGAGCCCATTAATCACCTTTATTATTTCAAAAACAAGACAAACATCAGTATGATGAATTGACAGATCAAGTAGAATATTTTAAATATTATTATACATATCTGTACGACGGCGTTTTAGTGCCACCTTAAAAAATAAAAAAAATCTAAGATTACGAGATTAAAGTCGTAATATTTCGAGAATAAAGTCGAAACTACGAGAATAAAGTCGAAATGTTACGAGAATAAAGTCGTAATATTTCGAGAATAAAGTCGAAACTACGAGAATAAAGTCGAAATGTTACGAGAATAAAGTCGTAATATTTCGAGAATAAAGTCGAAACTACGAGAATAAAGTCGAAATGTTACGAGAATAAAGTCGTAATATTTCGAGATTAAAGTCGAAACTACGAGAATAAAGTCGAAATTATGAGAATAAACAGTGACCCCAAAGTAATTGCAGACTACTACATTTCCACTGTAACCCGCATTGTCCCGAGCGACTGCGCGCCGACCCAGGAACAGAAAATGGACACGTCAAAGACATGCAGGTTTTCCTGCGCAGAAACCACACGGACAGTTACGCAGGAGAGAAAAGTTTTATGGATGCAGCACGGCAAATCAACGCATAGAGGCATGGTGGGGCATACTGCGTAAACAAAGTGGACAACTTTGGATGGACATCTTTCAGACCCTCAAAGACGATGGGCATTTCTCTGGTGATTTCTTGGATAAAAATCTTATACAGTTCTGCTTCTTGAACCTTGTCCAGGTATGTAACAATTTATTAGGTATTTATTACGATTACCTCTAAAGGCTAATCATACAGTAATATCCACTTTGAACTGAAGTTCAAATACTATAAACAACTGGATTTAACTATTATGTGAAGTTCAAAGTGTTGTTTATGCAAGGATGTATTTTGTGCATATAAGTTGTGCAGTAAATAGTTATAGATAAAATGGTGAATCATTTTTAGTGTCAAAATTCATGAACAATAACTTTTTTGGGGGGGTTATATGTATGATGGTGATTCTGCAGCTCAGTCTACATCCAGTTTTAATAATGAATGTCTTTATTTGTCATGCAGAATGAGCTAGATGAAGTTGTGAGAACATGGAACACCCACCAAATAAGACCACGACCAGGCCAGGGATTGCCCGCAGTTCGCCCAGTTCTGATGTTCTCTTTGCCAGAAATTCATGGTGCAACAGAAGACAAACTTAAATCTGTTCTTCCTCAAGAAGTGGCTGCTTGCAAAGAGGAGTGCAACCCAAAGGGGCAGTACCCCGTGACAAGACTGTATTTGAGCTCTGTGTTCTTCTTATGGAAGAAAAAGGATTAATTGTTCCTGTGGACCCATACCATGCAGCTGAACTGTACACTCTGTTAAGAAATGAGATACTAGAGAATATCTAGAAAGAAAAACTTTACATGTTTGTATTTTAATGAAAGCATAATTAAATTTGAACTCAGGTCTATATTACATTAGAGACCGTATTAAAATAGTATGTGTATTACAGTGTTATGCTAATATATTTTATTATGGGTGGTGATGGCGCAGTGGATAAGACACATGCCTTTGGTGTAAGAGACCCGGGTTCGAATCCACTGTGAGACACCAATGTGTCCCTGAGCAAGACACTTAACCCCTAGTTGCTCCAGAGGCGTGCAACCTCTGACATATATAGCAATTGTAAGTCGCTTTGGATAAAAGCGTCAGCTAAATGAATAAATGTAAATGTATTATCTTGAGTTAAGTGTAATAAATATTTTTAATGAACAGTTGTGGTGTATTCTTATACAAACAAGAAATTACAGTACACCAAAAACTAACTATAATCAACGTAATACATGCAAAATATTTAATATATATTTAAAGCTCATTTTTGGACGAGTTGCTACATAGAAACGCAAAATGGGGAGTTTGACAGTGTTGTAAATCATTCCAACTGAGACATCCTTGGGGAGTGGATTTAGCTTGAAATCCCAAACTTCAAATTCAAAATCAGACTCTTCGCCTTTGGTGGAGTTTCCATTCTGAAAGAATAATGCCTTTCCTTCTTTTAGTATATCATCATATCTTGCCTCAGCATTTATCTGTAGTTTTCTGGTCCCCCCACCTTGCCTTGCTCGAACCTGTTTTATTACACCATTTTCATCATGAAGCCACCCAATTTCAATATTTCGTTTGCATGATTTTGCTTTGCAGCTTGCTTTTTTGTTTGATGTTTGTGGCTCCTCTTCATCCTCATTTGCCGCCTTTCTAATCTTCATTTTTTCTCTCAATTTGTCAAAAAGACCCAGCTTTCGCTTTGCAGATGGGGTCTGATGCCTGCAAAAATGTATCAGGGCAATCCTGTCTCCATATGAGGGAAGGTACTTGGCCAGGTCTGCATCTTCCATAAGCAGGATGACTTCTCTGTCAATCTGTGAAAGAAGAGGGACATGCACGTTAACTTTTGGAACAAGAAAATCAATCATACTGTTTCATAACAGCTAAAAGGACATGTTATTAAAAAGAAGAACCAAATGTAAAATCTGGTCACTCAGATTTGATACAACTGTCAGGACAAATCCGGTCCTGCAGGGCCAATGTTATGCAGTGTTTAGCTCCATCCCTAATCAAACACATCTGAAAAATCATCAGGATTGCTTGAAAATTTTAAGTGTGCTAGACTTGCAAAATTTACATTTACATTTATTCATTTAGCTGACGCTTTTATCCAAAGCGACTTACAATTGCTATATATGTCAGAGGTCGCACGCCTCTGGAGCAACTAGGGGTTAAGTGTCTTGCTCAGGGACACATTGGTGTCTCACAGTGGATGAGGTCATGCTGTGATGTATCAATCTTCTACTGGTCACACGGTTTCATATGAATTTGCAGGTTAGAGTTCACCAAACTTATGGTTTCCACTCTCTCGGATTTGCATATGAAATGTAAGTTAATGGAATGAAAAGTGTAGTGTGACTGTCCCTTAATTAGGTATGATGGAGGTAAACTCTGCAGGACAGTGCCCTCCAGGACTGATGCTGCCCATCCCTGCAGTAGGTGCATGTTTAAAGGGATATTAGGTTGTGACAGGGCAGAGAAGTTTAGTTAGAAGTTTAGAAGTACTGTTATTGTTTACATGACAGGAGGGACTTTCACACTGCTTTAGTTCCAGAACTAAAAGTACAGTACTAAAGTACTCGGACGATTTTGCGCAAACTATTTCACAGTACCATTAAAAGGTTTCTGTGGTGCAAAAGGCCCTAGGGACTGTCTTTTAACAGAAGGATAAAAGAAAATTGAAAAAAAATTGTATTCTTATTATTTGTTATGTGTTCATATTTTATTTTAGTTGAACCATATTTTATTAGTTAGTTGAACCATATTCAATGTGCCTAATAACTTAATCAAATTAACCAAAACACCATACCTTTTGCTGCTTCATTGCTGTAATTTCTTCCTCAGGGATGCCTCGATCTCTTAGGAAATTGAAACTATCACTATTTTCCTCCATTCTTGGGGCTGCAAAGTAGTGCACAGGAGTGTTAAATTTAAATTGGATAACTTTAATATAATTTATAAGACTAGTGGGAAGAAACAGTGATAATGCATCTTTGGACAAAATTAATCTTTATGCCTTCTGCATGTATTTACCCTTTTATTTTTTTAAACCTTCAACAAATCCTGAAAATGATATACAGTACAGTACTGTGCAAAGTGTTTGGAATGTTAGACTTTGCTAAAGGGGGGGATGGATCCTTAAAAAAACTTTAGCTTTAACATGTTTAATATGTCCAAATATTCATTAGGTGTAATATTCCAGGGACATTTTGTATGAAACAGCTGTCCGATAACAGGTCCACACAGAGATCTGATGTCAACTTCATTGAGCAAGTCTGGGATTACATTAAGAGACAGAGGACACTAAATCAAACAACTGTTGTAACATATGACACGCACATATGTTAACAGTTCTGCGCTGTGACGCATTATCAGAGGATAGGGAAAAAATCCATGTTTCGTGAACATAGAGCTCGCACAAACGTTCACAAATTCAGCTCCGCTAACTTGATTACTAAATTTCACTGCCAGTGTTTTCTCCTGGTTATGATATTTAGCTACTGTATATGGTCAGTTAAGATAGTTAAAAAAAACTCGATTGCTAGCATTAAAAATGCAATACTCTCGGTTTTAACTGCAACGTTATTGTATAGCCTATCTATTCAATTCCATCAAACTACATTAACAAATGTGTACTAAAGAGTTTTTAATTAAGCTTACCTTTTAAATGACCGCTGATGTTTGCAAGGCCTTCCGTAGAACTAAGAACTAACTGGCTCAGATGACGTGCTTAAACATAACAAACTACAACATTCACGAAAAAAAAAAAAAAAAAAAAAAAAAAATGACGACTTTATTCTCATAGTGTTTCGTCTTTATTCTCGTAACATTTCGACTTTATTCTCGTAGTTTCGACTTTATTCTCGAAATATTACGACTTTATTCTCGTAACATTTCGACTTTATTCTCGTAGTTTCGACTTTATTCTCGTAGTGTTTTGACTTTATTCTCGTAATATTTCGACTTTATTCTCGTAGTTTCGACTTTATTCTCGAAATATTACGACTTTAATCTCGTAATCTTAGATTTTTTTTATTTTTTAAGGTGGCACTAAAACGCCGTCGTATATCTGAGAATATATCCATATATAGATTTTTTTTACTTTTTAAAAAAAAATACATTAAATAATATGAGATCTCTGAGAGGTTATTTTGTATAGATACATATGTACACCCATACATTTCTTTTTTCCACTAAGTCACTACTAACCCATTAGGTGAGAGCACAGCAGAGTCAGCATGTGCTGGATGTTTCTGAGGTCTCTGGATTGAGAAGGACTCGGTTGGCTGTGGACTGTGCTGGTGCTGGGGTTTATCAGTGATCTGCTGGCTGCTTCGGCGTAGCTCTGGATGCCTGGGTGCTGCTCCTGCTGATGTTCATGTGAATGATGGGGTGAAGGAGCTGCAGGTCTGGTGATGCGGTGTGTTCCAGGGTGACGCATAGAGCCTGCCGTGGGGTTCCTCCGGTGGAGGGGGCGGTGATTTGAAGGGTGTCTCTTAGGGCTGGGCGACATGGCCTAAGAAAAAAATCCCTGATTTTTTAACAAAAAATCTGATTTACGATTTAAATCGATTTCCCCCCCCCACTTAAAATCAATTTGCCGATGACAAAGAAGTTGTTCAAAACAAGTTTTAACTTCATTTTGTTTTGATTTTCCCTTCTGGGATTTAATCTGGATTTCCCCCTTGGGGTTAAAGTGCAATCAGAAACAACAAGCCAAAAAGACAAGATGGCAGGCCCTGCCATAGTAAAAAGTGAATATGTAACTTAACATAATGTAACATACCATAAAAATTATGGTATAAATTATGTGACCCTTTTTGATAAGTTTTCTTTATACACAAGTTTTAACATCTTGATGGGAGGTAGTTCTGATAAAGTGCAAACAAAACATTCAACAGCATTAAAATAATCTGCCGTTCTCCCCCGCCGCGCTGCTCCGGAGGCCTCCTTCCTCCGCGAAGCCGGGGCTTGCGGTTCGGATGCGGAGCTCGAGGCTATGGAGAGTGAGCAGTTTTCACTTTCTCTCCCTCCATCGCCTGGGCGTTACTGCGCGATTTCTCCGGTCCAGTTTTCTCGCGGCTGTCTTGCACCCAGCCCGGAGGCACGGGAAGCCGTTTCCTTCGGGTTGGAGGATATTTTATATACTGCGGCCTCCGACTCTGAGGACTTCGGAGCCGCGTCACTCGACGTTCTCCCGCCTAGCGGCCAGGAGGCGCGGCCTTCTCCGGCCTATACTGAACTCATGGACGTTTTGGCGCACGCCACTGAGAAGTTGAGCTTAGATTGGCTGGACGAGCCTTGCGAGTCCCAGTCATCTAAGCTCGACGAGCGTTTCCTCAGTGGCTCTGGTTCGCGCCCGGCGAGGAGAAAGTTGCCTTTCTTCCCTGACCTGCATCACAAGATTTCCGGGTCTTGGAAGCAGCCTTTCTCCTCCCGCCTCACTAATGCGGCGGCCGCTGACTTCACCAACCTCGTTGGTTCTGTGGAGCAGGGGTACGCCGTAGTCCCGGCGATCGAGGACACGCTCACTGCACACCTTTCGCCGACTTCTGCCCCCTCGTGGAAGTTCCGCCCTCTCCTTCCGTCCAAGCCGTGTAGAACCACCTCTGCTTTGATCGGTAAGTCCTACATGGCAGCGGGACAGGCAGGTGCGGCTCTCCACACTTTGGCCATCCTTCAGGCCTACCAAGCGGAGGTACTGAAGGAGATGGATGAAGGGGATGGTGTGACCCCCGAGGCTGTTAAGGAGCTTCGCAGGGCTACCGACTTGGCCCTTCGTGCTACTAAGCATACAGCGCGGCCGTTAGGGCGCAGTATGGCAGGATGCGTTTAAGCAGTTCATGCCACGTCGTGCACGCGAACCGGCCTCTGCCTCATCCTCTAGGGAGCGCCCGGCCCCCAGAAGGGAGCCAGTCGGTAGAGTGAGCGATCGCGATCCGGTGCATCCCCCACTGTACACGGTCTGGGGAGCCCGTGGTCGTTCCGCTACTCGCCAGCGCCCCCACAAGCGGGTAGATTTAAAACGCCCGAACAAGCCCCCCGTGGCAGCTTCTTCGGGTCGCTCCTGATATGAGTATCAGGAAGAGGAGAGCTTCCCCCGCCTCATTGGATCGCGACGGACCGTTAAAACGTTTCTGTCCGTCTCTGAGATGCTCTCCTCCGCCAATTGCGCCATCCTCGCCGGTAGTGACGTCTCGAGGAGCGCAGGCCACTTCCCCTCTTCGGCGACCATTGAAGGTAAGAGACACTTCAGGTTTTCTCCCCTCAGAGTTTCTGCAGGCTGCAGACATTGTACACGCGGTAAGGGACGCCCACGTTTTCCCCCCGCACCAGTATCTCCTGCCCTTGCCTTTATGGCCTCATTAGGTCATGCCTCCGTGCACGAGGATGCTGTGAGCTCTCCTCTGCTTCGGCCAGATACATGTCCCTCCCTTCAGGGGGACGTTCAAAGCAGGGACCCCGTGTTGGTATCCCCCTTGATATGTTCCACTCCGCTACCTCTGTCGGCCTTCCTCCATGCCTGGAGGGACCTGCCGGGAGTGTCGCCCTGGATTCTTCGTACGATCCAGTTCGGTTACACACTCCAATTTGCACGCAACCCCCCCCCCCCCCCCCCCGTTTCAACGGGGTTCTTCTTACTGCTGTGAACAGCGCCAACGAGGCTTCTGTCCTACAACAGGAAGTCTCCTCGCTTCTGCTCAAAGGGGCAATAGAGGAGGTCCCCTCTTCGGACCTAAACCACGGCTTCTTCAGCCGTTACTTTCTAGTCCCAAAGAAGGATGGGGGTTTGCGTCCTATACTAGATCTGCGCAGGCTGAATTACTCTCTCTACAGAGGGAAATTCAGGATGCTGACGCTCAAGAGCATTCTTTCCCAAGTCCAAGGGGGGGACTGGTTCGTCACTGTCGACTTCACCAAGTGTATGGATGCGGCTCTAGCCCCGCGGAGGCTCCAGGGCATCCGCATCCTCAACTACCTGGACGACTGGCTCGTTCTAGCCTGTTCCAGGGAGCAGGTTATTCGTCACAGGGACTCTCTCCTTCTCCACCTTCGCGCGCTTGGCCTCCGGCTGAATGGCCAGAAGAGTGTGCTCACTCCAGCCCAGCAGACCACATTTTTGGGGGTCTGTCTGGACTCAACCTCGATGCAGGTCCGTCTGGCCCCTACTCGGGTGGAAAGCATCCAGTCGTGCTCGGCCCGCTTCAGGCTAGGCCGTCGCGTGTCAGTGGGCCTGTGTCGCAGGCTCCTGGGCCTCATGGTAGTGGCTTCCCCGGTTCTTCCCTTGGGGCTGCTCCATCTGAGACCATTCCTCTGGTGGATGAAGTCCCTTGGTATTCACCCCTCTTGGCCGTCCCTCCGCCTACTAAGAGTGTCTTCGCTCCCTCTTAGTGTGGCGGGACCTCAATTTTCTCCAGACAGGAGTTAATATGGGGTTAGTCTTCCATCGCCAAATGATAACGACGGATGATTCCCTCTCAGGGTGGGGGGCGGTCTTCGAGGGAAGGCCGGCTTGCGGTGTTTGGTCAGGAAAGTACCTGGCCTGGCACATAAACGGTCTGGAATTGAGAGCGGTTCACCTAGCTCTCACTCACTTTCTTCCATTCCTGGCGCACTCTCACGTCATCATCAGGACGGACAACATGGCGGTGGTGTCTCACATCAATCGCCAGGGGGGCTCCCGATCGCGCACCCTGAACAGGCATGCGTGTCGGCTGCTTCTTTGGGCACAGGGCAGATTCTTGTCCCTGAGAGCGGTCCATGTCCCAGGGGTCCTGAACCTAGCGGTGGACTTTCTGTCGAGACAGAAACTCAGGTCGGGGGAATGGATGCTGAACCACCGGACGGTGGATCAGATTTGGGAACGTTTCGGCGCAGCAGAGGTGGACCTCTTTGCGTCTCAGGAGTCGACCCAATGCCCCCTTTGGTTCTCCCTCTCTCACCCTACCTCTCTGGGGATAGATGCGCTAGTGCACCCCTGGCCAGACATGAGTCTGTATGCTTTCCCTCCGGTCAAGCTCATCCCGGCAGTATTGTGCAGGGTGAGGACATACGGAGTCCGTCTTCTCCTAGTAGCCTCGTTCTGGCCTTCCCAGACATGGTTCTCGGAGTTGGTCTCCCTTCTGGAGGGCGATCTGTGGGAGATTCCAGTCAGGAAAGACCTGCTGTGTCAGCTTCAGGGCAGAATTTGGCACCCACATCCAGAGATCTGGAAGTTGTGGGTATGGCCGATCATAGGTCGCCCTTAGCTTTTGATCTCTCAGATGGAGTCCGTGAGACCATTAATAGTGCCAGGGCCCTTTCCACTAGGAAGCTCTACTCCTCCAAATGGAGGGTTTTTGAATCCTGGTGCTTGGCTCATGCTGTAGACCCACTTAACTGCCCGGTTGGTTCAGTGCTGGAGTTCCTACAGGATAAGTTTTCGGCTGGAGCGGCCGCTACCACCTTGAGGCTCTACGTTGCGGCTATCGCTGCTCGAAGGGACTCAGACGATGTCCCGCTGGGTAGACATCGTTTAGTATCCTCCTTTATGCGTGGGGTTAAGCGCTTGAGACCGGTTCGTCCTCCTAGTTTCCCTTCTTGGGACCTTTCTGTTTTCCTGAAGGGGTTAATAGAGTCTCCTTTTGAACGTCTAGAGTCAGCTCCCGTGAGGATTCTGACATTAAAAGTTACTCTTTTGTTGGCGTTGGACTCGTTTAAGCGTGTGGGAGATCTGCAGGCTCTGTCTGTCAGCGAGTCCTGCACTGAGTTTGCTCCTGGTCTGGTCAAGGCATTTCTGAGACCTAGGCCTGGTTATGTCCCCAAAGTTCTCTCTACGTCTTTTCGTTCACAGGTGGTAGTGCTGCAGGCTTTCTCTCCCTCCTCTTCGAGTGAGGGCGATGATCTTCATCTGCTCTGCCCTGTTAGAGCCCTGAAGATGTATGTGGACCTTTCCAGCCAGTGGCGTAAGTCCCTACAACTGTTGGTGTGTTTTGGTGCAGGCCGCAAAGGGCTAGCCGCGTCTAAACACACAATATCCCACTGGGTTAGGGATGCTATTTCGTTGGCCTATGAGGTGCACAGTCTGCCTTCACCTCTGGACATCAGAGCTCATTCCACCAGAGGGGTGGCCTCCTCCCAAGCTTTGTTTAGAGGGGTTCCCCTGGAGGACATTTGTATGGCGGCAGGTTGGTCCTCTCCGCATACTTTTGTGAGGTTCTACAACCTTGATGCGAATACAGCTCCTGGTTCCCAGGTTCTTTCTGTTTGAGCCAGCTATGTTTTTGGTGTTCTGGTCTGTAATGGGCCAGGTCTGGCAGCGCGTTAGCTTGGCGTGTGTGGTATATCGTTCCCATTGCGTAAGCTACGCAGCGTTGAGTGAACCTATGAAACAGAACGTCTCGGGTTACTTACGTAACCCATGTTCTCTGAGTAGGGAACGAGACGCTGCGTCCGCTGCCAAGCTCCTCTTGCTGTCGACCTGCTTCTTCGACAGGAAAATCTGAGGGGTAAGATGGCACGATCGTGGGTCTATGTCAATCACGTATGACGTAGGGGCGGCATCTCGCGCCATCAGCCAATAAATTGGCGTGATTCTATAAGGGCTTCAGACAATCGTCACACCTGGGGGTGGTCCTATACAGGGCTCCAGACTGTTTTAAACTAAATTGGCGCCAGGTGTCTTGAAGTCTGTCTGATGCAAGATTTATATGCACGTTTTGATTGGACGGGAATCACTGGTCTTATTATTCTGCTTAGCCAATCACCGTCGACAGTAAAAAAATAAACAAAGTAGCGACGGCAGGTTGGGGGGAAATAGCGCAGTAAAAGTACCGATACAGCTCTAAAAATGTACTCAAGTAAAAGTAAAAGTACACTTTTTTTAAACTACTTGAAAAAGTACAATTCCTGAGAAAAACTACTCAATTACAGTAACGAGAGTATTTGTAATTCGTTACTTTACAACACTGATAATAATCGCATGTCCCATTGATAAATGCTGTGCAGAAAGTTCTGTTCATTTGGATAAAAGTGAAGTGTAAATACAAATCAATATTGGGCTGAATAGTATAATAATGTGTCCGTGGTATACAGTGCATACATTACATTTTATGGTCTGTATGGTACAGTATAAAAACCCTATTCTATAGAAATTTCTCATAAAACATTAAAAATCCAACAACCCAATGTGTAAAACTTATGTTCATTATCTGTGATTACAAAATTGCAATACTCATAGCAGCAATGTGTCTGGAATAACGGTTTAACTGTGCAATGAACAGCACATCATAAAAGCTTTTGAACAAGTTGTGATTGCTTTTGTACATTCATGCAATTGCTTATGTACATCTGTCTGTGGTTTCCTGCATCATCAGTTGCTAATGTCTTGTTGCTCAAAATTTGTGTTTAGAAAACTTGTTGCAATTTCTGTGCAAATAATCCTACCCCTCAAAAGATATATTCATTAGTTCATCGTTTAAGTATTTAAATGAAAAATGGTTGATATAGTTGTCATAAACTGTAAAGTATTTCTATTTGACTTTTTGTAAATTTGCCATGAATTCTGCAGGTGAATCTTGACTTTCAGTAATGAAAATAATGTAAATCAACCAATGATAAACCAATTCTCTGAAATTGCTCAAAGGTGCATTTCATGAACCTTTAATTGAAAAGCATAAAGACAGAGGACAACACAAGAGTTACACATTCTGACAATGGATGAACATCCAGGAAACGATCAGGATCAATGGCTGAGAGGAAGAAGGGGAGTTAGGATGCATGGTGGAAGGGTACAGAGGCAAAACAGATGCATATCAGATTAAATAAGGGCCACTATTGTGGACCATGTTGTCAATAGCCTTACAATGGCTGAGGGGGGTTGAAGGGTGCAGCCAAGTATTGGGAGATCAACCGTATCCTCAATTCAAACATTTAGAAACAGTCTCTTTAAATCAATATCCGACATACAGTACTGTGTAAATTTGTACATTTGAAATGGATATATGGCATACATAAGACACGCAGCCTTCTGGATTTCTATACAGCTACTTAAATCCAAAGTATTGCCATAGTTTACATCAAGTAATTCTAGAGTGCACTGCTATACTGACATGACTCAACATGACTAAACATTTTGACATCTTGTTTGTGGAGAATGACACATATGTCAATATGTTTATTGACATAAATACTTACTTTTGAGAGATGAACTAAAGATTTTAAGTAAGTTACAGGCTTTTGTAGGTAATCCATTGTGTGGTGCTGTTTGTACAAATTGTTTTGAGAAATGCACATACTTCTTTGCAAATATTGAGGTTGATTTGAGAAATGCACCAAAGCGACTGACAAAAACTGTAAGACAGCTAATTTTACAGTAGACTAATATTCAGAATGTGATCAATGTCTTTTGCATAACGCCTACAACTGCACACGGCCCTGTGAACTTATATTAGAGCAGACCACATTTTTTAAACTGTTCTTTAAGCTATATTTTAGAACAAATGTTTGCATTCAAGGTTTATATATGTATAATAGCAAAAACAATAAATAAATAAATACATAAATAAATACACAAAATAATACATACATAGATAAATAAATAAATGTGCAAATAAATACATAAATATATAAATCCACATATTACTGTATAAATAAATATATAAATAATTAAATGTGCGAGAAAAAAAATAATTAAATAAATTAAATGAATGTTGGGGGGAATAAAAAAAATTCTAAAGGAAATGCTAAACTGAAAGTTTATTTTTTTTATCCCCCCCTCCCATCAAATGTTTATTCATTTTTGAATGTAGTTCCGTATTTATTTTTCCTCAGCTCAACATGCTAACGAGAGGGTGTCAACAGCCATTGAAGGTATACGTAAGTGCAACAGTTGGGCGGGAGTTTGTAGATCCATCATGGCGGAAAGAAGGTCGATTGCCCAGTTGCTCCGCGAGGCAGAGAGACGTTTAGAAAATTGTAAGAGCGATTTTTTTGTGTAAATTGAGTTGTGTATGTCATAGAGTTATTTTGTGAATTTAACTATTGTAATATCTCGTGTTTGTATAGCAGATACAGCACACACTTCGGCTCCAACTTCAAATTCTGAAACTAGGCCAACGACAGAAGGTAACATTATACACCAGGAAATGATTTTGTTTAGGTTTAATTGATGTTTTATTTGACAACTGTAACTCAGATTTGTTTAAAATGGTCGAATACTGTTGATATGTATGGTGCGTTCCAATGCCCTAAAAAGTATGTATCCTTTTTGTGTAGAAAATGTACATATTTTTGGTTTTAGCAGAAGATTAGAAATTGTTTAGAACGTACATAATACCACGTATTAATTGCGTCTTGAACGAATCCAACCCGCTTGAAAGCAAGCCTGCAAGGTGTAACACCGAGTTGAAATGTTAAACAGCCCGGATGGGAAAACTGTGTGGTGCTAATAATTCACGGGAGATGAGAAGATGGCGTGTTTTCCCCGAGTTTAATAAAGCACCTCAAGCACCAACACACTCGTCCGCATACATGAGGAATGAGTGAGGAAAAATGTACATAAGCATCCAACTCAGGTCACAAACAGAAATGAATAAAATGAAATAAAGATAGACAGGAAATAAAGATGTCGGTAGAGCAGGATAATCTCTTCACCTTTTCATATAGTACAGACAGACGCTATGCACATGCCCAGTTGTCAATCTGCCACAAAAACTACCGTAAATGCTCTAGTGGCCGTTACAGAGTCCCCCCTGGAACAAATTGGCTGCCCTCAGCCAACAGCACTGTGAAAATACAGGACATAAACAACTCCATACATGAATAGTTGTAAATACTCCACTCAAAAAGAAAAACAATGGTACATGATGAGAAATACCAACATACATGACAGTTTTTAAACTCACCAAACCACTTTGTCCTTAAATACATCAAGAAAATGTGACAAGCAAACAGAAAAGAAAATACTAGGCATTTCAAAAACCCATGGCAAAACACATTTTACAGGGTAGGTTTTACTTTTATAAGAACAAAACACAACAGTGTTGGTAAACCTAAAAACAGTCTACAAAAACCAATAACAGTACGGTATATTGTTATAATATTATGGTGACTAAGATAAATATGCACACCCCACACTCCATTAACAGATTCATTTTAAATCCAACCTGTCTGTGTGGAATGGATTGGTCCACTTATTGGTCGCCCAAGCTGAGGTAATCCTGGGTGCAAATCTAGGTCGCAGGTTATACCCTTGATCAACGCAATCAACCGGACTCTCCGTCAAATCAGAGAGAATGGCAGGATCACCACACTCACTTGCACCCTCATCAGTGACATCACCAAATAAATCAGACAAAGAAACTCTTGCGTCAGATTCCAAGAGATCACTGACATTACCAATTGGACAGTCACTGGACGACTCACCAGGACTTGTATGACAGGAGCTTTCGCCACCCAACAAAGTATCATCCACCGCAAATTCCGGAGGTGGATTCACAGGCACCCTCTTAGATACATTCCCAGAATCCCATGTACGAAAAGGCTCCATGTTCACCACGTGAAACATCCTTTCCCGTAGTCACATCAGCAAGTCTATAATTCACATCAGACAACTTCCGAGTAACACTGTAAGGACCTGTGTATAGAGGCGCGAGCTTGGCAGCAAAGTTCGTAGATGAGTCAGACCTCGGATGAGTTTTGACCCGCACCAGATCATTTACGGAAAAAGAAACTTGCCTACGTCTCTTGTCATAATAGTGCTTTTTCTTTGAGTGACTCGCCTCCAGAAAACCCCTGACATGATCAGATGCTTCCTGGAGCAAATGCTTCAGGGCATCCAAAGAAGTCACCGCTGGATCTTCCATGCCAAAAGCATCAGGCTGAGAAAGCAGATCCAAAGGGGTGTCCAGTTCACGGCCGTACAACACCATCGACGGGCTCAGTCCCGTACTGTCATGCTGAGCTGTCCGCATGGCAAAACAAATGTGGGGAGAAAACGATCCCAGGAAGTATGCTTGGTTCCAACATATGCCCCAATGGCCGTTTTCAGTGTTCGATTTACTCTCTCCGTAGCATTGGTCTGCAGGTGGTAAGCTGTTGTAAGCCTGTGCTCTGTACCCAAAGCAGAAATCGTGTGTTTGAAGAGTTCACTCATAAACACAGATCCCCTGTCTGATATCAAGTACTTGGGAGCGCCATGCCTAGCAAACACGTCACTGAGAAGCTTACTGGCAGCAATCAAAGCTGTAGCTTCCCTCACTGCACACACCTCAATCCACTTAGAAAAATAATCCACAAACACAAGGATGTATGCATTACCACTTGGCGTTCGGGGCAAAGGGCCCACAAAGTCCACCCCAGCATATTCCCAGGGATATTGGGGGCAGATTGGAACCATGAAGCCACCAGGCTTTTTCTGGGACGGCTTAGTGAATTGGCAGATGGCACATGAACCCACATACTTCTTCACATCTGACAGCATGTTGGGCCAGAAAAATCTCTGCTTAAGTCTTGTCACCGTTTTTGTCACACCCAAGTGACCTGCGGTGGGATGGTCATGATAATACTCCAACAGTGACCTTCTGACAGTCTGGGGAGCATAAAGCTTAAACTGTTTCATGGGGTGTAATGTACAAGAAGATTTTGGATCCTTGTGATACAGAAGACCATCAAGAACAGCATAAAGAAGATCTTCCTCAGAAGACACACTTTCACCATCCTCCAATGCACTGAACAATTTTCCAATGTCTGGATCATTCAGCTGCAGACTTCTCAACTGATCACGGTCTGTAAACAATACAGACGGCAATGAGCGCAAGTCCAGACTTCCAAGAACAGCACAATCAGGGAGAATGTCAAACGGCTGACCACAAGAAGGTAGAGGGTTCCTTGACAAACTGTCAGGAACACTATTGGACACTCCTGGTTTATGGATTATCTCAAAATCAAAATCTTGCAACCGAAGTGACCACCTAGCCAATCTTCCAGTGGGATTAGGTCGTGACATCAACCACTTCAAACTGCTGTGGTCAGAAAAAACAGTGACGTGCAAACCCTCAATGTATGGTCTGAAATACTCAAGTGCCCAAATTACTGCTAGGCACTCCTTCTCAGGAGTAGAGTAAGGGCGCTCGGACTTGTGCAAAGCACGGCTAGCATAGGCAACTGCACAGTCCCTGCCCTGCTCATCCCTCTGCATTAAAGCAGCACCCAGACCAACATCACACGCATCCACGTGAATGAAAAATGGAAATGAAAACTGCGGAAACCTCAAGACAGGTGCAGACGTCAGTTTATTTTTAAGGAAATCCATAGCATTCTGACAGTCTTGTGTCCACAGAAAAGGAGTATCAGCTCTCGTAAGAGCGAAAAGAGGTTCAGCATGTCGGGCATACTCATGAATGAACCGCCGGTAGTAGCTGGTTATGCCCAAGAACTGTCTCACTTGCTTTGCGTTTACTGGAGTAGCAAAGTCTAACACAGCCTTCACCTTCTCCTCATTTGGTAGAATACCCTCCCTGGTGACCCGATAGCCCAAGAAGGTAAGTTCCTTTCTACAGAACTGGCACTTGTCCAACTTGATTGACAGGCCAGCAGTTTTCAGCCTAGCCAGGACTTCCTCAAGATCTCTCAGGTGTTGTTCGAACGTAGGTGAGGCGACTACAATATCGTCGAGATAAACCGCGCATGACTTGTAGATGAGGCCTGCCAGCACCGTGTTCATGAGCCTCTGAAAAGTGGCTGGGGCATTGCACAGGCCAAAGGGTAGAACACGGAACTGGTACAGCCCACGGTGAGAAATGAAAGCGGTCTTTGGCCTAGAAGATTCTTCCATGGCAACCTGCCAATAACCCCTAGCCAAGTCGATTGTGGACACAAAATTACCTCTTGCTAGAAAATCGAGGGACTCGTCTATCCTTGGAAGCGGGTACGAGTCTTTTACAGTAAGACTATTCAATCCTCGATAGTCAACGCAAAACCTTGGTTCACCAGAAGGCTTTTGAACGATAACGATCGGCGCGGCCCACGGCCCCGATGCCGGTTCAATAATGCCTTCTGACAACATCATGTCAATCTGCCGCTCAATCAATTCTTTCTTTGCAGGTGAAGTACGGTATGGAGCGAGATGGATAGGTCGGGCCTGTCCAGTGTCAACTGTATGCTCAACTAAGGATGTATGGCCCAGATGTCCATCAAACAATTCAGCAAAAGATCTCAACAACTCACCCCCAGCTTGACTTTTTCACCCTCATTTAAAGCAGCCCCATCAACTTTCATGTCCAGACAAGAAGAACCATCTCTTAAGCCAAGCAGACTGTGATTCGGCAACATGACATCAACGCCCTCCAGTTCAGCCTCAGCCTCTGGCACATCACCCAGAACAACAGTTCTAGAAGGAACCTCGATCACAACAGAAGCTCTCATCATAAAATCCATACCTAAAACAAGTGGGGTTGACAGAGTTTGGATAACTGCAAAGCGATGGTAAAAACGTTGACCCATAAACCCAAACTGTAACCAAGCTAAACCTGATGGACAACACATTCCCCCATCGGCAAGCTGCAAAGGAGATGCAGACCATGCTTTTGTTTTAAAAGTCCCCCCTGGAACAAATCTAGAAACATCTGCACGCACGGCTGAAACAGAAGCCCCCGTATCCAGAGTAGCTTCAAGTGCCTGGCCATGAAAATTGACCTGAACACGAAAAGGTGTGTTCCAGTAAGATGAGGATGCGATGTCTTCCACGTGACCGAGAGCAAGCTGAGTGGCCTGGGATGAGTCAGGTGAGTGAGGCTCAATTACTGTCTCGGGGGGGAAGGATTGCCTCTCTGAAAAGTCCCCCCCCCCACTGAAGTTTCCCGACCTGGGCCTAACTGAAGGATCCAGACCTGCAACCGTTGTTTGAGACATGTTACTTGGGACTTCAGAACCCGATGTCTCTATAGTCTGTCCAGTCTGACAATTGGGTGAACCTCCCGAGTGCACATTTTGGCTGTTTTGCTGCCTACAGTTTGGGCAGTTACGGGCAGTTTTAAGTCAGACACTTAAATCAATGAAGTTCTCTTGCGACCGGAACTGACTGTGGAACCCCGGGCACATATTGACCACATGGACCCAAGACTGAACGCAGCTCATGCGCACGCAAGAGAAGGTCCATCACAGATGTCAACGCTGTGCCATAGAGTGGTACCCTGTATTTTTCGACAGCGTGCTTACATATTAGCTCAATTTGTTCTGGCTGAGGAGGTGGACTTCTTAATTTTCGAAATTCACTCAGCATATGGGCGACAAACGTAGGAAAAGGTTCGTTCAGCATCTGAACCCTGTCTAGGATACCCCTCATAATGCGCTCCTGATTGTCAGATGGCAGAAAAACCTTCCTAAATAGGTCACAAAACTGGGCCCATGTGGAAACATTGGAGCTCAAGACATTAAACCACTTCTTCGGCTCCTTTGACAGAAAACGCGGGAGCTCCAGTAACATCTGGCAATCAGTAAGATCCAGTGAAGTCCTGTATATATCAACAGACTGAAGCCAGTCGCCTGGACTCACCTTTCCTCCACCGTCAAAAATTAGAGGTTCCAGACGTGACTGATGGAGGACAGAGGCCAAGACCCTAGACGTAGCCGACAAATCAGCCGAGGCTGTTTGAGCCACCACAGGCACACATACATGAGGCACATTAGCAGAAACTGACCTTGAAACGCCTAGTGGAGGATGCCCTCGAACAAACGGTGTAGAAGCGGCCAAGGGGTTAGACTATGGACGTGGCTCAACAGGAACCGTACCATCATCAGGACTCATACAATCAATCACACTCTTTTGCAGGTCCAGCGAGTCACGGAGACACCGCTGCAGTACAGCAACCTCGTCCCGCAGGAGCTGCACCTGAGACCGTATATCTCCCCCACAAAAGGTTAGCAAAATAAACCGTAAGGTCGGAGACCAGAGGCCGTTTTTTAATGGATGCCAATGGAAGATAGGGATGGGCGGATCGATCCTAAAGCATCGATACTTTAGATACTGATGTTGTATCGAAAGGATCGATCCTCACATAAAAATATTGATTCTAAAGTGCATTTTTTAACCACTAATTTTATTTATTAAGAAACTCGGTGCATAAAATAAGCTTCTAAATGGAAAAATAGACTATATTAGCGAACAATTGTGTTGGATAGAGCTATTTCTCCTGCTCATTGGAACACACGCAAATGCTGAAAGACAGAACCAATCAATCACAGACAGCGTTCGCTGCATGGCTCAAAGTGTTTGTTCAAATAGAGCTGAAATTCCTTCAGGTGCATCTCAGTGAATTAGAATGTTGTGAAAAAGTTCATTTTTTCTTGTAACTTATTTCAAAAAGTGAAACTTTCATATATTCTAGATTTATTACATGTAAAGTAAAACATTTCAAAAGTTTTTGTTTTAATTTTGATGATTAGAGCTTACAGCTAATGAAAGTCAAAAATCAGTATCTCAAAATTTTTGAATATTTCCTAAGATCAATCAAAAAAAGGATTTGAAAAGCAGAAAAGTTCAAGTTCTTTAAAGTATGTTGATTTATGCACTCGATACTTGATCGGGGCTCCTTCAAGCATCATCTCTGACTTCAGAAACTTCACACAGGACTTCAAGCAGCTTTCTGATGAGAAGCAGATTCTGTGCCTCTCCAGCCTTCCTCCAGACTCTGGGACCTTGATTCCCAAATGAAAAGCAAAATTTACTTTCATCTGAAAAGAGGACTTTGGAGCACTGAGCAACAGTCCAGTTCTTTTTCTCCTTAGCCCAGGTAAGATGCGTCTGACGATGTTTCTGGTTCAGAAGTGGCTTGGTAGCCCTTTTCCTGAAGATGTCTGAGCGTGGTGACTCTTAATGCACTAACTTTAGAATATATGAAAGTTTCACTTTTTGAAATAAGTTACAAGAAAAAATGAACTTTTTCACGACATAATATAAAAATATATACACACATATACAAACGTTTGGACATTACTATTTTTATTGTTTTTTGAAAAAAGTGTTATTTATTTCATCAAACATACAGGAAAAAAAAACAAAGTTGGGAAATATTTAAAATAATGGTTTTCTATTTTAATATACTTTAAAATATAATTTATTCCTGTGATCAAAGTTGAATTTTCATCATCATTACTCTAGTCTTCACTGTCACATGATCCTTCAGAAATCATTCTAATATGATGAATTATTATCAGTGTTGGAAACGTTGTACTGCTTAATATTTTTAAATGCAGGCTTGATGAGCATAAGAGACTTCTTTCAAAAACATGAAGAATAATGTTTCCAAACTTTCAGTACTCTGTGTGTACGTATGTGTACAGTGCTTAAATTTATTAGACCACCTGTCATAGAGAACTTTTTTTTTTTTTTTTTTTTAATGCACTTTTCTTTTCAGAGTTCTTGACATTTGACCATTTTGAACTGAACTGAGGAATGTCAGTTATAACAACAATAATTTATATTGTAGTAGCTAACACATACTGGTGGATTAACCATAACATGAAACAAAAATGACCAATACTGTTAGTTTAGGGCAGCTGTGGCACAATACTTACATTGGGTGGTGGTCTTATAAATTTAAGCACTGTATATATAATATATAATGTGTACATAAGTATATGTGGTGGTTCTCGCATTTTTTTAGGTCATAGAAAGAACAGCCAAACCATTTAAGCAGCTCCGACGCGGTATAAAGGAAATCCTCATTTGGCCTTTGCTAACGGAGAGGAGAGAAACCATCCCACTGCTTTTTCCAAGAACTTCAGACATATTGTGTACACCAGAAGTATGTATATGCATACATGTAGAAAAATCTATTCTATTGCATTAGTTTAATTTTGTTACATGTATAACGGTAAATTCATTAATTAGGGCTGTCACTAATGATTATTTTGGTAATTGAATAATTTTTGGTGGTAAAAAAAAAATAGACCTAAGTGAACAATTGCCTTTAAAATACATATAAAATAGCAATGAAACCCTAATAATTGGCTCAAATAAAGCATTAAAAGCAAGTAATCAATGTGTTAACAAAACTGTTCAAATTCATAATGTACTACAGACAATATAATTGTTATGTGCTAATGGCTTACAATTGGTTTTACACTTTATAGAGCTATCTAATCCTTGTTTAATATTGGCTAAACATTTCATTTAAGGCAGCGGCTATTTGCACCAAGTGCAAATAGCATATTTTTTTAGTGACCGATGCTATTTACACCAAGTGCAAATAGCGATGGATTCTATTTACACCAAGTGCAAATAGCGATGGATTCTATTTACACCAAGTGCAAATAGCGATGGATTCTATTTACACCAAGTGCAAATAGCGATGGATTCTATTTACACTATGTTAAAATAGCAAGATTTTCTGCTATTTATACTACTTATTGCAAATAGTGGCAATTATCTGCACCTCAGTATTGTAGTACATTATAAAACAGTACGCAATAATAACGTACTGAGTGTAAATTATAATTTTAATTCAAATTTATTAAATGGATGCCACCTTATTGGAACAATAAAGCCCTCCCTACACCTACCCTAACCGATACTTTATTTTTCAACTTTTTGATTATTTCCTTCATTTTTATTGAAAATAAATGCCTTTCTGATGCGATATGAGATTTGAAAAGGGAGAAAAAAAAATGTTTGGCAAAACGTGGGCTCGAACTCGGGTCGATCGCGTCAAAAAGCATGCGCCTTACCATCTACGCCACTGAAACTGATGTTGAACTAACTTTTTTTTTTATTGTTGACTAACCCAATCACACGTTAGTGGGCAGAGTTAGTGTAAATAGCCTTTGCCAACAAGATGGGCTATTTGCACTTAGTGTAAATAGACACTCCGTTATTTTAAACATCCACTTAATCTTTAATATGGCCATTTATTTATAATAGAAATGCTACAGCCACTGTAATTGTCAAGAACATGTGGTTATCAAAATATGCAAACTCAGCAAGGGTTTAAACTTGGTTTTTTTATTTAATTTTTTTTGTTTTTTGCATATTTAGAAAAAATTATGGACTCTCCTGTGTTGAGGTGGGTTTATAAAATTACAAAATTGAAAAAAATCTGATTTCTGAAAACATTACAAATCTGATGAACTGTTGCACATTGCATTCCCAGAAGAATGTTACAATTAGGGCAGAAAAAAGGAAGGAAGTGGCGAACTCATGCAGATCATTAACAGCTAATCTATGTGGTAATAGAACTCCAGGAACTAACAGGTTCCAGGAACTCCGTTTGGAGGAACTAAATTAGCTCCTACTTCAGAGTAGGGTCTAAAACAGTTCTAGGAACTATCCGTGACGTAAGTGTACGCTGATTGGCTAAACGCATACGAAAACACCCTCACCCGCCATGATTTAAAACACTGTGTAAACATATACTGTGTAAACATTGTATCATACTGAGAACATTTATAAACGGCATTTACCTGAAGACTTCGTCTATGGCGTTTTGTGCTTCTATCAGCCTCAGTGAAATGTAACACTGCAAATTGTCAGAGATTCTTAGTCCTCCTTTCTGTTCTTTCAATCGCTTGACGTATACGTCGAAATTCCATGTCCATTATTGTAAAACCCGCGAGACACAAAAAACACAGCTCCGATCACAGCATACTCCATCCTCCTGTTGTTAACGTTGTTCTTTGTTTACGTTGTTGAACGCCGCATACAAATGACGTCGCTGCCAATCGTCTTACGTCACTTCTTAGTACCCACTGTCGGTGCGAATGCAACCCTTTAAATGGTACTGGGAAATAGTTTGCACAAAATCGTCCCAGTACTTTAGTACTGTACTTTTAGTTCTGGAAGTAAAGCGGTGCGAAAGGGGCTATATACAGTACATCGGGCAGGAACTCATGGTCACCTACACTATATTGCCAAAAGTATTGGGTCACCCCCTTCTAATGAACAGGTTTGACTACTTTAGTAATTTCCATGAGTACAAATCTTAATGTTTAAGCATGTAATGATATTCTATGGAATTGTGTGCTTCTAATATTATAGCAACAGTTTGGACAGGACTCTTTTCTATTCTAACATGACAATGCCTCTGTGTATAAGGCACGGTTCAAAAAGACATGATTGATTCAGTCAGTATGGAAGAACGTGACTGGTCTGCATAAAACCAAGTCCTAATCCCAGTTGAACACTGGCTCTGGTGCGACATTAAATGCAGATCTTCAACCAATAACTCTTTACCAAACACCAATGACTTGTACATACACTATATAGTCAAAAGTATTGGGACACCCCCTTCTTTAGAACAGAAAAAGGCACTTCCAAAACTCTGGCAACAAAGATGGAAACATAATTCATGTATTTAAAAATTGCATTTCAATCTCTGTTGCAACTGTCTTGGAAGGGTCTAAAATGACTATATGTACAAGTCATTGGTGTTTAGTGATGAGTTTTAGGCTTAAGGTCTGCATTTAAAGTCACACCAGAGGTGTTCAGCTTGGATTAGGACTTGGCTTTCTGGAGACCAGTCAAGGTCTACCACATTGACTCAATCAATCATTTCTTTTTGAACTTTGCCTAAATCGAATAGTCGTATTAATCAAGAACTTGACAGCCCTAGTATTAATGATACTTTTCCCCTATGAGCAGAAAAAAAATATTGCATTGAATGTCAACTTGAATATTAAACTTTATGAAAGGGATATGGTAATTGTCCATTTTTTTTTTTTTTTAGATGATTCTAGACAAAATAGTTTGGCTGTCGTTTGATGACCTGGAGGATGAGGAAGATGATGTGTCTTTGGAAGACGTTTGTCGGCTTCCTTCGTTGTTACATAGAAAATGGTATGCATGAATGTTAAATGAATGAAAGAAAAACACATTTTTTTTATGTGTACTGCGTTAGGCTAACCAAAACTTGTATTATCACTTGCATGTTGTTGCGCTTGTGTTGGTTTTGATTGCTTCTAATGTTCTCATTTGTAAGTCGCTTTGGATAAAAGCGTCTACTAAATGTAATGTAATTTTTTAATTTAATTATGAAGCACATCATTTGTAACTGATTAAATGTCTTTATTTATAGCCTCTTCCAAAGCTTTGGGACAGTTACTGAGGTTTTGGACTGGCTGGGAAAAACCACCTAAATGCTTAGACATCGTGGTCGAGAGTGAAGCAGAGTTACCTAAAGCATCAACATGCTTTTGTCTCCTGAAGCTGCCCAAACGATACTACGAATATGAAAGGTTTGCAGAAGACATGACCATGGCTATAGGCATGACTGATGCAGGATTTGGTCTGATTTGAAGGCCGCCTAAAAGTGTCTCTTTGGAGACTACAAAGCGTTTTCTAGCTTAGTTTTAAAATAATGTTGGTTATAAATGTTGGAAAAAGTGTTCAAAATCTTGAAACAATGTAGTTGAAATGGCTGTGCAGTTATATATTAGTTAAACAGGGTTTCTATTATCTATGTATAAGTTGTTACTTAGGATTACAATACATTAGCTTGTTTATTGTTCCTAATCTTGGAACAATTTAGTTTAAGTGGCTTTACAGTTACATAACATTTAAAGAAAAAGGGTTTATATTCATTTATTACTTTTGTTACTAAGGTTTTTTGTTCAAAATCTTGTAACAGTGTAGTGGAAATGCTTTAACTGTTACATGTTATTAAATTTCAACATTGTTTTAAAATAAATTGTTCCTACACCAAATATAAAATTGCTTTTTTTTTTCCCTCTCTCTATTTGCTTGGTTTCAGAATTTAATAAAAATATTGCACGTGCTTAAATTTTATATCTTATCTGAAGACGTCTAAAATGTGTATCTTGTTATCCCTGGGAGACAGTGTGAAAGTAAGTACATTATAGAGTTTCAAAGATTTGGGTTTGAGTTAACTAAAGATGACTTGTGTGGTGAAATGTTGAATGAGAGCAAGATTGGGTGACCAAGTTCATAGAAATTTAGATTCAAAAGCTATAGGACAATTTACACTAATAATGGAACTTGTTGATTAAATAATAAAATAAGACAAAAAGCAATTATTTTATGTTGGTTTGGAAAATTCATTCACCCTTACTAGATTATTCTGAACCATGTGTGCAATTATAGAAGAAAAATTATGATTGAAGTCTTTAGTTTTACCATACGCATGTCATGCTGTTGTAGAATGAAGGATTCTTTTGTTTTATTGTAGTATACTCGGATAATAAAGGTAGCTGCTTTCTACATTATGCAAAGAAAAAACTGATTGCTGTTTTTCTGCAACGAAGAACTTGCTTGACTAAAATAGAATAAGGGAACTGCTGTTTTAACCAGATGAAACTTTATTTATTTTTATTTATCCTTTTTTATTAAGAAACCATTGAAAGAGATGGTTGAAAAGTGAAAATTAGATAAAGAGCTGATTCCTCAGACACAATTTGAGTATACAAAAGGTTAAATTTGATTAATGCAGTCTCTGAGTGTTAAAAATTTCAGATGGCTTCTGGAACATAAGTCCTGGAACTTGACAAAAGGAAGCAAAGAACTGGAGTCTATCTAACAATGCAGCGAAGAAGCAAAGACTCAGCTGCAGAGATAAGAAGAATGAAGGGCTGATGGATTGTCAACTCCCCTCCTGAAAGAGGAGGGCACACGTCAACATGGAGAAAGGCTGACTTAAAGCAGGAAAAGGTGAATCTTTCACTTGAGACTTTTCCTAAGGGTAATGAAAACATCCTGAAATGCAAAACTGGCAGGATAAATCAAAAGCCAGAATGAGGAGAGGAAGAGAACAACAGAGACCATACACCACAACATCAGGCCTTTGAGTGCCATCACAGACTGACGACCCAGTGCAACAGCTAAACAGCTTCAACAGACTGGTGATCTAAACAGAAGGACTTCCATCCCTTCCCTTTGCATGCACAGGTGCTGCATATTTATTTGATCACTAAAGAGACTGCTTCAAAGTTTGTTATTTTATTAACTGTATTAATCTTGATTATTCATGGGTCTCCCAGCAGTTCTCTGAATTCTGTGTTTTAACTAACATTCTCAATCTGCTTTTCAGTAGGTACCAGTCCAGCCTTATGTCTTAAAGAAAAATGAATTTTTACAGAAAGTAGAGGGTGCTTGACTCACCAATCAGATAAAAATGGAGCTGGATTTAGCATAGTGAGGGCTATTTCATTAACCAACTAAAGGCTAGTTCACACTACAGGATTTTAAGCCCGATTTGCAAGTTAACGAGCTCGCCGACAGGTTCTAAAGAAGATAATTTAATTTGGTATGTAGCTTTGATGAATGAAATGATGCATTTTGCAGCTTATTTAAATTGATAAATAACGTACGTGTACATTGATTTGGTACGGAACTCAAGACTGGAGTTTCCTGTCTCCCACCAGAAGTACCTGCACGTATAAATTTACTGTAAGTATTTAAATGTTAGATGTAGTGTTACTTGCATCTGCCTCGATGGATGTTATCAAACGCATGTCACATTATGTAGGGTAAAATGTTTACCATTTAAAAAAAAAAAATGATCCTGACCCATATATGCGTTTCAGTATTTTCTGGTTTGCTAAAGTGACACACTGGAGCTCAAAATGGAGTTGGTAAGTAAAAACTTAAAGTTAAGCCCTATTTGGATGGGACTAGTTTTATAGGGGGTCGTTACAGAAATTTGTGTTTCACAGATGTACTTGGTGATATTAATCCGGTCCAAATCTGCCATGTCTGTGTTTTTCTCAGACAAGCAAACTCTGTGATCCTCTGAGAAAACTAATCCCATCCGAATGCGACGTCTGTGACTGCCGGTGATTTTTATTTTTTTCACAATGCGTTTCCTTGATGGTTTTGGCCAACGTGAATTACCGTAGACGCACATTTGATATATCTGCCTCCCGGCAAAAAGAAAAAAAAACATTAACAAAATCAAGAGCCAGAGCACGTAAACCGTTAAGACTGGCTATTAATATTTGCATCAGGTAAAATTATTTGCGTTCATTTCTGTACTCAATTACATAATGTTTTAATTACATATGTACCTTTATGAAATTTAAACATGGGTTTACTACAAAATAAGTACCTAAAGTAAAAGTAGAGTAACCACACATTAACATGGATTTGCTATACTAGCCATTTAGCTTCACCATGGTATTTGTGTGATTATACTAATGGTAATCAATCCAAATGATTATATGCAATGCATGCATACAGAGCGTGTGATCTCTGAAACACCCAGATGTCCAAAACAGACCCTCCCACCGCTGTAATAAACACAGAGATGTTAGTCCTGTCCAAATTGGTATATGAAAATCGCAGACATCAGGTGATAAGAATCAAAACTCAAACGTAGTTTAGAAAACTAGTCCCATCCGACTAGGGCTTAAGATGTACTAATTATGTTTTTCAACAGCAATTTAAATTATAATTTTTTTTAATTGAGTAACTTGGTGTTCTTCCTTGGTAGTTGCCTGAGGGTCTCAGGACAGAAAAGGTGTGCTCTACAGATTGAACACAAAATGTTATTCAGTTTTAGATTGTGTGAAGGGCTGTGATTTAGTGTTTTCTTCTCCTTATTCTAATTAATGCTCTTTTACCTTGTGTGTTAGGTGGATGAGCACTCCAGCCGTCTCCATGATGGTCTGCCTGAGAGACACCCACTGGAGCTGAGAAAGATGGAGTGGGTAAGATTTGCTTGTTACCAAAACAAATAAATACACACTAAAATTAAAACCAAATTTCAGAACAGCATGATGTGAATTTCACAATGGGGATGTTTGCTGTAGTCCAAATCTTATTTATTCTTGTGCCCAGTTGCATGAAAGCCCTAAAGATACATCCTCGTCACATCCTTTTATTCTTTTACTTTAGTTTCTTTTCTTTCCGTGGAGTTTCGTGTTCTAATGTTAGTTTGCTACAAAGTCCAGCTCCGACTGCACTCGCTTCAAACTTCGACCAGACCAACTCCGCATTCTCAGCCAACGCCCAAGACCTCACTTCAAAGACTAATGAACTCTCAACCAATCAGACACTTCGGGGAACCCCCCTGTCTGCAACGACGACACAACCCCGTTACACAGGCAAAGCAAGCAAGTACCTCCAGATTCTAACTGAATCAGGTGCAGTTAATATAAAGTTTAGCCTCATTGAGAAACTCAAAGCGAGGGTTAAATAAGTGATTGATGGTTGTTCAGGTCTATGCAATTGAACATATTGCTGTAAACTTGGGATTTCACATTTTCATTCTCAAACTCATCCTTTCCTCACTTTCTCTCTTTCTGCAACGTGTGAATGCTTGTGTTCATGTGTTAGATTAGTTTATGTCTTAGGTTTATATAAATAAAATCTGATTTATATTGAAACGAGAAGTATCTTGTGTTTTCTGCTCACAAGTTAATGTCTTAATCTGCCGATTTTGTTACTGTGCTGTTTAATAGTGTTTTCACTATATTTTGGATTTTAATATCCAGTGCAGAGTTTGTTATATAATCGCCGTAACACTGATTCTGTTCAAATCCCTATAAAATCATAAATGATTCCCTTTGAGCTAAATTAAACTTATTTCTTTAAGTTACATATTAATATTATATGTATTACCCTTACAGGTGGTTTGGGGTTTAGCATCACAAAAGCTTTGTTTTCCAGGTAGGAAGTTAAAGAACGCGACACACATCTCCTAGAAATACTGTAGAATTCAACCAATCAGATGACTACTTTGAACCATAATAATTAAGAGTTGTTATAAAGTCAAGTCCTGTCGAGTCATGAAGGTCAAGTCAAGTCCAAGTCAAGTCCAAGTCAAGTCGAGTCATTTTCTTTATTTAGTCAAGCAAGTCACAAGTCCTTAAATTTGCAACTGGAGTCCCCCACCTCTGCTGTTTAGTAACTACAGTAATTTTAGTCAGATGAAGTCATTGTTTACAAATAAACTCTTGATGACAGCACCTCCGGGTTCTTCAGGTTATAGCGCTTCATTCATATTTATTTATTTATTAAAGACTATAATAATGGCTACTAAAATATAAATCTAAAATAATTTTCTCCTGCTATATTAAAATCATACTGAACCATGGATTCAAAACTGATGGTATGTACCAAATTGTGGTGTCTTTTTTTTTTTTTTTTTGGAGCTGTAACTTCAATGAAATAATTTTTGGAACATAATTACAATGGACAATATTGTAGTATAGTTTGATTTAGTTCAATTTTACTAAAACATGCAGAGTATTGTACTTTCACAGGAAGCTGTTTCTTCAGAATGTTGCAGCCCATCATGTCTGTATGCCTGGACATTAAGTTAACAGATATTTTTTAGTTCTTATCTTACTCTGTGCTCTTCCTTGGTGGTCCCCTGACGGAACAGAAAAGGTGTGCTCTATGGATTAAACAGATCATGCATGTTATATTATTGTTATATTGTTATTTTTCTCATTATGCTAATTAATGCTCTTGTACCTTGCGTGTTAGGTGGATATACACTCCAGCCGTGATGGTGTGCCTGAGAGATGCCCACTGGAGCTGAGAAAGATGGAGTGGGTAAGATTTGCTTGTTACTCAGAACAGTAAATGCACATTAAAATTCTAGCTAATTGAATTTCAGAAAATAATAGAAACAGAAACATGTGTTAAAATCTATTTTTAAAGTGAAATCATGGCATCAATGCCATCCAGTAGAAAAAGTCAGTAAATGGTAACATACACCATGTCAAAACATTTTGAACGGTAAGCTTTTTAATGTTTTAAAGAATTCTCTTCTGTTCATCTAGCCTGGATTTATTTGATCCAAAATACAGTAAAAGCAGTAATATTGTGAAATATTTTTATTATTTCAAATAACTGCTTTCTATAGTAGTCAACATTTGAAGTGGTTCAAAAAAGTTGTCCTAAGACAAGAACGCATTTTGGTTTAAGGCTTTAGGACAACTTTGAAAGGTTTTGATCCACATCAAATGTTGACTACTGTATTTGATTATTTTAAAATGTAATTTTAAATCAAAGTTGAATTTTCAGCATCATTACGCGAGTCTTCAGTGTCACATGTTCCTTCTGAAATCATTTTAATATGCTGATTATACAAGTTTCACTTTTTTAATGGAATTAGTGAAATAAATCAACTTTTTGATGATATTCTAATTATGACTAGCACCTTATATATATATATATATATATATATGTGTGTATGTATGTATGTGTAATAAACACTTGAAATATATCAGTCTGTGATATATCTCTTTTAATTTTGATGATTATAGCTGACAACTAATGAAAACCCCAAATTCAGTATCTCAGAAAATTTGAATATTACTTAAGACCAATACAAAGAAAGGATTTTTAGAGATCTTGACCAACTGTAAAGTATGAGCATGAAAAGTATGAGCATGTACAGCACTCAATATTTAGTTGGGGCTCCTTTGGCCTGGATTACTGCAGCAATGCGGCGTGGCATGGAGTCGATCAGTCTGTGGCACTGCTCAGGTGTTATGAGAGCCCATGTTGTTCTGATAGTGGCCTTCAGCTCTTCTGAATTGTTGGGTCTGGCGTATTGCATCTTCCTCTTCACAATACCCCATAGGTTTTCTATGGGATTAAGGTCAGGCAAGTTTGCTGGCCAATCAAGAACAGGGATACCATGGTCCTTAAACCAGGTACTGGTAGCTTTGGCAGTGTGTGCAGGTGCCAAATCCTGTTGGAAAATGAAATCTGCATCTCCATAAAGTTGGTCAGCAGCAGGAAGCATGAAGTGCTCTAAAACTTCCTGGTAGACGGCTGCGTTGACCTTGGACCTCAGAAAACACAGTGGACCAACACCAGCAGATGGCATGGCACCCCAAACCATCAATGACTGTGGAAACTTTACACTGGACCTCAAGCAACGTGGATTATGTGCCTCTCCTCTCTTCCTCCAGACTCTGGGACCCTGATTTCCAAAAGGAAATGCAAAATTGACTTTCATCAGAGAACATAACTTTGGACCACTCAGCAGCAGTCCAGTCCTTTTTGTCTTTAGCCCAGACGAGACGCTTCTGACGCTGTCTGTTGTTCAAGAGTGGCTTGACACAAGGAATGCGACAGCTGAAACCCATGTCTTGCATACGTCTGTGCGTATTAAATCTGTACTTTAGTTTATTGATCCTTTTCTTTTAACAGTTTTAAACCTCAGCCACTGTGCGCTCTTGAAGAGAGTTTAATTGTTTTGACTGTAGTAACCGAAACGTGACACACAGTTTGATTGCTGAATGGAGGATGACAGACAGCCGCAGCGGAGAGAAGAGTTTACATGAACTTGAATTTAACGACTTAAATATTTAGCTGTACCTCATATTAAACTATGGAAGAGCTTCAGAACACTTGCAATATAGTGAAAACTTTATGGTGCTTTATAATGTTTTTGTGCCTTTCGTGGGGCTCAACAATAACACCGAATAGTAGACGCACAATATTGGATTAGGATCGGTCTCATCTGACCGATACCCGGTCCGCAGAAAATGACCATATCTAAGCCAATACCGATCCCGAGTGGGGATCGAAGTATCTATCCATTTCATATCGATGGATCGTTACACCCTAACTAAATTTGTCCAAAAATAATTTTGCAGTAATTTTAATGTACATTGCAATTGCAATTTGAACTGTGATCTGTCATGCCACAATGTCTGCAGTGTGTATAGAGTGCCCAGTTATGGTAAAAAATGGGCCACTCCTTTTATTTTAAATAATAGAATGATCTGTGAGGGGTGTCAACTTTTAGAAATTACTTTAGTGGATTCATTTACTCTGGGCTCTTCCTTGGTGGGCCCCTGGGGGTCTCAGGACAGCGAAGGTGTACTCTATGGACTGAACACAAAATGTTGTTCAGTTTTAGATTTATTTAAATGCTGCGAATGCGTTTCAGATTTTCTTTACTCTTAATTATGCTCTTTTACCTTGTGTGTTAGGTTGATCAACACACCAGCTGTCTCTGTGATGGTCTGGCTGAGACATACGCACTGGAGCTGAAACAGGTGGAGTAGATTAGTTGCACTTTTAATTTGTGTAATTGTGAGATTTATGTTCCTCCATTGACAGAGCATTTCCCCATAACTTGCATTCTTCAAAATGATAATATCATAATTGTAAAAGTAATGCATATCAATCAAGCAGTTTAATCAAGTAGTTTGTCTTCTGAAGAGAAACAATCATATAAACATTGGTCAGTGCTACATAGTGTACATCAAATATGGTAACTGGAACATCAAATGTTCTTGTTCTCATATGTTAACCAAGTACAGTTGAATTTCCATGGTTGTTGTGTCTTATGTGTGCTGATTAATGTCTATTTTCGAGGTACATTTGACTTAATAAAATTAAAATGTGTGTAAAGGTAGACTAAACTTATATTCAACCTTTTCTCTGTGTATTGATAGCCCCCCCTCCAATATTATTGCTACGTCCAGTATGAGAGGCAGACCATGACTTTTACAGCCAAACAAATAGAGGCTTTACTCAAAATGTGCATACAGAGTCAATAAAAGAGGGTTCACAGTCTTAAAGGGACCGTATCGGTTACTTCTACAATCTCTTTATGGACAATGGAAATGTAGGAATAGAAATCCCTGTGTTCATTAAAAACATCTTCATTTGTGTTTTGAAAATAAAGTTTGTGGGTTTAGAATGACATGAGTAATTCACAAAAGTTTCTATGAATGAACTAACCTGTTAATTGCATCAAATGTTGGTCTTCATTTAGCTATCCAACTAGCCAAATACAACTAATAATTTACCTTGAAAGCTGGGGAGACTCTCACACCAGTTCTGCTGGTCTTCCATGTCCTTTTGTTGCTGGTTGACAAATGCTGTTGACAATTGTGGGATCATTAGTGGCATTCCATTTGCTAAAATTAAAAATCACCTTTAAATATGGGTACAGTGTCAGAGATCGGCCAGGCTCTCCTCTCCGCCAATCACAACGTTCCGCATCACCTGAGTTCTGATCACGCTCACCTGCACCTCATCACCGCAGCAATCATCCCCAGTACTTAAGCACACACTCCATTCACTTCAGCGTCCGATCTCGTACACAACGAAATTGACTTCTCGACAGACATCGTCTCGTTGAGTATATGCAATTGAAACTTCCCCTCTGCTACTTACCTCCTGTGTGTTCCTCTCCTGCCAGATTGGGCGTCTCCGTGATCAGTGTGCTCCAGGAATCTCCCCCGTGCTGTCTGTACTCGATGCCTGTGGAAGAAAGGACCAAGCTCATTAGACCATTCACCTCCATCTAACAAGCCTTCTATATTCTCACCTCCAGTCACCTCTGCACAACCTTGGTTACTCACCTGTTCAAATAAACACCAACTCTCTTTTACTAACATCTGTGTCCGGGGTTTATGTTACATACACTGGTGTTCCTCAATTTTTTTTTTTCGCACAAAAGGAGGACCAAGCACAGCTGCAGTCATGCAACTGTATGCTTCAACAATTGCATAGTTATAACTTGTAGTAAACATTGTAGATTTGGATATAAAAATGAAATTAAGATAAAATGAAAGTTCAGACTTACAGGTGCTTAGAGGGTTTACAGGTCTGCTCTGTGAAACCTGAGGTTGCACGACAGGACCTGATGATAGAAATTTCACTTTTTGTGTTCTGGCTGTTATGCACCTTTAATCTTACTTATTTCATACTGGGTCATTCTGTGTCAGATGTACTTTTATTCATAGCATTCATTATTTATTAATTTTTTTTTTTCATTACCTTTTTTGTTGCGTTTTGGAATTGCTGGAGGTTTTGGTGCGGGTGGAACACTTGGTTTATTTGCATTTTTTCTTTTTTTAATGGGTGGTTGTTCTGCTGCCTCGTCATCTGATGAGTAAATATGATCAGAACTTGTTTTCTTTCTAGGAGAACAAAAGACAAAATAATAACTGCACACATTCATTACCTCTTTGTGTGATATAGCAAATGCTCATAGAAAGGTGCTCAATAAATTTTACGCTTAATGAATTCTGTCATTAATGACTCACCGTCATGTCATTCCAAACCTGTAAGATCTTGTGGATGTGGAGGCAAAGAACCACTTGCCATGAAGTGCATTAAAATTGTTTAATGCACAGCTAGCCATGCATTATCCCTTAAGTACTTAGTTTAATCATTTTAAAGATAGATGACACTGAAATGATGCCATTCTCGTTTGTCAAACCATTTCTTTTGTCTTTTGTGAGGACTTACTTGGGAATCCTTTTTCCAGCAATTTCAGGTTCCGAGTTTATGTCAGAAGTGTAGCTGGCCTTCTTCCAGTTGTTGGCTACATTCTGAAAAGATGCTAAAAAAATGAATGCAGATATGGCTTCATTTTTGTTTATTAAAGCTATGTGAGATCATGTTTTACAGTATGGACAAATGTGCAAAGATTCTGAAAAATGAAATACAGGTACGCTGGGCAGGATCATGTTTAATTTACAGCATTTACTCTTACCTGTCTCGTGCAAGATTCTTGCTCTATGTTGGGTCCATCCTTTCTCTGGCTGTGGTGCCTCCATTGTTCTAACACTCTTCAGCATCCTGTCAAGGTCTTTATATGGTGGCCACCAGGAGTAGCCATCTGCATACCAGGACTTGGCGACTGGTCCAGTTGTCCCTTCTCCCTCAAACTCCACGATTAGGTACATTTTTTTTTTAAATGTTGCAAGCCTGAAACCTGTATTGTTTATTAACTCTGATGAATTTTCAACTATTTATTTGAAATGCATGAACTATGAAACAAAGTGCTGATGAATAATTACTCTGTATGTAAAAGAGGAATTGAAACAAATTGATTGTGATAGGAGACAAGAAAAAGTTTGCTCTCTATTTCCTCAAACTTGCAGAAATCAACTGTTGTTGAGAGGTCGTCCACTAAATGAATGCCGAGTGTAGAGGATGGCAGCGGATAGTCAAAAAAGGATTGCTGGTGATTGAAGGTACTGTAAACTACATAAATTTCATCCCTGAATGAAATTATGTTTTGCAGCTTAGCAACTTTGCTGCCAAGGCAAATGTGACAGTTTGCCCGATCCAGTTTCAGAGTGTGAAGGCTCGTTCTCAACTCTTTATATTGTGTTGCCTCATGAAAGGATGCAGGTAGAGGACCAGTGGCATGTGGTTTTTTGAGCAGATGTGGCCTGGTTTTGTGAGTTCTTTTGCAGCTTCTTTGTATTTCTGAGAATCTTTTTATTATTTGACTCAGAGGGCATGTTGGTTTCCTCAGAAGTCTTTTGAGTTTGTTTAGGTGATTCTCGTACTTGAAAGCACTGAAGTTGTCAAGGACACCGTGCTTTTTTGCATCATCTGCAAGATGTACAAGGCTGTGTGCATTGTAGGACAGGAAATGTGGACCATACAGTTGACCAAAGAGAGCCAGTATGTAATTTGCATAATCACAGTAATCGTCAATCAAACTGTTGTTGCACAGGATGAAGATTCCCACAAAAAGTAGCGAGAAATTTCTGTACACCTCCGTGTTAAGGAGATCTTTCATCATGACCGGTCCGGTATACAATAAAAACTGCCTGAACTCTGTTGCCTTCCACCTATCAATTTCCCTCAGTGCCCTTGGTTTCCGTGCAAATTCCATGGGCACACTTCTCTGAGCATTTATCAATCTTTCTGACAATGTGTTTATTTGAAATCCT
>NC_136732.1:5945100-6055100 GCF_936440315.1 Barbus barbus
ATAAATTGAATTTGTGTAGAAGAATTTCATGATTCACAGTATCAAATGCCTTTTTAAGATCTAAAAACACTGCACCCACTACATTACCTTTATCTAAAGATTCCTTAATAAATTCTGTGAGATAGCAGTTTGCCATTTCTGTTGAATACTTAGGCCTAAAACCAAACTGTTTAGAATAAAGTAAATCATGTTTTTCTAAATAATTGATAAGTTGTTCAGCTACCAATTTTTCCAGAATTTTTGAAATAGCAGGAAGAATAGAAATTGGTCTATAATTCTGAACCTCATCAGCTGATCCTGCTTTGAAAATTGGAGTTACAATACTAGTTTTCCAATTTGAAGGGAATTTGTTTTCTCTAATTGATAAATTTATCAGATTTACCAAGGGCTTTATCAAACAAGCACTATATGTTTTTACAAATGCAGTATCCATTCCAAATATATCTTTAGCCCTTGAGTTATTCAGTTGATTAATAATTTGAAGTATCTTATGTTCATCAACCTCAGAAATATGAAAGGATGAGGGTGTGCCATTTATTACATTTTGAGGTAATTGTATAGTTTTAAAACGCATAGCAAGCTCTTCCACAGACTGAGTAAAATATTTATTAAATTCATTGGCAATTTCAGTGCTATCAGTACTTAATCTACCATTTATGTTCAGCTCCACTAAAGGTTTTCTTTGTGTACCCTCTCTTTTAGAAAGTTTATTTATACACTTCCAAAGAGATGAGCTATTTCCTCCTGATTCTATAATCAATTTCTCAAAATATGCTGTTTTTGCCTTCCTCATATCACTAATTACTTTATTTCTTAATGATTTAAAATGTATAATATCTGTCTGCGTTTTTGTAAGCAATGACTTTTTCAAAGCTATAGCTCTCTTTTTCATTAGTTGATAGATATCTGAATTTAACCATGGTAGAGATGCATTTTGTTTTGCAATTTAGCGGTTGTGTGTATTTTTTAATAGTTTTTTCAATAGTTCTCATCACAGTTTCACTGTTTTTGTCCAATTCACCAATTTGTAATACATCATCCCAATTTATGTTTTTCATATCATTTTCAAATTTTAACATTTTGCTCTGAGGAATACCTACTTTTCCTGGTTTAAAAATTTGATGAAAATTGTTCTGCAAACGTTTCTTTGTTAATTTCCTAACAACCAGGATCATGTTATGGTCAGACAAACCTGTCAGAAGATTATATGTATTTATTACCCGTTCAGGTTTATTTGTAAATACCAGGTCAATAAGAGTTTTACTTGTTTTTGTTATTCTTGTTGGTCCTTTTATTAACTGGTTAAATTTGTGTTTTGCTATAATTGATTTCAATTTTTGCTTACCATGTTTGTCTGACCAATTTATGTTAAAATCTCCAAATATAACAGTTTCAATACGCCCATTTAAAAATTTCAACATTTCCTCCAAATTATTATAAAAAGACATATCATATGAAGGTGGATTATACAAGATCAAAATTCATTTTTGGGGACAATATAACATTTAACAACAAACATTCTAATCCAACAATATCTAGTTGTACCTCAGCATATTTAAAAGTATCCTTAATATAAATCATTACTCCCCCTCCTCTTCGTGATGGTCTATCCTTTCTGTAACAACTATAACCAGGAATATCAATCATGCATGATGGTATGCTGGTAGACAACCAAGTTTCACTTAACGCCAAGAAGTTCAGGTTTGAATTCATAAGCAGGTGTTCAATTTGGTCCCTCTTGGATATAATACTTCGGATATTCAGGTGCCCCCCTAAAATACCCTTTGGTTTAAGTTTTGAGTCCCAGATCACTCTGGCGTGATTCACAGTCTGAAATAATTTAAACTGTTTCTGTTTCTGTGCAACATGGTTGATGGCTCCTTTCGTCTTTAAGTTTTCATGAAGTACTTGTAGTTCGTCTGTTTGTTTTGCTCCAGACAACATATCATTTTGTCTATGGAAAAGAAATTGTTTAGACTCACCAAAGTTCTCTGAATCAGGGACAGGATTACTACAGAGCTCTGATGTTTCAAACATATATGCTTCCTGCAAGATATCCAAAGGTAGTTTGGCCAAACACCCAACATCTCCCAGCTTGTGCCCTGAAGGTCCACTGATCTGTTCCCCACAGTTCACTCTCCAGTTTGAATTACACTCAATCGATCCACTTACTGGTTCAGTTATATGTTGATTTGTTGATGGTCCTGGGTTCATCTGTATATCGCCGCTAAGCACGAGAAGAATCAGTAGAACCTTTGCATTATACCATTTGCTTCTCTTGACATACCGATGACTTTCTTTTCCTTTACGATGATGATGGTTACTTTGCCAGCAAATAGAGTAAATAATGTGGTATCCTTGGGTGAAAAAGTTCAGTCTTGGTGTATCAACCATGGGCATGAGTTTGGAAGGTGTAATCTGTGTTTCATATCCAGCAGCACTGATAGCAAAACCACATGGACTTATCAGGAACCACAAACAAAGCATCCACATGCAACAAGACTCATTTTCCCTCTTTCCAGCGTTTAAGATCCATCCTTGGCCGAAAATTTCTTTAGTGTTGATGTGGAATTGTAAAAAAAGGTTAAACAAAGGAGCAAGTGTGGAGCCCAACGAACCACACCCGCACCCGGCGGCCATCTTGTTCCGTGTGTTGTGCGGGTTACCTCAAGGACATAGTGTCAAGGTCTACTTCTTTACTACATGTATGTATTTGCAAATGTAACATGTTTGGGGTTGTTTTGTTTTTTTTAAACACCGTTTTTTTTTTAATTATTATTAATTTATTTTATTTAATCGCCATATGTTGAAAAGATTTTATTATCTTCATATCCTGGTTCAGTAGTAGTTATTTTTAACAGGCATTTTAAATTTCATTCATCAAACAATCTTAGAAAAAAAATATGATAATTATTTGTACATTTTATAAATTTCTCTCTGGGTATCACATTACACTTGCCCTGAATGTTTCAGTGCCACACAATTTAAGAATCGTTTTGCCATAGTGGCAATAGTAATTATTATTATTTTATTTTTTTCATGAAAATGGATATTTGATGGTAAACCGCTTGGGTTCAGTTGGAATGCAAATATAAATTTGTTTAAATAAACAACATCTGTGTTAAAAGTTTAAAACCCTAATTTTTATATGGAAATATTTGAAGTATTCTGACAACTGGACTGAGTTGGGTCTTTAAGGCCCAGTTTCACAGACGGGGCTTAGCTTAAGCCAGGACTACGCCATAGTTAAATTAAGATATTTAAGCAGCTTTTATAAAAATGCTTTAGAAGAGAACCTTACAGGTGTGCATCTAGAGACGGAACAATGGCACTGACATATTTTAAGATATGTCAGAGGAAGATATTTTCAATTGAGACAGCTCAAACAAGCATTTTAGTCTGGGACTAGCTTAAGCCTTGTCTGTGAAACCGGGGGTAAATCTTTTACATAGGTTAAGCGTTGGCTCAAATTAAACCAAACTTCTACCCATATTTAAAATTTTTATTTGGTTCTGTACTAGTTGATTATTAAGATTGGAAGAGTCTATAAAGCTATGTGCATGTGTTTTTGTATTGTGTTTGTAATGTGAAGTTATATGAAGCGTTTGTTACTTTTTTAATATATATATATATATATATATATAAGAAAAGCCTTTCTAGGGAAAGTGTGCAGTGCATTTTTTCCAGTCTTTGATGGGAATCATGTTTATTGTACTGTCCCTATCTAAATAAATGAAATAAGCCTTTGCTTTTCTTTATATTCGCTCATTAAAAATGACCATGTTATTCCATAGTACCATACATTTGTAGGTTGTGGTAACCACAGGGAAAACCATGAATGCCTCTTCACTACACAGTAAGAAAAAAAACTTTTCTATAAATGTCTGGAATTCATGAAAAATAGTAACCTAAACACATTTAGTATGGATATAAATGCAAAAACTACCATAGTTTCATAACAAAAAATATTATAATATAAAAGTTATTACTATATTCCATTATTGCTGTAACAGTCTTGTGCTCAGATTTCCAGTTGATCTGATGGCAAGTTGGATGTTGAATTTGTTTATTTTTCTTTTTACTATGCATCATCTATTTCTTTCATACATGAGTGATGTGTCTGGGACATGATTCTGCTGCCTTGGGTGCACCAGCTGTGGAAATCTGACCTGGTGAGGACCCTCTCCTCCATCCTCCACCATTGAACCTGTTACCACACTCGGACAAGGTAATGAATTGTTAAAGATTCTGTTGTTGGTCAGTAGGGGTGTAACGGTACACAAATATGATGGTTCGGTACGTACCTCTGTTTTAACGTCACAGTTTGGTATGATTTCAGTACAGCAGGGGGAAAAACTAATTAATTTATTTTAAATGGTGGTTTACTGAACAAGTTGCTCTTTCTTTAAATGCATTGTTATAGTTTGTTTTCTTAGTGATAAAAATCGACCTCAGCTTATGCTTAAAATAGCTGAGCCCTTTTACATTATAAAGTTACAATTAGGCCTAACAACTTAAACCAAACTTAAATTTAATTGCTATATATTTTTAAATAGATGATCAACGCTCAGATTAAAAATAAATAAGTGTATGCAAACATGTAAATTACACAATGCAGTTTTTAAATCAACTTATAAATATTAATTTCTAGGCTATTTGTTAAAATATATTCAATTACACACTGGCTGTCATAGCATGTTTCATAACAGATTCATTTAAACATAGGTTAACTAATTAAGACTAACAGGTTTAGTAAAATATGAGTATACGGTGTAATATTTAGCGAAATGCTCCTCTCTAGACTTCATTTTTCTAGTGAGCTAACGAGCTGTGGACACTGATGACTTGCTGAGTTAAATTAAATGCTACTTGATTTTATTTCCACGCTGTTTTGTTTGCGTCTTTCCGCGGTTGAAACACTGATTGAGTGATTACTCGTGTTAAAACAAGTAGTAAACGGGAAGGAATGATGGTGTTGACTCTGCTGAAGTCTGCGGCATGTCACGGCTCAGACACGGGAACCAGAGCTGAACGCGGCCGCTTGAGTCAATGCTTGTGTCGGGTTCGGTATGAATACGTGTACCGTTACACCCGTATTGGTCAGTGAATGGTTTGTTTTGTTTAAGCTGCAACTAGTCATTTTAATTATTTTTCTGATCAATTTGATAACTGCTGTGTAACTTTTGTTTATTGAAAAAGCATGTTATTCCACATCATGACCATGCTGGGGTTTTTATGTTTTCTCTCCCCAAAATGTAATGTTTACATCAAAAAGATTGGACCTGCTGAAACACAGCAGACTAATACATGAGCATTTAGGTCGAGTCCACTCCATACCCTGCCTCTATGCAGATTGTCCTTGCACAGTCAAGACATGGGGTGCATTAAGGACACGTCAAGGCATCATTCTCAGTCAACCCAGCCAGGAAACATCATTTCGTTTACATGCATTGTCTGTAATTCATGCTCTTTTGACAATGAGAGGCATTTTTTTGAACATCTTGGTGGCCATCTAAAAAAGTTTGAAACTGTGCCATGTGTTTTTGAGGGTTGTGATTATAAGACCAACAAATATACAACATTCCACAGCCACAAGAGTAGAAAACACAACCCACATTTGTTGGAAGATTTCATTTCTTTATCAACACCAAAACAACCCGGATGAAGAAAGTGATTTTGTTGAGGATGAAAACGACTGTGGCTTAGTCCTTGAGGAAGATGAGGACTTAAACAAAATTATTACTAAGAGTGGGGTTGCTCCTCCTGAAAATGGAGAACATTTTTAATGTCTCCAATTCATGCATTAATAAACTAGTAGAGGAATTTCATTTCCTTACAGCGTCTGCATCTGGCCCCGTCATTAAAGAGATCATTCTGAGTACTTTGAGAAAACATGGCTGTACATTTGAAGACTCAGTGATATCAGAACTGGTCAAAGACCTTTGCCAGCTAAGCCCTGTCTGTGCTGCTTTACGAGTGGATGGGCCTTTCAGCAGTAAGTTCAGGAGAGAGCAATTTAGTAAGGAGCATCTCTCATCGATTGAACCAGTTGAGTACATACTTGATAGTACAGAGAAAAAATCATTTCAGTATATACCAATCCTCCCATTATTATCTCAACTTGTGAACAACAGCCACATTCAAAACACAATATTACAAAACAAAAAGCCATCTGATGCCTCTTCTGGATACAAATCGTTTAATGATGGATCTTTACTAAGAGAAAACAGCTTTTTATGTGAGGATGAACTTAAACTCCCACTCATATTATATATAGATGACTTTGAGATATGCAACCCTCTGGGAACATCCCGCAAGAAGCATAAAGTCACAGCAGTGTACTGGGTGTTCGCAGACATACATGCCACATTGAGATCTACACTGACTTCCATTTACTTAACCATTTTGTGCAAGGCAAATGATGTCAACCAGTATGGCTATGCAAAGGTTTTGGACCCACTGCTCAGAGATTTGAAGTCCTTTGAAGATGAAGGTATTTTTGTTTCAAGTCTGGGCAAAGTGGTCAAGGGCACTGTACTTGCTGTAGTCGCTGACAATCTTGGTGCCCACTCAATAGGTGGCTTTGTTGAAAGCTTTTCAGCTTCACATTTCTGTTGCTTTTGCATTGGAGAACGGTCACAGATCCAGGAGCATGAAGTAGGAGAAGGACTGTTTCCTCCACGGACTAAGTCCAACTATGCCATGCATGTCAAAGCAGCACTGTCTGATCCAGCAGAAGGTCACCACTACGGAGTTAAAAGACAGTGTCCCATCTCAGACAGACTCAGTAACTTTCATGCTATATCAGGTTATCCCCCTGATGCTTTGCATGATTTGCTCGAAGGAATTGTACCTGGGGAAATATCACTCTGTCTTGATGTGTTAATCAGAAATAAATACATCTCTCTTCAGGAGCTCAACCATTCCATATGTTGCTTTCCTTACAAATGGAGTGACAAAAGAAACTGTCCACAACCCATTGCCCCGCATTTAAACTTACGAAAAAGCGTAGGAGGTAATGCACACGAAAACTGGTGTTTGTTGAGAATGATGCCACTCATGATTGGTGACAAAGTCCCAGAAGATGAGCCTGCTTGGGAGGTTTTGATGACCCTTAAAGATGTTGTGGAGCTTGTCATGGCTCCTCTCCACACAGATGAGACAATAGGATACATGCAAAGTAAGATCTCAGAACACCGTTACAGATATTTTGAAGTGTTCCCAGAGGAGAACGTTCGACCAAAACACCACTTTCTCGAGCATTATCCATGGCTTTCAACTGTTTACGGGCCACTGGTACATTTCTGAACTATGCGGTTTGAAGCCAAACATTGATTCTTTAAAAGGATTGTGAGGCAGACTGGGTGTTTTAGAAACATTCTCATGACAATGGCAAGAAAACACCAATCAATGATTGCGTATCATACCAACAATTGCAACAACCAAAGGCCAGCACTGTCAGTGTCCCAGAGGACTCTTGTGGCAGTTGATGTTCTTAAAGATGGCATTAAGGAGTCCTTCGCAAGTAAATTCCCTGGGGAAGAGTTTGTGAACATGACAAATAAAGCAACCATTTTAGGCACAGACTATAATATTGGCATGATGCTGCCGTTTGGCTCAACAGGAGGCCTACCTGACTTTGGAGAAATCCAGCAAATAATCATTGTGCGTGAAACTCCTGTCTTTGTTCTGAAATTGCTTAGTGGTTGGTATTGTGAACACCTGAGGAGTTTCAAAATAGAGCCAACAGGAGAGACAGAAATCCTTAAACATTCTGAATTAAAAGAAACATACCCCTTGGCTGCATACAATACAGCAGATGGCCGTATGGTGACCCTTAAACACTTCATTTGCACATCAGAGTAAGTGTAATGGGTTGATTTTATTTATGTTGTCATATCAAATATGTGTGCACGTTTCAAGTAGATATTGAAACAATTACTTAACAGCTGTATGGCCAGGAATCCTGTCTTATTTATTTATTGTAATGTTTATTTAACAGGGACGATTGCCACAGAAAATGGGAAAATGTGATGCATACTTACTCTCCTTTCTTCTCCTCCTTTCCTCATCTACCTCTTCTTAAAATAATAATGACAATCAAAGATTATTTATTGAAATTTCCACTGAACTAAATATCTGTTTATTGCTTTGGCAGAAGAATATTGAAGCAAACCTATGCAAGTAAGCTCATCAACTATTAATAACCTGTCTCAATTTCTTTTCTTTCTGTCTCTACAGCTGAGGAAACACACACCAAACAACAATGGCGGTCCATTTAAGAGTCATTTTAGAAGAACACAACATTCAAAAGCTGAAACTTCCAACAGGAATTCCAAATACAGTGGAAAATCTTGTTTCCATAGTTACTGAAACTTTTCAATTGCATGGGGAAATTGGACTACTATACCAAGACAAACACTTTGACAATGAGTTTTTCAGTGTCACCTCAACTGCTGACTTGTATGACAAGGCCACTGTTAAAGTGATCCTAAAAGAGCCGACGATAACCCTTGACCTACACCCAGTACTTGAATCATCTACATTGAGTTCAGTGAGCACCTATCCTGCAAGTACTACTGAAACGGACATCTGCCCTGCAGATCATGATGCATCCTCAGAGGTGTCAAACTTCATGTCGCTCTGCTGCATGGCCAGTGCCATTCCAAGTACCGGAGTTTTCCCGAGACATAGAACTCATCCTCGCAGAGGCAAACAACTCATATGATGCCACTGGAAGACACTTCATGGATGCCAGTGTTAAATCAGCAATAATGCAAGAGCTTGCAAAAGTAATTTTTTCTTACACTTACTCAACCAATGAGCAAATCCTCTCAGTGGCTGAAGCCTTGGTTTCTAAGTTTCCGTGTCTTAGGGAGCCGGGATCATTTGCAGGCTTATATGGATGGCAGCAGCGCATAAAAAACAAGATGCATAATTACCGTGCCAAGCTAAGATCTCGAAAATATTCTTACCCGGAAATTGAAATCAACACCTTAAAAAGGAAGCATCCAGGTGATGCAGTGCCTTCGAAAAATATAAAAAAGCCCAAAAAAGCAGAGGTTAATTACCTCCCTCCGCACCCTACTGGTGAAAGCCAAGAGACTCTGGAGAAAGAGAGGCTTGAATTAATTTGTGAAATTACAAAGAAAAACAATGCAAAGATAATTGCAGATAAAATGAATAAAACTTTCTCTAGCCGAAGAGTTGAAGTGGTCAGCCTCAGCCCCTCTGTGGGTGTGTTTAAAGACAGGTGGCCAGCATTATTCACTGAGGCTCAGGTGAGAATGTCTTGTAATTTTTTCTTCCCACTAGGATACATTCATGTGATTACTATGAGAGCTGGTCTTTAATTTAAAATGTAATTTTTGGTCCATTTACTTCCTAGATCAAGGAGGAGTTTAGACGCATCACAACAGTTTCCTTGGAGGAGACATTCATGCGGAAGCTTGATGAGTACACACCTGGGGCCTCATGTATAAAACTTTGCGTAGATTTCATCCTTAAAGTGTGCGTACGCACATAAGGCAGAATTTGCGTACGCACAAAAGTTTTCAGATTTATAAAACCGTACGTACGCCAGAACCTGCGCAAGGTTCACTTTATAAATCACATTTATCTGGATATTGTGCGCAGGTGCACGTGCTTATAGCTTACCCCAATCTCCTCCCGAAATAACCATATTTGGAGGTTAAGACCGCCTATTTTGAATATGTATGATCTCCCTGTATATTAATACGACCGATAATTGTCATTGATCTGTTTGGCTAAAAATGGAAGAACAGAAACGAAAAGCAAAAAAAATAAACTTCACCGACTACGAGATGGAGGTACTGCTGTCTGAGGTGGAGGGCCGAAAAAATAAATTATTTGGTGGGCTCTCTGCGGGCATTTCAAATAAAAGAAAGATATTAGAATGGGAGCAAGTAACAGAAGCAGTCAATGCTGTTACCTCAGAGCCTCGCACAGTCCAAGAGACAAAAAAAAATGGTCTGACTTAAAAGTAGTCGTAAAAAAAAGAATATGTGCACACAGGCGCAGTGTCGTAACAACTGGTGGTGGTCAAGGAATCACTGACCTCTCAGCCTTTGATGCAAGGGTGGGTGCGATTATAGGGGAAACAGGATTAAGTGGAGTTCTTTCAGAATTCCAAGGTGATACGGATGTGATTTGCGGTGACGATGGTAAGTAATTGATTTATGTACACATTATATACGTTTTTGTCTGTTTAAAATTCTGCTTTTTTATTGTGGATAATTTAAATCAACCAATTCAAATTCCGTGGAAGTGGAAAGTCCTAAAATATCCAAGTGACAAATCTAGCAATAGATGCAGCTGCCCTTAAGATATACGTTTATTAAAATAGTCGATTTTCCTGTTTATTCATATGCAAAAAATGTAACTTAAAAAGACAAAAGCAAGTCATCAAGTGCACATTTTATTTCACACATTTACAGATAGGCAATACAACCTTTATTTAATTAAACTTTTTTTAATGATTAAAGGAAAAGTAAATCCTGGAATGCCTTCAAGCCCGGTGAGTGGTCCAAGTGGGTTAGACAAGGGATGTAGGCTTAGATCCTACGTGCCACCGCCGCCGCCATCCTGTGTGCCTCCACCACCATCCTGTGTGCCACCACCGGCATCTTGTGTGCCTCCACCAACGTCCAGTGTGCCGCCATCATCAAATGCCCAAGCAACCCCATCCTGTGCGCAATCCAGTGCATCATCATCATCATCATCATCATCCTTTGTGCCACCACCGAGCGCTGGTAACTCAAGGCGTGTACTGACGGAAGAAGTCATGCAGACCCAACGTCACATGGTTCATGCTGTTAATGCGGTGTGTTCCGAACTGAAAGAAATAAAAACTATTTTGTCAGAAATAAGTGGTTCACTTAAAGAACTTGTGAAAAAATAAAAAGTTTGAATTCACTTGCCTTTTTACATTCCATTTATTACATTTATACGCCGCTGTATTGCCATAGCATTATGCACTGCATTAGGAGGGCCAGGGTCGGGTCCATTATCTTCAGTATGGGCGTTCGATGGAACAGGTATACCATTCTTTTGAGCAATGTTGTGCAACACTGCGCAAGCCACCACAATGCAGCAAACCTTTGTAGGGCTGTACAATACTGTGCCACCAGACGTATCCAAGCACCTCCAACGTCCTTTTAGCAGACCAATAGTGCGTTCGACCACTGAACGCGTCCGGCAATGCTTCTCGTTATAACGCCGTTCTTGTTCGGTTTGGGGTCTAGACTAGTTAATGGAGTTAGCAGCCACGTTCTAAGGGGATAACCACTGTCTCCTGAGAGGTAAAACATTTACAATTTTTTTTTAAAGAAAATATAACAAAACAATGAATGTAAATGGGACAATTAATATAACATTTCAAGTGCTAGGCAGAGGTAACAATTATAAACAATATTATAAGAATACTTTAAAGAAAGTACATGCTTGTAAAATAGCCTACAGATAGCTTTTTGTTTTTTCCAGGGCAATATTGATTCAATATAACATTTCACTTAATTTTTAAATGCTATAAAACATGTTTTGTTTCCTGAAAATTTGCATTGATTAATGTGAAATTTTGCTTTAAAAAATATTAAAATAAGTGTGGGTTTGTTTATCATTGGAGATTATAATTATACCTAAAAGAAAAAAACATTTTAAAAGGTATGCTTTAAACACATTTGCATCATTAGTCAATTACAATTACATGCGCATTCCTGCCGACTTACCAAGAAGCCATCCATCACGCACAGCTCCTGTTTGCAGTCTGTTCCCTACACTGCTGTTGGACAAAATGTAGGAATCATGAGTTGACCCAGGCCATCTCGCAACTACATTTGTCAGAGACATATGCGCATCACATATGATCTGCACGTTCAAAGAATGAAAATGTTTTCGGTTAACAAAAGCAAATTCATTCTCAGATGGTGCCTTTATTGCAACATGAGTGCAGTCAATAGCACCGATTACATTGGCAAAACCGGTGATTGCTGCAAATTGCATTTTGATGTTGGCCTGTTCAGCTTGCGAGTAAGGAAAACGGATGTATCGGGGTGCCATCCCCACTATGGCATCCCATACATATGGCATGACACGGCTCAGGGATGACTGCGACATACCCGATCGGTCTGCCAACTCTCGCTGGAAAGTACCAGTGGCCAAGTGGCCTAATGTGGTCAATACTTGTACAGGAACACACAGCGCGTGGTTTCTCCGCGAGGGTCTTTCCAATACTGGCCGTAAATCAGAACACAATTCCAAGAGGATGGCTCTTGGGAATCGAAATCGGCTCATGAGCCAATCATCATCATGAGCAAGGAAATCTTCACGGTCTCTGAAAACACGCTCCCTCCGTAGAGCGTCATTAGCAAGGTCTTCTAACAGCGCTAGAGCATCCATTATGATGATATGTTATATACGCACACACCTTTTTATAGCCCATTCATTAAAAAAAAATTAGTAAATTCAAAGTATTTGCACCTGGTTAAGAATGCTGATAATGATAATTCAGGTTGATGCAATTTGATTTATTGGGTGATGTAATAGGATAATTTAGAAGTTTTTCATTTTAAATAATTATTGCTATTTGGGCCAGTTGGTGTCGCCAAAACACATACTCTTCTAAAAGAGTGCGTACGCACGGTCAAGAGCATCCTTAGGGTGCGCACTTATTTACGCCAAGTTTATTTTTTATAAATCCAGATATGTGCGTGGAAAAATGCGTACGCATATTTCTATGCCCATTTTGTGCGTACGCAACGTTTATACATCCCCAGGTCTTTTGGAGCAGCTGGTTGCAAGATGCGTCCTCTGCTGGACACTTTAAATGACGTATGTTATTTTATTTTTTCCCAAATATGTAATTATTGATATGAGTGAATTAAAAGTAAAGTAATTTGTAAACAATTGCTTCGTTGTGCGCAAAGTTGAGCTCCTTACCAACTTAAACCTTTTAACATCAATGTGTGAATTCGGTCTTATACATACATTTTCTTTACTGCTTTGTCCGTTCGGGTCACAAGATTTTTGAGCCAACCCAGCATTTATCAGGCGAAGGGGCAGGGTTCACTCTGGACAGGTCGCCGGTCTGTTGCAGGGCCGGAATTCGGTCTTAGTATATGTAAATCACTCCCCACTCCGCTAACAGTCTTATCACTAAATTGTATCTCCCTACAGACACAGAACATTGAGAAAAAAAGAGATGCTGTTGTCTCCTGCCTCATTAACTACCTCGGTGAAAGACAAGAAGATCTTTTCCATGACTGCCAGGTATGTCATATTGATAACAGATTTTTGATTAACTCAAGGGATCCTCCTCTCCTCTCGTATCCACCTTCTCCTTTTGCCTTCCACTCCCCCTCTGCTCTCCTTTTAGATAAACTGAAATATATTGAAACAGCATCTTAAATAAAATAAAAATGTGTATGCTTTTTGTTTGTTTCTTTTTAACATGTAGGAATGTGAGGACTACACAGACAAAACGATGAAGGTGATTGTGAAGCACAATGTCATGGCTGTCTATTGTGATCGAGGGAAACCAAGTGATGGAAGGATGTGGAAGCCGAACAAAGGCATGCATACTGCTGATGGGACTCATTTATGCAATCAACATCGAATATCCAAAGGAGCTGAAGAACACGTTTGAAGCTTTTCAGAAACTTTTTTTGGAAATTGACGGGGCAAAACTACTGAAAAAGGTCCACAGCCTCAAAAATAAGCTCATGCAGTAGACACACATTTCCCCTCTTGTTCGAAGAGGATCTTTTGTCTGGACAAACTTTTAATGGAGTTGTAATGGAGTGTAGTTTTATATTTTTCTTCTTTTCCCTTATTTGCTCCACACACAGACACAGATCCATCCACTCTCTCTCAGCCCACTCCATTGCTCTGGGATTTCCCCCAGATTGACAGAAAAGAATACCAATAGAAAGTGGCCTGAAGAATTTTGATCTCTCCTTCTACCCTCTTTCCCTCCCCATTTGTTTGTTTCTTTTATTCTCATCCTATCTTTGAGAGTGAGAGCAAGCTCAAAAATGAAATAATGTTGGTGTTCTGTTTTAACTTTATCCAGATATTTGATACTGTACATGCACAGAAACAACCATGTGGCGTTTGTGTGTGTGCTTTTGATTTTTAAAATAGAATAAGTGGCATGTGTTGTTTGCAGTAGCCAATTATCCAGAAACAACATTTGAAACTGTTATCTTAGTGAGTTATAAAACAGTCAATTCGTTCATTGTTGTGTGAAGCTGTTGTACTTTATTTAGCACTTTATTCTGTGTTTTTTGATAATTTGGTGCATCATTGCTGCATATAAACAAGGCTGTTCGGTTATTTGTTATATGAATGTACCTGGACCACAGATTTGGTCAGTCACTGTTGTGTAAATCTGAAGAGACACAAAGAGTTAAGTCTAAGAGTTTAGATACAAGAAAATCTTAATGTGATTGGACATCCAGCACTGCTCTGGTCTCCTCACTTCTCCTTTCATTTTCTCTTCTCTGCGCCCTTCTCACTTCTCTTTTCCGCTCTGATCTGGATGTCCTAAAACAGGGATATGTTTTATTATCCAACATTATTGAAACAACATTTGATAGATCAGTGAGTTATAAAACAGGTTCATTACTTGAAATGTTGTGTAAAGCTGTTGTGCTGCACTATATTTTGAGTGTTTCATAGGATTTTTTGGATTAAAAACATTGATTTGATGAACCATCTGAATGTCTTTATTGTGGGGGGTACATTTTACCTTCTCTGAATAAGTCATTGTTATTAACTGATATTAATTAACTTTGATTTGAAGAGATAATTTTTACCTAATTTTAATGAGTAAGTAGCTGTTGAATATATACATAAATGTGAGGTATTGTTACCCAATTTTATGCATGTATTTAATAGCCTTTTACTTCAGATAGTTTATACTCAATATATGGGATTAAATCTACCCCACCAAAGTTGATGCAAATTGTTACCTCACATTTATTGGGTAAATTCTAGTGTAAGACACCCAAATCCACCCCTGGTCCACGATCATTCTCACACCTGTCTCTCACCACAGTCCATCACCAGTGTCTGTCATGCACAGCCTGCACACTACCATTATTATTATTATTATGGATTATATATATTATTTCTGTTCTGTTAGAGATATGCCATTCACAACATAATCATTACGCCATATCAAGCTCAAATAATTGTCTTGCTTAACAGTTTCCCTGATTTGATACTGTTCACAATGTGGCATTGTCTCTCCTACCTTTGTGCATTGTTAAAATGTCCTGAATATTTGTATTATTTGATTATGCCTTAAGTTTATTATTTAAAAGTCGAATACACCTAAAGTGTAAACTCTCATGGTCAGCTTTGGGTCTTGTGCAGTAATATGATGAGCAGGTGTTCAGTGTCATCACCTTACTTTATTTTGAAATGCTATATTGACCTAGATTCACCTAGGTTTAAAACTTGTTTAATAAATTAATTGGGAAAGAACTAATTATTCAGTGTCGTAAATGTTGTGAGGCTGCATAGCATCTGGTCAGATGAACATCTGTGTAGTATGTTTTCTCCTGAGGTTTCTACCATAGTTAAATATCTAAAAAGTATTGTCTTTGTAATCTTTATCAATAGATATTGAAAGCATTATTTTTTTTAATGGTGCTTTTAAACAAAATGTTAAATGTAATATGCGAGGTAAGCCATGGCTGGGTGTATATTACACAATTTTAATATTTGCCATGGAGGTAAAGAACTACATGAACTGAAGCCTAATTAAAAAGATCAGGGGTGCCCAATTCTGTTCCTGGTGTGAGTTGAAATCCAACACTGATGTAACACCCCTTTCTGTAATTACTGAACCAGCCATTTATGATCTTCAGGAGCACTTGTTAGTGTTTAAGAAGGGTTGGAGCTGAAGTTTGCAGGAAGTTGTATAGTTATATAGACAGGTAAGTCTTGGGTGTAATTTTTTAATTTTACCTTGAAAAGGTAAGTGATTGCTCTTAATCTGTAAATTAATTAGAGGTAGGATGTACTGTAATTTCATTAAAAACTGTATAGATAGAACATGTCTGTGTAAAACAATGGCGAATTTTTACGTCTCAAGTTTAACATTAAAATATGTTATTGTCAGTCCAAAAATAATTTTATGCATTTGAAACATTAAGTAATGCAATATTATTTTGAGAAATTAGTACAGTACACTGTTGAAGTACAAAAATAACTTTATTTGGAGTAATGTGCTCCATGTGTTCTAAATTCCCTATGTATCTTTATAGGGAAGGACCTTTATTAAGGACTTTTATTATGAATGCATGCCGTTAGTTGACGTTGGTTTCCGCTAATCCGCTTTACTTTCACTTTCCCAGTCGTGTGCTCCGTTATTTCTTTAGGTGTTATTGTGCGTGATTGAATGTAAGTTTACTTAATCATTCCTGATTATAAGCCAATGATGTTTATTTCATTGTTGTGTTGAAATATTAATCTTGTGCAATCGAACATTATATCGTTTCTGTTGTTGTTATATTTAAGATAAATGGTGATTCAAATGCGTATGCTTGCTACTGTTAATCCTCTCCTCGTCATGTTGATTCATGTATAATGTATCAGTAGCAGGTTGTTATTCACATGTTTGTAATTTACATTCAGCAGATGCAAACTGATGTTTACTTTATTCTGTTTATTTCAGAGAGACCACATTTAACACTTTGTGAACATAAGTTGTACAATATCCGATCCAGTTGCAGCAATGTTGTACCATCTGCTGTGAGCAGTTAAATACAGATAAACAGTTGAAGAGTGCCCTGTCTCCTGTCGCACTTTTTACACGAGTCCCGTGGTGGATTAGTATCAATACCCCTACCGATCTATTAGTCCCGTTCATTTGGTCCTTCGAGCCGGATACTATATTCACTGCGGTGATATGGAGCAACAGAGCCAGCTTCATTCCCCGGATACTACGCACGCTGTTCGCACACAGACGAGAGCACGCCAGCTTTCCACACGTCTGCAAGCTTATGATGTAGCCTTGCCGAAGTCTCTTATACCAGACCCTGTGCCTCACGACAGTTCGTACCACCTATCAAGGATGGATTCTCCAGCAGCACCGTTGAACCTCAGTGGACAGGCCGAGCCAGTCTCGACTGTGGAGCAGCTGCCCATGGATGATCTATCGCTGGTGCAGTATGGAGAAGTTTACGCTGTGAGTCATCAGGTGGATATTGAGAGATCTGCCAGTCTTCCTAGATTTTCAGTAGCTCCTCCAGGGTATCACAGCCCATCAGAGTGTGATTCATTCAGCAGTGGTGCTGCATCGCCCACGTTCCAGGTAGATGTACTAGCCAGAGCTATTTCACCACCTGTGGTCAGACCGAAGGCTACTGCAGTTTCATCTGTAGCGCTTCCGCCTTTAGGCCAGTCATTTCTCGCTCAGACGACCCACATTGATGTTTCTCAGCAGTCAGCTTTGTGGCACGGGACACGAGCTACCACCCCTGCTGCACATTGTTCTATTTCGCCATACCATGGTGTTCCCCCCTTATCTGTTCCACAGGTAACGCGACAACAGGCAGCTCTGTTTAGCACAGCAGATCCAGCATGTCAGGTGACCTCATCACTGCCACATACTGTTACATCAGTGCAGCTGCCTTTGACCACTACGACATACAGGCCCCTAGTGCCCCCTGTATATCAGTTACAGGCTCACGCACTAAGCCAATCTACACAGCAGTCGTTTGCTGCGTCTGACCCGTATCGCCCTCCACTATTGAATGATGGGCATTATCCGGTTCGGCCTCCCGTTCACACTCCTGTGCAGCCTTGGTATCACCCTTTAGTGGTTCACCAGCCACCCCCTCCTCTTCCAGTTTACCAACCTAGGCCTGCTACACCCCCACTACAACCAGTTCCTATGCCAGCCTTGCCTAAGCTCGTGAACGACAGCGAGAGGGAGTTTACAGACCTGAAGATGGCCCTGGATAATCTTCTCAATCCTCACACAGAGCTCACTGAGCACTATAAGTACAGAGTACTGATGGAGCAGTTGGTTCTGGAGGAAGCTAGATTGATTGCCCAAGCCTGCCGGCATCATCCTGCGCCCTATATGACAGCGATGATAGCGTTGCAACGTCAGTATGGCCAGCCGCATCAACTGGCACAAAGCGAGATCGCAGCCCTGCTGAATTCACCTGATATCAGAGTTGGGGATGCGAAGGCCTTTCAGAGTTTTGCACTCAATGTTGACTTGCTAGTCGGTATGCTGATGTCACTCGAGGGTCCACAGGGGCGAGAGCTCTCCTGTACGGGGCATGTTGACAGATTACTCAGTAAATTGCCCAAACACTACCGAGACAGCTTTATAGAGCACTTACAGTTGCGAGGCCGATTGCACACTGACAGCCTTAACCCATATAACCTGCATGATCTTGCTGACTGGTTGAAGTTTAAGGCGGAAGCGCAGCGTTTATCGACCAAGATGGTGCAGCGCTATCAGACTGAGAGAGTACAGATCTCACGGAAGGATCGCCAAGCTGTTCCTAAACCGCAGATTCGATCCACTGCCGTCTATCATGGCAGTGATCAGCACACAGAAGCTAGCACAGGGCAGTCTGTCCGTATCAGTGCAACTCACGCTCAGTCATCAGCTGGGAGACTGAAACGTTTGTGTCTGTTCTGTAAGAGTCAGGAGCATTACCTGTCACAGTGTAACAAAATCACTGAGTGCTCACCTGATCAGATTCTAAAGTGGGTAAAGGATGGCAAAAGATGCTGGAAATGTGGGCGCACAAGTCATAAATGGGAGGAATGTACGTTGAGGAAGCCCTGCAAGGACTGTGGTAACATACATCTCGGAGTCCTGCATTCCATTGCCCAGGATGGTCCTAACAGTGTGCTGCTGACAACATCTCATGAGCGAGCATATTTTACTTCTCCTAGTTTGACAGGACGTGTGTACCTGAAAGTAGTTCCAGTGCTGCTATGGAGAGGCAAGAGGTCGGTTTCGACCTATGCTATCCTGGACGATGGAGCTCAGCGGAGTATCATCCTTCCTGCAGCAGTCCAGCAGCTAGGAATTCAGGGAAGGGAGGAGATTATGGCCCTTCGCACCATCCGACATGACATCACAGACTGAAGGGGCAGTCAATTGACCTGCTGCTTTCCCCGCAGTCAAGGCCAGAGGAGAAGCACAGTCTTACGGGTGTTTTCACCGCTCCTCTCCTCACGTTAACCGAGCAAACCTACCCCGTCAAGAGGCTCCAGCGATGTTATCACCATCTCAGAGGGATCCCCATTCCATCTTTCGATAGGGTCCAACCCCTAATTTTAATCGGGTCCGATTATCCGACTCTGATTACCCCTAAGGAGCCCATCAGATTGGGACCAGCGGGCGGACCCGTCGCTGTACGCACGCAGCTTGGTTGGGTCCTCCAGGGACCAGATGGATTGCTCCCACATCAGGTATCCTCCCCACAGTGTTTGTTCACTTCTCTTACACCACTACGAGACCCCATTTATCAACATGTCGAGCGACTCTGGCAGCTTGATGTCCTTCCATTTCGCAGCGAGAAAGTGATAATTCGGTCTAAACAGGATCAGATGGCTGCAGACATGTTGGAGACCAGGACGCGACGAGTAGACGTTGACGGAGTCTGGCGCTATGCTACTCCACTCCTTCGTGCTCCAGACGCTCCACCGCTGAAGGGGACGATGGAATCCGTTCTGTCCAGCCTCAGGAATACTGAGAAGCGCCTGAGCAGAGACCCTGAGAGGGCTAAGGTGTACGACGCTGAAATACAGAAGCTCCTTGATTCAGGGTATGTTGTCAAGGTACTACCAGAAGGCCAACACGTAGACGAGGAGTCGTGGTTCATACCACACCATCTCGTGCAGCATAACGGCAAATACAGGCTTGTTTTCAATTGTTCCTTCGCATACCAAGGTGTCTCCCTTAACCAGCAGTTGCTACCAGGTCCTACCCTCGGTGCCTCACTGCTAGGAGTCCTACTCCGGTTCCGGCAGTATGCAGTCGCCATTAGTGGGGATATCCGTGGTATGTTCCACCAAGTGAGACTCCTACCAGAGGACAGACCCCTTCTGAGGTTCATTTGGAGGAACATGCGCCGCCAGGACCCACCGGACATCTACGAATGGCAAGTCTTGCCTTTCGGCACGACCTGTAGCCCCTGCTGCGCTACCTTTGCGCTGCAGATGCACGTTCGCTGCCAGCAGGTCGGGAATGAGGATGTGTTGCAGTCCATAGAGCGAAGCTTCTACGTGGACAACTGCCTACAGAGCCTACCCACTGTTGAGGAGGCCAAGCAACTAATCGACAAGATAAGGCATCTCTTAGCCTCTGGGGGCTTCGAGATCAGGCAGTGGGCCACGAATGTCCCCTCCGTTGTCCAGCACCTACCAATTAAGGCCCGTTCAGAGAATATCGAACTGTGGTTACAGCAAAACCATTCGGACCCGCTGGAGCCGGCTCTTGGCTTAATGTGGCACTGCCTAGAAGACAGCCTGGGCTACAGGCATCGTGCATTAGCAGAGCATCATCCGACCATGAGGTATATCTATAAGGTCTTAGCAACGCAATATGATCCCTTAGGATTCTCCATTCCCTTCACCACCCGAGCCAAGGTTCTTGTCCAGAGGCTCTGGACCAGACCGAGGGATTGGGACGATCCGAATCTTCCTGCAGACCTGCTGGAGAAATGGAATACGTGGGAGAAGGAGTTACCTGGTCTCTGTAAGCTCCGACTTCCTAGGTGCTATCTTCCTGTCGATTTTGATGTGGAGGAATCAAGATTCAGCCTACATGTTTTCGGTGATGCTTCGGAGGTTGCTTATGGATCAGTGGCTTACCTCCGTGCCGAGAAGCAGGGTAAGATCCACACTGCCTTCGTTATGGCTCGCTCTAGGGTGGCCCCCAAGCGGCAGCTGTCGATGCCACGCCTCGAGCTGTGTGCAGCACTGACCAGCGCCCAGCTTGCACAGTTCCTCAAACAGGAATTGACCATTGCCATAGAGACGGTGACGTTATGGACCGACTCGACTACAGTACTCACCTGGATCCAGTCCGAGTCCTGTAGGTACAAGGTGTTCGTCGGGACGAGGGTGGCGGAAATACAAGAGTTGACCGAGCTCCACTCTTGGCGGTATGTTGATTCTTCGAATAACCCGGCGGACGACATTACCAGAGGGAGGACGCTCATGGAGCTGGCGAACTCTGACATGTGGATTCGAGGCCCAGGATTCCTCCGCGAACCACCAGACCGATGGCCAGCCAAGCCCCTTGGAGAGGCCCAAGAGGATACCTCAGAGACAAGGAAAGCTGTCTTCTGTGGATTAGTTGCAGATCATCGCAATCTAGACATGCTTGATTCAGCTCAGTACGCTTCTTGGAGTGCCTTGGTCGACGCGACCCACCAGTCTCTCTATGGGGTGGCCGCCCAAGATCTGAATAAAGAATCCTTAGATTACAAGCATGCGGAAGCGCTCATCTTGAGCCAATGTCAAAAGGATTCCTTCCCAGAGGAGTTCAAGGCTTTAAAGTCAGGGAACCAGATGCCCACAGCCAGCCGTCTAAACACGCTTGCGCCTGAGTTCGACACCGAGTTTAGCCTGATTCGTGTGGGAGGTAGGCTACGGCAATTGGATAGCTTCAGCGAAGCCGAGATACATCCAGTGGTTCTAGATTCCCACCATCAGGTGACCAGACTCATTATAAAGCACTTTGACGAGCGTCTACTCCATCCAGGACCTGATAGGGTCTTTGCAGAGCTACGTCGCCATTTCTGGGTTCTAAAGGGCAGGCAGGCCATCAAACGACACCAGAGAGAGTGCGTAGAGTGCCAAAAGTGGAGAGCTAAGCCGACTCTACCTATTATGGCTGAATTACCCTCAGCTCGTCTGCGAATATATAAACCCCCCTTCTTCTCCACCGGAGTTGATTGCTTCGGGCCCTTCATGGTCAAGATTGGCCGTCGCCAGGAGAAACGATGGGGTGTCATCTTCAAGTGCCTGACGACCAGATGCGTTCACCTCGACTTGCTCAACAGCATCGACACCGATGCATTCTTACTGGCATTAAGACGCTTCATAGCACGTAGAGGAACCCCGTCTGAGATCTTTTCGGATCAGGGGACTAACTTTCGGGGAGCCGAAACCGAACTGAGAGAAGCTTTCAAGGAGATGGAGCCCAGACTGCAGGAGCAGCTGGCTAGCTACCAGATCACCTTTAAGATGAATCCTCCCGCCGCACCCCACTTCGGAGGCGCATGGGAAAGGGAGATCCGATCAGTAAAGTCTGCACTGCGAGTAGTAATCGGGAGCCAGTCTGTGCCTGAGGATGTCCTGCAGACTGTACTGATCGAAGTAGAAGGTATCCTGAACAGCAAGCCCTTAGGATACGTTTCATCCGACGTGGCGGACTTAGATCCGGTTACCCCCAATATGCTTCTCATGGGGCGGCGAGACGCCTCACTTCCCCAGGTGATATACACCCCTGAGCCCTTGTCCAGGCGTCGTTGGCGTCATTCCCAGACTATCGTCGATCACTTCTGGTCTTACTTCACAAGACATTACCTCCCAGATCTTCAGACTCGCCAGAAGTGGCAGCGGGTAACGCCAGATCTAACTGAAAACACAGTGGTCATGATAATCGACCCGCAGCTTCCCAGAGCCCAATGGCCAGTTGGTCGAGTTGTCAAACTGGTCCCCAGCGCTGACGGACACATTAGGTCAGCTCAAGTACAGATCAATGATCGCCTATACTTACGACCTGTGGCCAAACTTGTCAGACTTCCAGCACTTCCGGATGGAGGTGACACTGACCCCAACGACTAGGGAATTTCCTTTTAGACATATTAGCTATGCTAATCTGGGGGCGGCTGTTCTAAATTCCCTATGTATCTTTATAGGGAAGGACCTTTATTAAGGACTTTTATTATGAATGCATGCCGTTAGTTGACGTTGGTTTCCGCTAATCCGCTTTACTTTCACTTTCCCAGTCGTGTGCTCCGTTATTTCTTTAGGTGTTATTGTGCGTGATTGAATGTAAGTTTACTTAATCATTCCTGATTATAAGCCAATGATGTTTATTTCATTGTTGTGTTGAAATATTAATCTTGTGCAATCGAACATTATATCGTTTCTGTTGTTGTTATATTTAAGATAAATGGTGATTCAAATGCGTATGCTTGCTACTGTTAATCCTCTCCTCGTCATGTTGATTCATGTATAATGTATCAGTAGCAGGTTGTTATTCACATGTTTGTAATTTACATTCAGCAGATGCAAACTGATGTTTACTTTATTCTGTTTATTTCAGAGAGACCACATTTAACACTTTGTGAACATAAGTTGTACAATATCCGATCCAGTTGCAGCAATGTTGTACCATCTGCTGTGAGCAGTTAAATACAGATAAACAGTTGAAGAGTGCCCTGTCTCCTGTCGCACTTTTTACACGAGTCCCGTGGTGGATTAGTATCAATACCCCTACCGATCTATTAGTCCCGTTCACCATGTCAGATATTATATGTGTACATTTATTCGTTAATCCAATCACCAAGCTTGTAATGTTGAACACTTTTAAGTCTAATATGCTCTCTACAAAATAACTTGTATAGGTATGTAAGATCAAATTGATCTCTGAAGGATCAAACTAACAGAGACAGTAGAACAAACAGAGTTAGAAGTGCATGATGTATTACGTGGTTAAAAGTTCCTGTTTTTCTTTGTGTATTGTGCTGGTCTCATTTGTTTCCCCTAAAGATTGTAAGTCATATTTTGCCTGATCATTTAAAGTAATATTAATGTCCATGTAAAGCACAGTGTTATTCTGCAAGTAAAGAAAAAAAAAGTGTTGGTGCCTCATTGTAAATATTAATATAAGACAGAAATTGGGATATGGATCCATTATCTACAAAATAATGTAATGTTTAAACATGTTAAACGTTCTTGTAGAAAGAAAAGCAATTATCAAAGAATATGGATTTTAAATTATCGCTATTTCTTAACGTATTTCCCTATAAATTAATTAAGCTGCAGCTTCCTGTCGCACATATCCGGCATATTCCTTGTGAAAAAGAAATATGCCGGATATGTGCTTTATTTTTGTATTGATTTTCATGAGGTTCTACAAGTCATCTGTTACAGAACGGAGGACACAAACGGTTAGCAGGTTCAGGTGAGTTTATTGAATGACTGAATGGTTGAGAGGTAAGCAGTGGTGATGAACCCGGGGCTGATATTCTGGAATTGACTGCGGTTCTCTTGATCTTTTACTTGCAGGTTCTCACGGGGAATCCAGGAGTGATCGGTGGCCACACACCCACACTGCAGCCTTGGGACAGGAACACGGAGATCTTGGAGCAGACTTGGAACAGGATCCTGGGAACAGGTAATATACACAACGACAGGTAAGTAGTATCACAGCAATAGTGCAAAGGCTTGTGAGCGCTTTAGAAGTCCTCTTCTCAAGAACGAGACCGGACATCTAGTGCTGGGTGGTGTGTGGCTTTATGCTAGGCGGTAATGAGGGACGTGATGCAGGACAGGTGAGTGTGATTAGAACTCAGGTGAATGTGATCGTTGTGATTGGGAGGTGGCAGAGCCTGGCATGTCTGTAACAATTCGGGGTACGCACGATCTCTCCTCTGGGCTGTATCCCTCCCAGTCGATGAGGTATTCTAGATGACCGCCTCGGCGTCGGGAGTCCAATATCTCCTTGATCTGGTAGATGGTTCCTTCCTCAAGGATTAATGGGAGAGGGGGCTCTGCCGGAGGGCCAGGCTCTGTGGAGAGAGGAACAGAGGGGTGATAAGGCTTCAATAATGAGACGTGAAAGGTAGGGTGGATCTTGTACCGGGGAGGGAGCTGAAGTTGGTAGGTGACAGGGTTAAGTTGTTTGACAATGGGGAAGGGACCAACAAATCTGGGACTTAGTTTCTTGCAGGGTAGGCACATCCTGATGTCCCTCGTAGATAGCCAGACCTTCTGACCAGGATGGTAAACGGGAGCTTCTGATCTACGAAGGTCCGCGGTCATTCTGCGCCTACGCACTGCCCGCTGAAGGTGGTGGTGAGCGGCGTCCCAGACCCTCTCGCTCTCCCGGAACCAGAAATCCACAGAAGGCACATCCGAGGGGTCACCTGACCAGGGGAACATTGGTGGCTGATAACAGAGTATGCACTGAAATGGGGTTAAACCAGTGGTAGGCTGGCGAAGGGAGTTCTGGGCATACTCGGCCCAGCCAATGAACTGGTTCCAGGAGTTCTGGTGGCCATGGCAGAAGGTTCGGAGGAAACGGGCCACCTCCTGGATCTTCCGTTCTGTCTGCCCGTTAGTTTGGGGATGGTAGCCCGATGAGAGACTGACGGCCACACCTAGGAGTTTGAAAAAGGATCTCCACACTCGAGAAATAAACTGGGGTCCACGATCCGAGACAATGTCTTCCGGGATCCCAAAGTAACGGAAGACGTGGTTGAACAATAATTCTGCTGTAGTTAAGGCGGTGGGCAGATTTCTGAGCGGGAGTAGCCGGCAGGCCTTGGAGAATCTGTCGACAACGACTAGAATACAGGTGTTGCCGTCGGATGGAGGCAGATCCGTGACGAAGTCTACTCCTAGGTGCGACCAGGGGCGATTTGGAACGGGTAAAGGGAGGAGCTTGCCTGCTGGAAGTCGGCGAGGGTTCTTAGCCATGGCACAATCTGCACAACCTTGAACGAACCTCCAAACATCCCTGGCCATGTTGGGCCACCAGAAGCGGTCTCGAAGCAGCGAGAGGGTGTTGTTGGCCCCTGGGTGGCCAGTGCCCAGAGATGTGTGAGCAGAGTGAATTAGCAGGGTGCGTTGGGACCTGGGGATGTATTGTAGTTCCGGAGGACAGCCCAGCGGCGGATTCGTGGGAACATTGGTGGAGGGAGCTGATTCGATGTCCCATTGGATGGGGCAGACAAATATCTGCTTAGGGAGCACGGGTTCAGGGTTTTCAAGGTTATCCTCCTGGGTGTCAAATTGGCGTGAAAGGGCGTCAGCCTTTACGTTCTTGGATCCAGGGCGGTATGAGATGGAGAAGTTGAACCGTGTGAAGAAGAGTGCCCACCGGGCCTGATGGGGGTTTAGTCGTTTTGCTTCCCTGAGATATTGAAGGTTTTTGTGGTCGGTATAGACGGTGAATGGATGTTGGGCACCCTCCAACCAATGTCTCCACTCCTCTAGGGCTAGCTTGATGGCCAGAAGCTCCCTGTTGCCGATGTCATAGTTGCGCTCCGCCGGGCTGAGCTTACGGGAGAAGAAGGCACATGGATGGAGTCTGGATGGTGTCCCCTGCCGTTGGGATAGGACGGCGCCCACTCCTGACGTGGAGGCATCGACTTCTACAACGAACGGTTCCCTGGGGTCTGGGTGAATCAGGACTGGGGCCTTGGTGAATGCATCCTTTAATTCTCGGAAGGCTTGGGTGGCTGCTGGGGTCCAGATAAGGGCTTTAGGCTTTCCTTGGAGCAGGTTGGTGAGAGGGCTGGAAATGGTACTGTAGTTCTGAATGAACCGGCGGTAGAAGTTTGCAAACCCCAGGAAACGTTGGAGTCCCTTGATGGTATCAGCAGTGGGCCAATCCCAAATCGCCCTCACCTTCCCCTCGTCCATCTGGATACCACTGCTGCTGATGTTGTAGCCCAGAAACTGCACTGAGGGAAGATGAAAGGAGCATTTTTCCGCCTTGAGGAACAGATTATACTCCCTCAGGCGTTGGAGGACCTCCGCAACGTGGCGACGATGTTCGGCCATACTCCGAGAGTAGATAAGGATGTCGTCGATATACACCAATACAAACTTGTGAAGAAACTCCCGGAGCACCTCGTGCATAAAGTCCTGGAATACGGAGGGGGCGTTAGCTAGCCCATATGGCATGACGAGGTACTCATAGTGGCCAGTGGGTGTCACAAACGCGGTCTTCCATTCGTCCCCCACACGTATTCGGATTAGGTTGTAGGCGCTGCGGAGGTCCAGCTTGGTAAAGACAGTGGCACCTCGGAGATGTTCTAAAGCCGCTGGGACGAGGGGAAGTGGGTACCGGAACTTAACGGTAATTTGGTTAAGGGCTCGGTAGTCAATACAGGGCCGTAGCCCGCCGTCCTTCTTGGCTACGAAGAAGAAGCTCGATGAGGCAGGGGACGTGGAAGGGCGGATATAGCCTTGCTTGAGAGCCTCTTCAATGTACTCCTCCATGGCCTTCTGCTCAGGAATTGAAAGGGGATAGATGCGGCCGCGGGGCACTGACTCACCCGGATGGAGGTCTATGGCGCAATCCCTGGGACGGTGAGGTGGTAACTGTGAGGCTTTCTTGGGGCAAAAGACATCGTGGAAACTGCGGTAACAGGCAGGTATGTCTACCGATTTCTTTTCAGGGGGACTTTCAATAGACGTGGAATTCACTGCTAATCGGCCTGGTGGTGCAGAGGTTGGTCTGGGGACTTCCGGGAAGCATTGATCAAAGCAGGGAGTTCCCCATTTGAGTACCTCCCCACTTTGCCAGGAGATGGTGGGTTCATGCTGAAGGAACCACGGCCTGCCTAGAATGATGTCTACGGTGGAGCCCTCTAGGACTAATAGGCAGATATGTTCCGTTTGTAAGGCTCCCACTTGCAGTCGTATGGGCACGGACCTGTGACCAGTGACCGATTGGATCTGGTAACTCTGCGGTGTGGCGGTGGTGGTGAGGTGGAGCTGGCGGCAGAGGTTGCCCGAGATGAAGTTTCCTGCGGACCCGGTGTCGAGTAAGGCAGTGGCTGGAAGAGAGCATTTTGGGCCGGTGAGGAGAACCTTTATTGTCAGGGGTTTGATGTTTGAAATGTCTGTAGAGATCGCACTCACCCCCAGACGAGGTGGTCTTGTGGGACAGGTGGAGCAAAGATGTCCCCTTTCTCCGCAGTACAAGCAAAGGCCCTGGGCGAATCGGCGGGAACGTTCTTGGGCAGAGAGGCGGTAAGTATCGACCTGCATGGGTTCGTGGGTTACCTCCTGAGGACGCTGTTCGGCCAGGCGAAAGGGAAACGAGCTGCGGCGGCAAGAGTCGGAGGATAATTCAGCCAGACAAGAGGTCATTCGAGAGGCACAGCGGATTGAATGTTGGATGAGACTCTCCAAGCCGAGAGAGTCATCGAACGCAGCCAATTGCAGGCGAAGATGGGGTTCCAAACCTTGTCGATAGGCGGCGAGGAGAGCACACTCGTTCCATCCGCTGGCTGCCGCGAAAGTTCTGAACTGCAGGGCATACTCCTTGATGGGTAATGAACTCTAGCATAAGCTATAGAGCTGATCGCTGATCGAGGCGTCATAGACGGGCTTCCCAAAGACTTCCCGGAAATGTTGTATGAACGCCTGGGATGACTGAGTGACGTTACCGCCTTGTGCCCAGATGGTCTCCGCCCAACGAAGCGCCTGACCTCGGAGATGGGTGATAATGAAAGCGATCTTGGACTTCTCGGTAGGGTACAGGTGAGGCTGAAGTTCAAATGAGAGGGAACATTGCAAAAGGAACCCATTGCACTCCTCCGCCGAGCTGGAGTAGGGCGCTGGTTCGGCCATGGGGGTGGAGACCGTCGAAGGAGCGCTGATGCCAGAAGCGACCGCTGGAGCAGATGATGGTGCGGAGGTGAGGGTTTGTTTTAATAACTCCACCAATTCCTGGAAGGGGTCTGATGAACTCATGGTGGAGATGCCTGTTATGGTCCGGTCTTCTGTTACAGAACGGAGGACACAAACGGTTAGCAGGTTCAGGTGAGTTTATTGAATGACTGAATGGTTGAGAGGTAAGCAGTGGTGATGAACCCGGGGCTGATATTCAGGAATTGACTGCGGTTCTCTTGATCTTTTACTTGCAGGTTCTCACGGGGAATCCAGGAGTGATCGGTGGCCACACACCCACACTGCAGCCTTGGGACAGGAACACGGAGATCTTGGAGCAGACTTGGAACAGGATCCTGGGAACAGGTAATATACACAACGACAGGTAAGTAGTATCACAGCAATAGTGCAAAGGCTTGTGAGCGCTTTAGAAGTCCTCTTCTCAAGAATGAGACCGGACATCTAGTGCTGGGTGGTGTGTGGCTTTATGCTAGGCGGTAATGAGGGACGTGATGCAGGACAGGTGAGTGTGATTAGAACTCAGGTGAATGTGATCGTTGTGATTGGGAGGTGGCAGAGCCTGGCATGTCTGTAACATCATCGACCTGTAAACAATGCAGGGAAAAATGGTGAAAAAAATAATTGGGTTAATAATGCATATATTACATATTAAATAACATCAGAATCAGAATGAGATTTATTGGCCAAGTATGTTTACACATACAAGGAATTTGTTGTAGTGACAGAAGCTGCACAGTGCAACAGAGAGACAGCAACAGGACAGGACACAGGTAATAAAAACAAAACAACAAGAAATAGCCAATAACCAATGTACAAACCAGCCCAAAAAAAATAAAACATATATATAATATAGACAACAATGTATGTACAGGTCAAGTATGTGCAAATTAGAAATTATAAAAATAAAATAAGTGAGTGTGGTGAATGGATAATGAATTAGTTGTGTGTTCCACGTTTATTATTGAGTGTTCATGAGATGGATTGACTGAGGGAAGAAACTGTTCCTGTGTCTGGTCGTTCTGGTGCTCAGAGCTCTGTAGCATCGACCAGACGGTAACAATTCAAAGAGGGAGTGTGCTGGATGTGAGTGGTCCAGAGTGATTTTGCCAGCCCTTTTGCTCACTCTGGATGAGTACAGTTCTTGGAGAGTGGGGAGGGTTGTACCAATGATTCGCTCAGCAGTCCGGACCACCCTCCGTACATATTTACTTTAAAATGTTTTATTTAGTTAGAAAACATTAAGTATCCCAGAATGGTACAATAACACAGAAAATAAGAGCAAGCTGTAAATATTATAAAATAATGCTATCTTTCGACACTAATTTTGATCAAATAAAACACTGACTAAGCTACCAATAATAGGTTACACACCATGTGTTTGAAAATAACTGGGGAGAATAAAATTCACGGCTTATTTTGTCGAACTATCTATCTAAACTATCATTAAATACTAAAATAGGCTATTCGTGTGTTGGTGTAACTTATTAAAACCTGGTAATTTTCAGGAATCGCTTTAATAAAATTAATAACCTTACTCAAGTGTCCGATGTTGCTACTTGCTAGCAGTTTTATAATGTTGGAAATTATTACTGTACACACCGCTACAAAACAAATGTTCATCCAAACAGCAGGTGGCACTGTCTGAAAAAACGATAGTTCTGGGAGTGCAGGTCTGAGCGTGCAGTTGGGCCTCCGGGCCTGCAGCTTCACCCTACTCGATAGCTGTAATATCCTCGCTCCAGTGCAGCAGGTGGCAGTAACTTCAGCTCGCCCGAAACCCTCCAGAAAAACCCACGAAGAAAACAAAAACGAAAGTAAAACACAGATCGCAAGAGAAAGCGTTGCTCGTTGGATTTGATCCATGCCATGTCCTAGAAAACATTTTTATAGACACAACTTTAACACAGACGCTACTAATTTTAACTCTCGCGGACATTGTTTTTGTATATTTAATCCAATCCGTCTGAGAGATATGAGAATTAATTGATATCAAGCTACAGGCCTAAAGCACAGAACAATGAGCGTTTCATATTCTTATAAATGCTCTTCTTAGTGGACAAGACTGCAAGTAAGTTTTTAAAAAGGGGTTATTGAAAGCGAATTGTGTTTCTGGAGGTGTTTCTGTATTTCCGCTTCTGTTGTATGCTGTCGTTGCTGTGATGCGAAACCAAAAGTATCTTTAAACCAGCCATTTCTCATCAAGATCATTTAGTTATTCTACATGGCAGTGCATTTGTTTGTTACTCACTTTATTTTCTAGTGTTTTTTGTTGCTGTTGCTGCTAACTCAACATATTGATTGATCTGATTAATATCCATCATCTCCAGGTCATACTGAACAGCAGATTGTTGTCTCATTAGTGCTGATCAATGACAGTTTAGCTGCAGTATGTCAGAGGAGCGAGGAAAGATGAGTCTCTCACAGAAACAGAGGTAAGACTGAGTCTGCTTTCATCATTTTAAACACTGCTGGAGTTTCTCATGTTTGCTGTAAAAAACTAAACCTTCACAAACTTTACTTTATATTTACAAATGCTTTGCAGAACTTCATAACTTCCTCATTAAAAAATAACAAAAAATATTTAAAAATAGCCAGTAGATGATAAATATCTGAGAACTGAAAATCAACATCATCATTTACAATCTAATCCAATTTACAGTCTCTCTTCAGCACTGGGTATGTAGATAATTAAATTATTCCATAAGATACATATTATTCCTGTTTATTAAAATCAGGGATTTTGGTTTACACTTATTTTCAGACATTAAAACATGATTGCACACTTAATTCATATGGGGTCATATGATGTTTTTAAATGCTTACATTTTCCTTTAGTGTGTAATGTATCTGTTTGTGTAAGATCTTCAAAGTTACAAAGGTCATAGTCTCCTGCAAATATTTCTGTGAAGGACTGGAGAGAAAGTGTGTCGATATAAAACACAGATGGACCTCCTGTAGTAAAGTCTTCTCTCTTTGTGTCATTAGTGTAAGATCAGGATCACATGTGTCCAGCTCTGTGTCTGTGAAGAGTGACCGGTCAAAGGGTAAAGGACCAAACTTCAGTGAAGAAACAACATCACAAACCAAACGGTATTTGATGTGTTTCTTATTTCTGTTTACACACAGACTGTGTCAGAATGTGTATCAGTGAATAATTATTATAAAACTTATAGTTAAAAAATGTATCAAAGTATTCTTTTTCTCTTTTCTAAAAACGTTTACAAGATATTTTGGTCATATTTGTCCTAAAAACACAGTATTTTGATTTATTTTATTTACTATCAGGCTTCAGTATGACACATTAGATCCAGATTTACAGTCTCACAGGAACCACAAGAATTTTACAAACAGTCTCCTGCAGATCTTCCAGGTAATAAAACACATTTTCAAGAATATTTAATAATTATAAACAAATATGTTATTGAAATAAGAGTGTGACGGAGCTTTTATTTCTAATTTCTCTTTTTAAGAACCCATAAAATAAGAATGAAAACCTATTATTAATATTATTATTATTATTAATATTTACAGCTAATTAACGTTTGTCTCAGCTTTATTTATTATGAATATTTTTAATTACTGAATAAATAATTTTGACCAAATATAGATGAAGAGTTTTTTTTCTGTCATTGATTTTCTTTGTCTTTGTAGGATCTTGAGAGCAAAATAATCAAATTTCTGAAGAAAGAACTGGAAAAGTTTAAGAAAATATTACAAAAAGAGGACTTGCAAAACTTCGTAAAGGATTTTAATGAGAATAGATCCAGTATCAAAGAAGCAGCTCTTGATCTCACGCTCTACTTCCTGAGAGAGATGAAGCAAGATGAAGCTGCTGATACTCTAGAAGGTAAGAAACTCATGACCATCTGTCAGAGTGTCATTTATAAATGTAGGAGAGAAAATAAGATTAAAAATATCTGTATTTTTGTTTCTGTTTAGATGAGCTGTTCATCATTCATCAGCTAAAATGTAGCCTAAAGAAGAAGTATCAATGTGTGTTTGAAGGAATTGCAAAGCAAGGTGACTCCACACTTCTGAATAACATCTACACAGATCTCTATATCACTCAGGGTTGTAGTGAACAGGTCAATACTGAACATGAGGTAAGACAGATTGAAGTTACTTCCAGGCATCATGAATCACAGGAGATACAGGTTGAGTGCAAAAATTTATTTGAAGCACCTGAACAAGACAAGCAGATCAGAACTGTACTGACAAAAGGAGTTGCTGGCATCGGAAAATCAGTCTCTGTGCAGAAGTTTGTTCTGGATTGGGTCGAAGGAAAAGAAAATCATGATATCCGCTTCATATTTCCACTTCCATTTAGAGAGATGAACTTAAAGGAGCAAGAAAAACTAAGTTTGATGGACCTTATAACTCAGTTTTTCCCAGAGACAAAAGGACTGAACCTTACAAGAAGGAACCAAAACGTCCTGTTCATTCTTGATGGTTTGGATGAATTTCGTCTTCCTCTAAACTTCAATGGTAATGACACATGGTCTGATGTATCATCACCAGTCTCTCTGGATGTTCTCCTAACAAACCTCATCAAGGGAAATCTGCTTCCTTCTGCTCTCATCTGGATCACCACCAGACCAGCAGCTGCCAGTAAGATTCCTCCTGACTGTATCGACCGGCTGACAGAGATACGAGGATTCAATGATGCACAAAAGGAGGAGTATTTCAGAAAAAGATTCATGGATGAGAATCAGGCCAAAGAAATCATTGATCATGTTAAACAATCAAAGAGTCTCTTTATCATGTGCCACATCCCAGTCTTCTGCTGGATTTCAGCCACTGTTCTCCAGAACATTTTAGAGGAGAAAAGAAATAATGATGTGAAAAATAATCAGGATGAAGATGCCTCCAAAACACTGCAGGAATCAAATACTGAAGACACTCCCAAGACTCTGACACAAATGTACACACACTTCCTCAGATTTCAGATCCAGCAGAGCAGACGAAAGTATGATGGAGTATATACACCAGATGTTTCCTGGGATAAAGATGCCTTCTTTTCACTGGGGAAACTGGCATTTCATCAGCTGGAAAGAAACAATGTGATCTTCTATGACACAGATCTGGAAGCCTGTGGTATTGACGTCTATAAGGCATCGGTGTACTCAGGCATGTGTACCCAGATCTTTAAGGAGGAAATAGGGATCGTTTTGGGTACCATGTACTGCTTCGTTCACTTGAGCATTCAAGAGTTTATTGCAGCCCTTTATGCACATCTGTTTCTAGACATCAACAAGAAATATGTGTTTGATCAAGACTCTACAGAACAGGACAACAAAAATAAAACCATGTTTGATTTGCTGAAGACTACAGTGGGCAAGGTGCTTGAGAGTGGCAGTGGTTATCTGGACCTTTTCCCTCGCTTTCTTCTTGGAATGTCATTCCAATCCAAAAAAAACATGATTGATTTTCTCAAGACTGCAGTGGACAAGACACTCGAGAGTGACAATGGACATCTGGACCTTTTCCTTCGCTTCCTCCTTGGTTTGTCACTCCAGTCCAATCAGCAACTCTTACAGGGTCTGTTGACACAGGACGACGCCAATGACCAGAGCAAAAAGGAAATAGTTCAGTACATAAAACAGAAAATTACAGGTAATCTGTCTCCAGAGAGATCCATCAATCTGTTCTACTGTCTGAATGAACTGAACGACCAAACTCTGGTGAAAGAGATTCAGACCCACCTTAGCAAAGGAAGTCTCTCATCTGCTGATCTTTCACCTGCCCAGTGGTCTGCTTTGGCCTTTGTGTTGTTGACATCAGAAGAGGAGCTGGAGGAGTTTGAACTTCAGAAATTCAAGAAATCAGACGAGTGTCTCATTAGACTATCGGCAGTCATCAAAACCTCTAAAAGAGCTCTGTAAGTTATTTAATATATTTTGTCATGTTTTGTTCTCATCTTAAAATTGCATTTATCTATATTGTTACATAGCAGGTTTGGACACCCCTGATATGTAGTGAGTATTAACCATATACCAATTATCAGTATAAATCTCTTTTAGGGTTAAAATTGTAAAACTTTTTAGTCCTTCGGAATTAAAACAGTGCAATGTTTTTTATTAGATTCACATGTGTTTTATGTTAAAATTTCTCTTTTCAGCAAAACAAGCTGTTTAGTTAGCTGCAGAAGAAGCACATCATGTTATTATAAAACACATTGTGTCAGATAGTTGTTTTTGCTCTAATATGCAGTTCAGCTTCTTAAACTTCTGGTATAAAGGATATATACTCTTGCATAACCTCCATGCATAAATGATTAACCTCCAGATTTTCCACCTCAAGACACTCAAGATAATAGAGCAGCACTTTTAAATGTATAACTCATTGCCATTAATGATATAAACATATTATTAATTTACATATTTTAGGTTTTATTCAAGCATGCTAGTTTGTTTTATCTAGGAAATTTTAATCAATAAAATTCCAATATATATGCAGTATATTTACTGCTCATGTAAAAATAATAATGCTCATGTACTGCTCATGTAAAAATATTTGATATAAATTTAATTTTTGTATTTAACAAATATATTACATGTATCTAATTCTGTGATTTGACTTATTTCTCTTGTAGGCTAAATGATTGTGACTTAACAGACAAAAGCTGTCCAGCTCTGGCTACAGTTCTTGGATCAGATACAAGTCTGAAAGAGCTGAACATGAGCAATAATGATCTGCAGGATTCAGGAGTGAAGCTGCTCTGCACTGGACTGAAGAATATAAATTGCAAATTAGAGATACTGAGGTAAGTTTTGTGACAATCCCTAGTGTTTGGTTAGAATTCAGATCCATCTGTTAACATGGACCTAGATAATTTGCCACAGAATTGAGGACAGAACTGCTTCAGCTCAGTGAAATTTGTAGGCCTGTGCTTCCCAAACCTGTCCTGGAGGTCCCCCTGCCCTGCACATTTTGTATGCCTCCCTTATCAGAAACACCCTATTCATGGCCGTTTCTCAATACCAAGTTCGCAGAGTCTGGACTTCCGTCCTTTCGAGTTTGGACTTGCCAAGTTCGACTCAGAAGAACGAACTCTCGAGGACGGGAGGACGAACTGAATTCTGGGTTATGGCCCGAATCAAGTCCGCACAAGTCACCTCTCGATGCATCCTCGGTAAAAGGGGCGGATCAAGAACACATCCGGGGATTTGAACTGGACTTGGCTAGATGTGAACTTTGAATTGGAACAGTACTTGGGCAGCGACTGATGACGTTTCACAAGTCCACAAGAACACAAGTACAGACAAGTACGCATATTGAGAAACGGCCCATGTCTTGCAGCCTCTACTAATGAGCTGATGAGTTGAATCAGGTGTGTTAGATAAGGGAGACATACAAAATGCGCAGGGCTAGGGGTCCTCCAGGACAGGTTTGGGAAGCACTGTTGTAGGCTTCAATTCCAGCATGAACTCTACATTCCAGGTCCTACCACAACATTTCAATGTGGCTTGCGATTGGACTTATGTTAGGCCATTTCAAAACTTTAATTTTCTTGTTTTTCAACCATTTTGAGGTTGTTTATTTAGATGAAAAACTTTCTCACCTGTAGAGTTTTAGTATAATTGAAATCATGTACTGCATTTTTAATTACTTTATAATGTTTTGTATATTAATACAATGCAATAAAATACAATATTTATTTGTAAAGCACACTTCAAACTTTTTTGTCAGCCAAACCCCTTTGACCTAAATTATTTACTTTAGTACCTCCTGAGATTTTAAGCAAATATTTCAATAATTTAATGGCACATTTGCATGTGTAACTTTAAAAACATTTATTTTTATCAGTTGTAAAATTTCAGTAATATTTAAGTAATACTATCGTTACTATTGTTATTGTTAATACAAATTATAAATATTCATATTACTACAATTTATAATGTATAAAAGAATTTCCACAATATTTTTTTTAATAAAGGGTTTCCCAAAAAGATAATTATTTTTCTACATTTAAGATTTTACAATTATATGACATTTGTATAAACCTGTAACATTTCTTTGCAAAACCTTTTTAATAATTTTTTTTTTTTTATTAATTCACTAATGGTATACACTCATAGGCATATTATGTACTGTATAGGGTGACCACCTGGCAATAGATCTGTTGAGAGACAGCAGATGTGATTTTGCGGGACAATGTGGGACACGTGTGAGACAGATACATTTACTACAGTTACGCTATGTACGCTATGATGTAAGATGGCGCCGGTGAGATCGGCTGCCGTCACGACTGCTCCGACCAAACCTTGTCTTCTTTTGCTATTTTTTCGTATTGTAAACCATAATCACCGGTTTCTTTTTGTAAGATGGCCATTCTTACATACGACAGGGCCACTCTTATTTCTATTGGTGCACAATGCACTCACCTTTCGCCGTTTTTGAACCCGGACCCATCCTGGCCGAGCGAGATCCTGAGAAGGAACAAAGGACGCGACCCGTACCGGCGTCCTCGAGGGAAACGAGCCGGCGTCAGGAACAGGCTGAGGGCACGCGCACACCGCGCTCCCTTAAGCCGGGCTCACACTGTGCAATTTTTAAAAGTCTCTTGCGATTTTTGCTTGTCACACTGTACGAACATGATCCCCATGTCAGACTGTAGGATCTCAGTTGTCTTAATGTCAGACTGTACGACAGTCAAGACGCGATAAAAACGGATGTCCTCAAGAAGACTTGTCCGGAGTTTTACGTCATCAATACGTGACCCGCGTTCTCTCGCTATAATGGTAGCTAGCAAACAACAGCAACGTGTAGCATTAGTTTTATTAATTACATGCCTTGATGTAAAAAAAAAAAAAAAAACGAAAAAGACGACGTGTGTGGAGCAAGTCATGGCTGGGCAAAAGAGGACTTTATGGACTTCCAGTTCTACAGAGCGAACTTGAGGTAATTTTGTTATTCGAGTTTAAACATCCTGCCCCTTAATAAATAAACTTTAAGTAAACTTTACTTTGTACATATATTGTTTTTACAAATAACGAAGTTGAAGTTTGAAGTTGTCGCGCTAATTGCGTCATCAGGTTCAGTGCTCCTATTGGTTCTTGGTTTGACGGTCGTCGTAGGAGATGTCACACTGCAGGAAACTTGAGGAAAGTGTCTGAAATCTTCTGACACTGCCAGAATTTAATCGGAGGAAAAAATTGATCGCAACGGCCATTAATCGGCTGTCGGTGAACATGTCAAACCAGCGATCTAGACAACCGATTTTAGCCTAGGATTATAGGAATCTTTTAGGATTTTCAAAATTTGTCTCAGACGACCAAATCGTGGCCAAAATCGCACAGTGTGAGCCGGGCTTAAGTTATCTACACTGTATTACAATATGATGAAATATGATATCAAGCACCACTGATCTTTTTGTTTTCATGTAAACATATTAATAGCCGCAAAAATGTTCTTCAAGGAACTTACATACATTACAGTGAAACGAAATACTTCATGACACAATAACAGTGATATTTTTAAAATTTTGCGGGTTTTGCCCTTTGATTGGTGCGAAATGCATTCTGGCATACCTAGCTGCCTCAAGTTCGCACAAGTCACATCTGGATGCATTCTTGATAAAAGCGAACTTGAGGTAATTTTGTTATTCGAGTTTAAAAATCCTGCCCCTTAATAAATCAACTTTAAGTAAACTTTACTTTGTACATATATTGTTTTTACAAATAATGAATGGTTTGAAGTTGTCGCGCTAATTGCGTCATCAAGTTCAGTGCTCCTATTGGTTCTTGGTTTGACGGTCGTCGTAAGAGATGTCACACTGCAGGAAAGTGTCTGAAATCTTCTGACACTGCCAGAATTTAATCGGAGGAAAAAAATGATCGCAACGGCCATTAATCGGCTGTCGGTGAACATGTCAAACAAGCGATCTAGACAACCGATTTTAGCCTAGGATTATAGAAATCTTTTAGGATTTTCTAAATTTGTCTCAGACGAACAAATCGTGGCCGAAATCGCACAGTGTGAGCCGGGCTTTACCAAGTGTCCTGCTCGCCAATGTCCAGTCGCTGGATAACAAACTCGATGACCTCAGGGCAAGAGTCAAGTTCCAGAGGGACATTCGGGACTGCAACCTTCTCTGCTTCACCGAGACATGGATGAACCCAGCGGTACCAGACCACGCCATCCAGCCGGCCGAGTTCTTCTCGGTTTACCGCATGGACAGAACGCTGGACTCGGGGAAGACTAGGGGAGGTGGAGTATGTCTGATGGTGAACAAACACTGGTGCGACAGCGCGAGCATTGTTCCCCTCTCACGCTCCTGCACACCGAATCTTGAACTTCTGACCATCAAATGTCGCCCTTTTTATCTCCCTCGTGAATTTAGCTCGGTCATCGTCAGTGCCGTTTATATTCCACCTCAAGCGGACACGGACACTGCGATATGGGATTTACATGAAACACTACACCTTCACCAGACACAGCACCGGGACGCCGCATTCATTGTTTTGGGAGATTTCAACAGTGCCAACCTCAAGCGTGCACTGCCGAACTTCCATCAGCACATCGGCTGCCCCACCAGGGGTGAAAGGACATTAGATCACTGTTACACCCCATACAAGAACAGCTACAAGGCACAGTCACAACCACCGTTTGGGAAATCGGACCATGCCGCCATCTTCCTCATGCCTGTTTACAAACAGAGGCTGAGGCTGAAACAGGAAGCCCCGGTGCAGAGGGAGGTCCAACGCTGGACGGACCAATCGGTAGCCGCTCTGCAGGACGCGCTAGATGACACAGACTGGGACATGTTCCGGCGCAGCTCTGATGACGTCAGCTTGTTTACGGAAGCGGTTGTGGGATTTATAGAGAAACTAATGGATGATACGGTGCAGAAAACCATCATCAGGACGTTTCCCAACCAGAAGCCGTGGGTGGATAAAACCATCCGCGACGCCCTGAGATCCCGCTCCGCTGTCTACAACACAGGGCTCATCACCGGGAACATGGATGACTACAAGGCTGCATTTTACAGCGCGCGCAGAGCGGTGAAGGAGGCGAAGCAGCGCTACGGGAGGAAACTAGAGTCGCAATTCCAACATGGCGGCTCTAGGAGCCTGTGGCAGGGACTCAGAACCATCACGGACTATAAAACACCACCCTCCAGATCGGGGAATGCGGACGCTTCTCTGGCTGACGAGCTGAACACTTTTTATGCTCGCTTCGAGGCTGCAGCTAATCACGCTAGCGGCGCTAGCAGTGCTAACTGCATGCACGCTGAGGAAGCCGGTGAGGACAACGTGTTCACCATCACGGAGCATGACGTGAGGAGGGCATTCAGGAGAGTGAACATCAGGAAGGCAGCAGGACCAGATGGCATCACAGTTCGGGTTCTGAAGGCCTGCGCTGACCAGCTAGCACCGGTGTTCACTGAGATCTTCAACCTCTCCCTGGAACAGTCCATAGTCCCCTCATGCTTTAAGCAGTCCACCATTGTTCCTGTCCCCAAGAAACCCCAGCCCACCTGCCTAAACGACTATCGCCCTGTAGCCCTCACATCAGTGGCGATGAAGTGCTTTGAGAGACTGGTCAGAGACTTCATCATTGCATCACTACCAGACACACTGGATCCACTACAGTTTGCATACAGACATAACCGCTCCACGGAGGACGCCATCTCACACCTCCTCCACACCACAACAAGTAACCTGGACTGCAGAAAAGGGAATTATGTAAAAATGCTGTTTGTGGACTACAGTTCAGCGTTTAACACCATAATTCCCTCCACACTCACCTCCAAGTTGGAGGTCCTTGGTCTCAGCACATACTTGTGCCAATGGATCTCCAGCTTCCTGAAGGACAGACAGCAAGCCGTACGGATGGGTAAACACACCTCATCCTCCATCACCCTAAGTACTGGAGCCCCTCAAGGTTGTGTTCTGAGCCCCCTGCTGTACTCACTGTACACTTATGACTGTGTGGCCACTTCCAACTCCACCACCATCATCAAGTTTGCTGATGACACTGTTGTGTTGGGCCTGATCTCAGACAACGACGAGACGGCCTACATACAGGAGATTAAGAACCTGGAGAGTTGGTGCCAGGTGAATAGTTTACACCTGAACATCAGCAAAACTAAGGAGCTGATAGTGGACTTCAGTACGAAGCAGGAGCGGTCATACCAGCCGATCACGATCAGCGGGACTCCAGTGGAGAGAGTGGACAGCTTCAGATACCTGGGTGTTCACATCACGCAGGACTTGACTTGGTCCTGTCATACCAGCACCCTGGTGAAGAAGGCCAGGCAGCGTCTGTACCATCTGAGACGCTTAAGGGACTTTAGACTTCCCTCTCGGGTGCTTAAGACCTTTTACACCTGCACCATCGAGAGCGTCCTAACGGGCAGCATCACTTCCTGGTTCGGGAACTGCACTATGCAGGACAGACGAGCCCTCCAGAGGGTGGTGCGTTCAGCGGAACATACCATTCACACCGAGCTCCCTGACCTGCAGGAGATCTACAGCAAGCGGTGCCTGACCAGGGCCAGGAAGATAGTGAAGGACCTCAGCCATCCCAACAATGGACTCTTTTCTCTGCTGCGTTCAGGGAGACGCTTCCGCTCCATGAAGGCGAACACAGAGAGAATGAGGAGGAGCTTCTTCCCGCAGGCCATTCGGAGTCTTAACCTCTCTCCACTCTAAGCACACACTTCCACTTTGCACATTTTCAAATACAATCTGCACTAATTTGTAGAAGGTTACGTAAGGATAAATGAGTGGGATTTACATACCATTTGTCTTTTGTCTTTAGTATTCCTTTTACTCACTTATACACTTTACTGCACTGCACAGCACACGGACACTTTATCACTGACATACACTTTACTTTTTATAGAATCTATATAGAATCATATTCTATTTTTATTCTTCATATCTATTTTTATTCTCATATCTATTTGTTATTTTATTTTATTGCTAGTTTATTTCTGTATATATGTTTACTGTACTTTTTCTATTTGTATTTTTGTAAACTTGAGGTTTTTCTTAATTTTGTTGGACAATTTGTTGGACAGTCGTACAATACATTTCACTACATGTCGTACTATGTATGTATATGTAAGTGACAAATAAAATTTGAATTTGATATATATATATATATATATATATATATATATATATATATATATATATATATATATGTGACCCTGGACCACAAAACCAGTCTTAAGTGTAAATTTTTCAAAATTGAGATTTATACATCATAAGCTTTCCATTGATGTATGGTTTGTTAGGATCGGACAATATTTGGCCGAGATACAACTATTTGAATATCTGGAACCTGAGGGTGCAGAAAAATCTAAATATTGAGAAAATCACCTTTAAAGTTGTCCAAATTAAGTTCTTAACAATGCATATTTCTAATCAAAAATGAAGTTGATACATTTATGGTAAGAAATTTCTGATGATCTTTACTTAACATCCTAATGATTTTTGGCATAAAAAATAGATAATTTTGACCCATACAATGTATTTTTGGCTATTGCTACAAATATAGCCCAGCGAAAAAAAACATTTGCTTCATTCTTGAGGAGAATATTGTGTCTTTCCGTGTGCAATCGAACATTTCCGTCGGTGGTGCTAGATCACTTGATGAGGTCCGCACGTCCTTTGCGTGAAAACTACGACGCAAAAAGGATAAATAAAAAGCTTTCTTAAAAAGGCAAAAGAACGTCTGTACGTTTTCTTAAAATGACAATTTAAAATCAACAGACTGATAAAAATGCAGGGCATTTTCTCAATATGCGAAGTGCGGGACAAGGGGTGAAAATGCTGAGCGGTAGGCCTACAACGCAAAGCAGGACGGGTGGTCACCCTAACCATGTACCAACTGGGAAGTCGTGGCCTAACGGTTAGAGAGTCGGACTCGTAATCCAAAGGATTGTAGGTGGGGGGAGTGAATGTCCAGCGCTCTCTCCACTCTCAATACCACGACTGAGGTGCCCTTCAGCAAGGCACCGAACCACCAACTGCTCCCCGGGCCCTGCAGCATAAAATGGCTGCAGTGTGCGTGTTCACTGTGTGTGTGTGTTCACGTTGGATGGGTTAAATGCAGAGCATGAATTCCGAGTATGGGTCACCATACTTGGCTGTATGTCACTTCACTTCACAACTCATGAACCCCCTGCAACCTCAGGAACCACCAGGGGTTCGCGAACCCCACTTTGGGAAAAGAGATGGAATAATATCCTGAGGACAGTTAGTTGGTTTTAGGTGACCAACAATTACATTACATGAGGTTAAATCAAAAGGTTCAAACTCAGAATAAGTAGAAGAACATAATGGAACATCATGCAAAACGTATACAGAGTTAGACAGCTGGGATCTTAATGTTGTGATCTTCTCAACAACAAAATAAAAACTTTCCAAAATCGTTACAGAGAGAAGTAGAGGGCTCTAGAAAAGAATGCACGGAGGGATTTAATTTAGTTAATAGTAGAAAAAAACTTGAGGTTTGTCACAATTGTTTGTGATAATTTCAGACAAATATTTGCATTTTGCAGCCTTTGCAGCTTTCTGAAACAAGTTAAAGGAGTTCCTCAAAACTTCATAAGAAATCTGCAATCTGTCCTTCTTCCATTTGTTTTCAGCCTGCCTACACGTCCGTCTCGGAGTACGTGTAGTTTCAGTGTGCCAGGGCACAGGTACAGCCTTATGATATTTATACTTCAATGGGGGCAATAGAATTCATGATGTCGGCACAGGTAGAATTAAAAAGATTAAGATTTGCATCAGTGTCCAGATTAAGTAGAGTAGATTCCAACTCCAATGAGTTGCAGACTTCACGGTAGACTACAGAAAATTCTTCCCTAGAATGTTGAGTAAGAGAATGAGTCAAGCGTGCCAGCAATGGATTTTCTGAGGATTCGGCTTCTAAGAGGGACAAAGTACAAGAACTAGCCTGTGATCAGAAAAAGATGCACTACTGATTTCAGTGTCTGAAATAGAAAAAACATAGGTTAAAATTAAACCAAGGGTATGACTATGGATGTATTAGACCAGAAACCCACTAAAGTAAAGTCAAAAAAATATGCAGAGTATGGTTTAGAAGCAGAGCAAACATGAACGATTTTTTTCATGCCTAGTAACCAAATACTCCATTAATACAGCAAGTTCACTTAAAAAGTCCTTATTATGGTGAGGAGGACAATATATTAGAGCTATAGTGATGGGGTTTATAAAGGGGTTTATATAAGCCAGTAGATAGAGAATGACAGTGAAAAGTGTCTTTAAAAACAGTAGCAAGGCCACCCCCGAGGCCCGACATATGACTACACTGGATGTGGAATGGATTGACATGACAAATCCCTGAGAGTAAACTGATGTCGTTCTGTTTCTGACGTGCTGGCACTGTTTCTGACATGAAAGAGAAATGGATTAGTGATACCACAATGTTCATGACCGGTGTAGATGCGATGTTAGGATCACAAGGAAGGCAATCCAAAGACTGTGATTTTTCACAATTTACACTACACAGCATCTTGTAACCCTGCGTTTGCCTCTCTTTAGTGTTTCCACTCCTATTACATGTGTGAGTCAGTGGTCGGGGATACAGAGGTAATAATATAGAAACAGGTGTTGACCTTTTCCAGCAGACTATCATAATGTGACATTACAAAATGAGTCATTTTCTGAGTTTGGAGAAAATAAAAGCTGTTTTTGAACTAAGAAAGTTTTTAGTTCTGAAACTTACAGGATGTTTTTATAGTATGTTGACCTGTTAAATGTCAAAAGATCAAGGGAAATTAATTTCTTAGTTCATGACCCCTTTCAGTAACTGTAACCTGAAGATTCTCAGATGAGCTGATGTGTAAAATTTTAAAGGTCTCTAGGCCTCTTAGATTCAGTTGTACACTAAATTGCACAGTAAATTGACAAGGAACAAAACTAATTTACTTTATAGATTAATATTGTAAAGGTTATTTCTGAAATAGCTCATTAATCTGTTGAATGTTACATTTTAATTTCTGTTCTAGGCTTTCAGACTGCAGTATCACTGAAGAAGGTTATAAAGCTCTGGCTTCAGCTCTGAGATCAAACCCTTCACACCTGATAGAGCTGGATCTCACAGGAAATGATCCTGGACAATCAGGAGTGAAGCAGCTCAGTGATTTACTACAGGATCCAAACTGTCAACTCAAGACACTGAGGTGAGACGTGATGAAGTAATACAAAATAAATGATATGCAGGCAATTTATTTATAAAGAATTTTTCATTAATACAATTTGTAAATCCATCCCTTTCACAGTGTTTCAGAGTCAGATGTTGTTTTTCACCAAGTTTATTTATGAAATGAAGTTTACTTCATCTTCTGTTTTCTCTTTATGCAGTCTGAATAACAACTGTATCACAGAAGGAGCTTGTCATGTTCTGACTGCAGCTCTAAACTCAAACCCTTCAAATCTGACAGAGCTGGATCTGAGTGAGAATAAACTAGGAAACCCAGGAATGAAGATCATCGTGACTCTGTTTGAAAATGTACAGTGTAGACTGGAAAAGCTGAAGTAAGTATTTTAAAAGTGTATCCCATTAATTACCCAGACGCTAGTGACCCACCACAATTTAATAAATTTGAAAATATTTTTACACTTCTCACACCACACCAATTAATCAAAATAAACTCAAAATTGTGATATGACTTGCAGTTATCAATTCACAAAAGGCTACAATTTAATTAAATGTACAGTCTGCCATGTCACATGCTTAAGAGAAAAGTACATTTACATGTGAGCCGATCATGAGTTAGTATCAATATTATGTACCTCCAAGTTGAGAGATCAAAACTCTGAAATAACAGAGTTGTATTAGTATTATAGAATATATATATTGTCATATCGGTGTCCTCATATGCCAGATTCTTAAATTAACACTTTAACCTTCAACCCCATTTAGGGCCTCGCAGGTGAAAATAACCTACCTGAATTAAAATGGTAACAGTTTGTGACAAAGTGTGCTTACACAAACAAATTAGGTATCTTTGGAAAGAAGAGACTCTGGGCTTTACTATCTATCATCCAGAGTTGATAATGCTCAAAAAGATAAAAAGTTATAGACACTGACGTGCCTTGAAAAATATTTTTCCACACTGAATGTTTTTTTATTTCATATACAAATACATGAAATAAGTCCTGGAGCAATCCAGAAAAGTAATGGATCGAAAGCCATGTGTCTCATCAGTTCATATTTCAAATTTGAAGAAGATACCATGAAAAATGAGATTCCTGCAATATTTTTTCTGAAACTATTTATAGTCCCCCCACCCCCCTGTTTGAGGAAAAATAACCACCAAATGGATTGCAGAATTATACAAGCTATTTTAGTCATTATACATGTTCCTGCATAGTTTTTCAATTATAAAATAATAGACAGATTTATTTGAGCACTAAAAAATACAAAAATAATTATTTGAGTAATAAAAAAGGAAAAAAAATAGAAAAAAATGCTTTGTATATAGTATGTATACTGAAGTATTCTTCGTTATTCGTTATTACAATGATAAATATCACTGCCAGACGTGAAGTGATATTGCCAGACATGGTCATAGAGTCAGTAAACACACGCTGATGTGCTTCCATTCAGATTATAATCAAACAGATGGGCCATATAATCAATAATAGCTGATCAATGAATCACAATGATAGCCGTCATAGAGTCGCTAATAAACACGCTGATGTGCGTCCATACAGATTATAATCATGCAGACACGGCCACATTCCCCACACAATACACACACACACATATAAAAAATGTAGAAGAAAAAAAAAACAGTTTTTTATGGATAAAGCAGATCGCTAAGTTATGCCCCGCTCAGATGACAGCGTGCGTCACAGAAGCGTCACTGCCGGCAGGAGGGAGCGCCAAATTCAAATAATCTATATTCCGCTTTTCTGAGACTTTTTTTTCCGTAGACGGTCTCATTATGTTTGTAAGACCGTATTCTACAAAATCGTTTTGTTTTTTTACCACCAAGACGCTGTTTTTGAGCGTAATTTATTCCATAACGGACGCGAACAATAACTCTCTGAAGAAATGAAACGTAAACAAAGGAATATTCATCCTTATTACAACGTTATTGTTTCGCTGGACTAAAAGTGCTCGCTGGGATGTTTTTCTGTGGACCCTTACCTCTCTAACTAAACTGGGATTTCAGCAGTGGACGCGTTTGTGGCTCGTTATTACAATGATAAAGGTACGTACGGCTTTTTTACTCTGCGTGTTTGGATGTGTACTGCTTACACAAATGTAGCAAATTTGTGCCACTCATTCCTTATAAGCTTTCCATCGAAAAACAGCGATCTGTCGTCGATGCTTGAGGCTTAGACCCTCAGAATGATATAGAGTTTGACAAGATTAACTTTGTCCCGTTTCATTTATTCTATTAGAAAACAATGACACATGCAAACAAAGAGCGTTCAGTGCGAGGTCGCTCTGGTGCAGGCTAACAGGTTAAATCAAATTCAATCCGTTATGCCCCGTCTAGGGTAAAGGAGCAACATGAAAGAGTACAACACAAAAAAGTTTTGAAAAAATGAATGAACAGTATTTTGATGAGAACAATGGTTTAACGATGCAAGTGGAATAATGGCTATTAACAATAAAATTAAATCACTATCAACAAAATTCATAGATGGATTTTGAATAAATTCTGTTAAGTTTAACTATATCTTTGTAATGTAGAGATATTAAATGATTGCAAAAATGAAATAATAAGCTACTTTCTTAAATATGAAACTACAACTGCCAGTAGGTGGCAGCAAGTGACTGTCTAAATGAGTGAGTTGAATCCTTAAATCAGCCAATTCGTTTAAAATGCTAATTCGTTTAACTTTGCAAACGACTGTACTTTGAATAATTTACTGGTCCGTGTAACACTGAGGAACAAAACACTGTGCTGCTCAGAGATGCAGCGGTTCTGCTATTTGTTCTACAAACCCGATTCCAAAAAAGTTGGGACACTGTACAAATTGTGAATAAAAAAGGGATGCAATAATTTACAAATCTCATAAACTTATATTTTATTCACAATAGAATATAGATAACATATCAAATGTTGAAAGTGAGACATTTTGAAATGTCATGCCAAATATTGGCTCATTTTGGATTTCATGAGAGCTACACATTCCAAAAAAGTTGGGACAGGTAGCAATAAGAGGCCGGAAAAGTTAAATGTACATATAAGGAACAGCTGGAGGACCAATTTGCAACTTATTAGGTCAATTGGCAACATGATTGGGTATGAAAAGAGCCTCTCAGAGTGGCAGTGTCTCTCAGAAGTCAAGATGGCAAGAGGATCACCAATTCCCCCAATGCTGCGGCGAAAAATAGTGGAGCAATATCAGAAAGGGGTTTCTCAGAGAAAAATTGCAAAGAGTTTGAAGTTATCATCATCTACAGTGCATAATATCATCCAAAGATTCAGAGAATCTAGAACAATCTCTGTGCGTAAGGGTCAAGGCCGGAAAACCATACTGGATGCCCGTGATCTTCGGGCCCTTAGACGGCACTGCATCACATACAGGAATGCTACTGTAATGGAAATCACAACATGGGCTCAGGAATACTTCCAGAAAACATTGTCGGTGAACACAATCCACCGTGCCATTCGCCGTTGCCGGCTAAAACTCTATAGGTCAAAAAAGAAGCCATATCTAAACATGATCCAGAAGCACAGGCGTTTTCTCTGGGCCAAGGCTCATTTAAAATGGACTGTGGCAAAGTGGAAAACTGTTCTGTGGTCAGACGATTCAAAATTTGAAGTTCTTTTTGGAAAACTGGGACGCCATGTCATCCGGACTAAAGAGGACAAGGATAACCCAAGTTGTTATCAGCGCTCAGTTCAGAAGCCTGCATCTCTGATGGTATGGGGTTGCATGAGTGTGTGTGGCATGGGCAGCTTACACATCTGGAAAGGCACCATCAATGCTGAAAGGTATATCCAAGTTTTAGAACAACATATGCTCCCATCCAGACGTCGTCTCTTTCAGGGAAGACCTTGCATTTTCCAACATGACAATGCCAGACCACATACTGCATCAATTACAACATCATGGTTGCGTAGAAGGAGGATCCGGGTACTGAAATGGCCAGCCTGCAGTCCAGATCTGTCACCCATAGAAAACTTTTGGCGCATCATAAAGAGGAAGATGCGACAAAGAAGACCTAAGACAGTTGAGCAACTAGAAGCCTGTATTAGGCATGAATGGGACAACATTCCTATTCCTAAACTTGAGCAACTTGTCTCCTCAGTCCCCAGACGTTTGCAGACTGTTATAAAAAGAAGAGGGGATGCCACACAGTGGTAAACATGGCCTTGTCCCAACTTTTTTGAGATGTGTTGATGCCATTGTAGGATATCAGAGACTGAATCAGACAATTTTAAGATGCAGCATAACATTGAAACCTGAGGAGCTGGAATGCAGAGAGGCCTTAAGGAACAGGACGTCATAAATCTAGTTGGAAGCAAGCAAATCCCAACTAGCAAGCCTCTGTCACCAAACAACTTGCAACACTGAAGAAAAAGAAACACTTATTGATAATTCCAATTCAAGAAGGAGACTGTCAAATTTGTTGCAAGTAATCAAGACTGATGTTCACACGTAAACCTGTGATAGAAAATCATTAGCTACAGACTCTTTCGGGCGTGTCTCCACACATAAAAGACCGTCCAAACCAACATTCCTTCTCTAAAGAACATGCATTCGTTCTCCTTAGAACTATACAAAAACTTTCTTCTCCATATGCACATAAAATCATCCTAAAAGGACATTTTTATGTTGTAACCACATATCATGTTTTAATCAAATAATATGTATGTCTTTTTAATAAGTATTGAATAGCTCGAGCCTTAAAGATAAGTATTGCATATTTAGTATGTATGAGCTTGAAAATCCATGATGTGAATGTTTCTTCCAATCAGTTCTTTGTCAAGTGCATCATAGTCTTATTATGAAATCATGTTCAGAAAGGTATGCTTTGCCAAGGCCTGTAGAGTTTGGACCATGTGACTGATAACAAGCTGATTTATGATGTGAAGAACACACCCTAGCTAAGCAAGGACAGTTTCTAATTGGTCAGGACCGTCCAGATGGGACGGTCCAGAAGCTGAGTTTAAAACCTCAGGACATCGTAAAATACTCTCTCTTACTTTTTTACGCCCCTGCTCTCTATCTCTCGTCCCTCTCACCGCGTGCTGCTCTTTGAGCGTGCCCTGGCCCACGTGCCATAATGAGAAAGAAAACAACTTAGTCTCGTTACATCATTTTATTTGTATTATTTTACTTTAGTTTCTTTTCTTTCCGTGGAGTTTCGTGTGTTAATGTAAGTTTGTAAGTCCAGCTCCGACCCGTTTCAAACTTCAACCAGAAAGAACTCTGCATCCTCAGCCAACGCCCAAGAGACATCACTTCAAAGACTACTGAACTTCCAGCCAATCAGACACTTCGGGGAACCCCCTGTCTGCAACGACGACACAAAGGAAACCCCGTAACACAGGCAAGCAAGCAATGCCTCCAAGTACTGAATTGGTGACTTTAATGTAAATTTTAGCCTCATTGAGAAACTCAAAGCGAGGGTTAAATAAGTGATTGATGGTTGTTCAGGTCTATGCAATAGCACATATTGCTGTAAACTTGGGATTTCACATTTCCATTCTCTTAAACTCATCCTTTCCTCACTTTCTCTCTTTCTGCAACGTGTGAATGTGTGAATGCTTGTGTTTATGTGTTAGATTAGTTTATGTTTTAGGTTTATTTAAATAAAATCTGATTTATATTTTAAAAGAGAAGTATCTTGTGTTTTCTGCTCACAAGTTAATGCCTTAATCTGTCGATTTCGTTACCGTGCTATTTAATAGTGTTTTCACTATATTTTGGATTTTAATATCCAGTACAGAGTTTGTCATACGGCTCGTTCAGTGAATCGCCGTAACACTGATTCTGTTCAAATCCCTATAAAATCATAAATGATTCCCTTTGAGCTAAATTAAACTATATTAATGTAATAAAACCCCTACATTTTTATTGGTGGAGGTTAATATTATATGTAATAACCTTACATATTGGTGGAGAATGCGGGCAGATTAATCTAAATTGTGAGCATAAACCAAGTTATTTCATCTTTTTCTATTGCCGCGGATGAGAGACGAGACTTGTGTGTGTGTGTGTGCGCGTGCGCGTGAGTGACGTCAGCTGCGCGCGCCCCGCTTGAATGAAGTCAGCAAAAGAGCTTCTCAAACTGCAGTAAGTGAACTTAAAGTTAACATCTGAGATCGTACAATAAGGTCGAAATTGAGCGTGTTCCTCTCTTTCTGTAATGCCTTTTATTTATAGTTGAAGTGATGTCCTGCGGGTTCCAGGTCAGTCAGTAGCTATTCTCCTGAATCTCAGTCTGTTAGCAGAACGAAGCTAAACTGCAGTGATTTAAACGGGAAATAAATCAGTGGATAAAGAATAGTTTTGAGCGTGTTCCTCAATCCTATTTATCAGAGCCATTATTATTCATAGTTTGATTAGCAGTGCGTGTTCCATTGTCAAATCATCTATGACTCCCTCAGTAAACATTAGAGAATAACGCTTGTCTGTTTGTGTAACTGTTCACTAAGTGAAGTTAATCTCGCTCAACACTGCGTGTGTCCGGGAGATTTTTAATGGGAGTTTTTAAAAGCTTTATCAAGTAAAGTTTAACTTTGAACCAACAGCGAAGAAAACCTGTTGTGTTTATGTGTCCAGAGAAACTGGCACGGGCTTCTAATACAGCACTGTTTCCCTGCAGCACCAAGCTGCTATTTTAATAAGTTTAACTCTGAACGAACTGAGAGTTTAAGCGCCACATCGCAGAACAACTAAAAGCGGTGTTGTTTATTTGTACAGTGTGGAAATGCGCTGACATTTAATGTAACATGCTTAACTGTACTGGCAATGCAACGTTTGTTTTGGTTTCCACAGTTACGATCGTGACACGGAAGTCCTAACCTACTTCCGGAGCAACTTTGTACTGCGCACGCGCAGCACATCGATGCTGATGTAAACAAACTCATGCTGTTGCTAAGCCAACGAAACGGTTGTTTACATTGAAGTCTATGCTAAAGATTGGCCTCAAAGGTTAGCAGTTAGCATTAACCTCCAGTGGTTTAATACAGTGTGTGTGTTTGGAAAGCTAAAGTGATTTAACCCTTTAAACACCTCTCAACTAATAGACTTGTTGGTCTTTCTCTTTCTTATTTCTCTAATTTCTCACTTCTTACCACTTATTTGCATTTTACTAGAAAGGGAAATACTAGTTCACAATTATTAATTGTGCCAAATTCAAAATTTAATTAAAACATTAAATTTATTTGGAATCATTCAAATTTCCCTCCGATCATTTCATATGATCGATACTTCTAGTATTCTCTTCTGGGCATAATCATTTTAGATACAAATAAGTCTTGAACTTGGAACGTTTAAGTAAACTTATTCTATCTAATTGATTTATTACCCATGTTCATAGATTCTATTCAGACTTATACTCACTCATTACTTTATTGCGTTTTACTCCCTCATTCTTCCTGTTTTGGTTATACACTTAGCCACTATTTTCTATTTTTATTTACTGATTTTCTCCTTTATTTAATTTCAATTTCACTTTGTCTCACCTGAGCCTTAATAGGAGACAGTGTTATCCCTCACTACGAGTCCAAATAAATTTAAGAGACAAATCTCTTTCACCAAAATTTTATTTTTGTTGATTAGTTGTGGAGCAACTGACGACAACTCGTAGTCGGCATAACTGCTTGCTAGTGGACACCATCCACTCGATTTACTGTCTCTTTCTCTTCTCTCCTGTTCTCTCCTGCTTTCTTTCATCTTCACTTTTCACATTTGTGGGGACCTGTAAGAACCATCAATCAATTCTAAGTGAATGAGATACACAAGCTTGTCAAAAAGACTAATCATCTTTACGAATTTGATTGTAATCGTTCTTCCTAACCTCCCTACATTAAAAACGCAATCAAAATTTTAACATCTCATACAACGCTGAGATCAATTTTAATAGAGAAGTTTTGAGCAACCGTTGCCTTCGCAGCCTCCCTGGTGAGCGATCCAACTGTAAGGTGTACGTTGTCAATCCTGTCAGACTAAAAAGAGATATCAGAATTATTATTATATTCATCTGTCGAGAACAGAGATTTAATAATATTGTTTGCCTCTTGATAACCTTTAATTGAAAAAAATAAATAAATAAATAATTTCTCATTTGAAAAAAAAGGGAATTGTTTATTTTAATTGAATTTGCTTTTCACCTGTTTCTCTCTTTTCCCTCTTCCTCATTAGAGTGACGAAGTCTTCACATCTTTAGTCTACCACCTAGACACTGCGACCAACACAGTCATCACCACCACACTACACTAGTGGTTCAAAATCACTGACACAACACTTAGTTGCCTCACCTACACATAGGCTTTTACTCCACACAGATCTGTGTCAGTCTCTCTTCTCCCTTGCGTGCCAACATGCCGCAGACTGCAAACCCCTTTGCACAAGGGGAAGATGGGAACACTTGGCTGAGAGGCACGACAGACAGCCTCACCCCCAAGACCCTTGAACTGTTATTATTTTTAATAATAATCCTAAGCCTGAGAAGATTCCTGACACAAGATTCAAGCCAGAACAACAACCACGAGGAGCTAGTCAAAATCTCCAGCTCTCTAAGCTATGCCTTCGCAACCCAGCTGAAACTGAGTGACAAGCACGTCACCCACCTTCAAGAGGAGCTGGCACGTGTTCAACGCCGCATAGACAAGCTGGAAGTGAAAGTTCAAGATCAACACAAAGCACCCAACGAAAGGGAGCAGGAATCAACGGAACAAGTTAAGGAGCTCCAAGCAGCCCTGACAGCAGCTCAGCTCGACCAACAACATGCAAAGGCTGCCCAGAAAGACCTGGTAAACAGACTCCAGTATGCTGAACAGCTCCTAGAGAAAGCCAAGCATGACATCAGCGACAAGAATGCTGAAATCAGTGCCTTGAAAGACCACCTTGAAAGGTACAGTTCTAAAATAGACAATCTGACCCAACAAATAGACGATACCAACGATCAGCTCTACATGGTCAGAAAAGAACTTAAACATGCTAATGAGCAGAAACAAGAGCCAAGGCGAGAGAAACAGCTCTCAGCCTCACCTCTGCTGAGCAGAGCAGAGTCCCACATTCAAGAACTGGTATACAGCGAAAGAAGCGAAGAGCCACAACCCAAAACCTCACCTGCCTTCGCCACAGAACTCTTTCCTGTCAACGAAAGAAAACCTCCCATCCAAGCAGACCTCGGAGCTGCACATGGGATGACCATCAAAGACCTCGACAAGCTGTCTAAAAACATCAACAAGTTCGACCCGAACTCCACAGAGGGCCACACCATCCAGGCCCATCTTCAAGATATCGACTTCTATCTGGAAATGAGACCTCATGTGACTGACAGAGACAGGTTGTACCTCCTTAGAGCCACGTCCAGTTCCGAGGTACGAAACTTTCTAGATCGACAGCCCAGTCGAACGAAGTCAGACTACCAGCTACTTCGTGAAGTCCTGATTAAAGAGTTTACAGACTATGAATCTGAACATGGACTGTTAACTGCCTCAGAAACCAAACAAGGTCGACCAGAGGCTCCACAAGCTTACTACAACCGACTCCGACAAGCCTACTTCGGTGCACACAACGAACCTGACCTTGAAGAGGATGTGAACTTCAAAAGCCTCTTCCTAAGAAATCTGCACCCTGGAGTCAGCCACCATCTAGGCGTCATGGCCTGTCCACGCTCCATGACCACCCAACAGTTGCGTGACCTAACACAGAAGGCCTACAACAAGCAGAAGATGGCCTCAAAGAAAGGTAACACAACCTCCACACTCTTGAACTCTGTCAACAAAGACTCAAGCTTTGCACTGGACGACATCCAGTTGTATCACAATACCAGAGTCCTCCCTCAAGAGCACAGAGAACGTGACCCCCATGTCCACGACAGCTATCAGCCCAACCGCTGGAAAAATCCATGGGACCAGACACGCTTCTCAAGAAACCACAACAACTGGAAACCTAACCAGACATCCAAAGGTAATTGCCTGACTCATCCAAGGGTGACTCGTGTGGGTAAGCGACAACGAAACCCACCTCAGCACCACTCAGACATGCACAGTGCTGAGTATGCACAAGAACAAGACAGCTTACCATCAGAAGACATGGAACAAGTCATGAAACAACTGAACGAGTTCCTTCAAAATAAGCTGAACACGGATGACTACAAAATTGAGTCATGCTCGCTGTGACCAGCGACAGAACGGAAGGCCGGTGATCACATGGTACGACACCATATCAGAGATGACAAGCACCTGTTCAACAACCACCCAGAATGAACAAGTCTCTCACGGCCAACCACTGATGAAAACTGAGGTACCAGAGAACATCACCTCAGTCACCCATCACTCACTAGCAAACTGCTAAATGAACTCCAACTTCAAGAACCACATTCACGTCTGTGCAACAGCAACCACCAAAGCACAGAAGGTCAGAAAGTCTGCCACATCCAGAAGGCAGCACAAGAGGAATGCAACATAGGAGACGAAGTTTGCATCCCAGCTTCACACAGCCATGCCAAACTACCTCCGACTGTCTGCTTAAGAACTTCCTGCCTTGCTGGACTGACCCCCATTAGATCATGGACACGCCCTCATCCACGCCAAGGATGCAGAGAGCCAGTCTTCACTGACATACCAGAAAAGGGGGGAGACAACACAGACTGAAACAGATCTGACCACACCTACACTACACCACTAACACACATAACATTACCTATACCCAGAGGTAACCACATCTACTGATAACACATTCCACAAACATATTCTTCTCACAAGTAGAATATACAAATTGGAGCATAACATGAAGTTACATACACCACCATGAAGAAACATGCAGCTATCCTCACAATAGGTAGAACACCTGACACCAAGTTAAGGTACATGACTTCCTAGCTGCACGACATCCTAGCTCAACAGAAGTTGCAAACCACGCTAGGAAAACCCACAGCAGCTTTGTTTTGTTTTGTTCTTCTTTCACCTATACTTTTCCTTCCCCTCTTTCTTTAGTAGGTGAAACACCTAGACACCCTGCAAGGGTCAAAGGTCTGATATTAGGATTGACTCGTCACACCTAATATCCGCAAGCCACTCTAAACTGAATGGAAGCCAAAGAGCTCCATGCACGATAGGTCAATTCATTTTACCACAAATGATGCCACCAGAAACTAAAGGTGAACATTCTTAAGTTAAGACAACTTAGAAGGAACAAACAAATTTAATCACATAACTTGATCGAAGAATCAAAGTATTCAACCGAATTAGAACAACAATTTCCAAATTGAATTGTTCAATTTACTAAACCATATTGACTAATTGAATATAATCGTCTGTACCTCAAATAACCTGAGGACCTGCACCAATACAGTAACTGTCATGGAGGTGTTGTCTTGTTGTTTGCTGTGTTCTTGTCTGCTTCTTCTGCCTTTGTGTTTCCAGCGCTCGACGACGTCTTCAACTAAACACCTCGCCGATCGAAAGGGGGAGATGTAGGATATCAGAGACTGAATCAGACAATTTTAAGATGCAGCATAACATTGAAACCTGAGGAGCTGGAATGCAGAGAGGCCTTAACACTTTAACCTTCAACCCCATTTAGGGCCTCGCAGGTGAAAATAACCTACCTGAATTAAAATGGTAACAGTTTGTGACAAAGTGTGCTTACACAAACAAATTAGGTATCTTTGGAAAGAAGAGACTCTGGGCTTTACTATCTATCATCCAGAGTTGATAATGCTCAAAAAGATAAAAAGTTATAGACACTGACGTGCCTTGAAAAATATTTTTCCACACTGAATGTTTTTTTATTTCATATACAAATACATGAAATAAGTCCTGGAGCAATCCAGAAAAGTAATGGATCGAAAGCCATGTGTCTCATCAGTTCATATTTCAAATTTGAAGAAGATACCATGAAAAATGAGATTCCTGCAATATTTTTTCTGAAACTATTTATAGTCCCCCCACCCCCCTGTTTGAGGAAAAATAACCACCAAATGGATTGCAGAATTATACAAGCTATTTTAGTCATTATACATGTTCCTGCATAGTTTTTCAATTATAAAATAATAGACAGATTTATTTGAGCACTAAAAAATACAAAAATAATTATTTGAGTAATAAAAAAGGAAAAAAAATAGAAAAAAATGCTTTGTATATAGTATGTATACTGAAGTATTCTTCGTTATTCGTTATTACAATGATAAATATCACTGCCAGACGTGAAGTGATATTGCCAGACATGGTCATAGAGTCAGTAAACACACGCTGATGTGCTTCCATTCAGATTATAATCAAACAGATGGGCCATATAATCAATAATAGCTGATCAATGAATCACAATGATAGCCGTCATAGAGTCGCTAATAAACACGCTGATGTGCGTCCATACAGATTATAATCATGCAGACACGGCCACATTCCCCACACAATACACACACACACATATAAAAAATGTAGAAGAAAAAAAAAACAGTTTTTTATGGATAAAGCAGATCGCTAAGTTATGCCCCGCTCAGATGACAGCGTGCGTCACAGAAGCGTCACTGCCGGCAGGAGGGAGCGCCAAATTCAAATAATCTATATTCCGCTTTTCTGAGACTTTTTTTTCCGTAGACGGTCTCATTATGTTTGTAAGACCGTATTCTACAAAATCGTTTTGTTTTTTTACCACCAAGACGCTGTTTTTGAGCGTAATTTATTCCATAACGGACGCGAACAATAACTCTCTGAAGAAATGAAACGTAAACAAAGGAATATTCATCCTTATTACAACGTTATTGTTTCGCTGGACTAAAAGTGCTCGCTGGGATGTTTTTCTGTGGACCCTTACCTCTCTAACTAAACTGGGATTTCAGCAGTGGACGCGTTTGTGGCTCGTTATTACAATGATAAAGGTACGTACGGCTTTTTTACTCTGCGTGTTTGGATGTGTACTGCTTACACAAATGTAGCAAATTTGTGCCACTCATTCCTTATAAGCTTTCCATCGAAAAACAGCGATCTGTCGTCGATGCTTGAGGCTTAGACCCTCAGAATGATATAGAGTTTGACAAGATTAACTTTGTCCCGTTTCATTTATTCTATTAGAAAACAATGACACATGCAAACAAAGAGCGTTCAGTGCGAGGTCGCTCTGGTGCAGGCTAACAGGTTAAGGAACAGGACGTCATAAATCTAGTTGGAAGCAAGCAAATCCCAACTAGCAAGCCTCTGTCACCAAACAACTTGCAACACTGAAGAAAAAGAAACACTTATTGATAATTCCAATTCAAGAAGGAGACTGTCAAATTTGTTGCAAGTAATCAAGACTGATGTTCACACGTAAACCTGTGATAGAAAATCATTAGCTACAGACTCTTTCGGGCGTGTCTCCACACATAAAAGACCGTCCAAACCAACATTCCTTCTCTAAAGAACATGCATTCGTTCTCCTTAGAACTATACAAAAACTTTCTTCTCCATATGCACATAAAATCATCCTAAAAGGACATTTTTATGTTGTAACCACATATCATGTTTTAATCAAATAATATTTATGTCTTTTTAATAAGTATTGAATAGCTCGAGCCTTAAAGATAAGTATTGCATATTTAGTATGTATGAGCTTGAAAATCCATGATGTGAATGTTTCTTCCAATCAGTTCTTTGTCAAGTGCATCATAGTCTTATTATGAAATCATGTTCAGAAAGGTATGCTTTGCCAAGGCCTGTAGAGTTTGGACCATGTGACTGATAACAAGCTGATTTATGATGTGAAGAACACACCCTAGCTAAGCAAGGACAGTTTCTAATTGGTCAGGACCGTCCAGATGGGACGGTCCAGAAGCTGAGTTTAAAACCTCAGGACATCGTAAAATACTCTCTCTTACTTTTTTACGCCCCTGCTCTCTATCTCTCGTCCCTCTCACCGCGTGCTGCTCTTTGAGCGTGCCCTGGCCCACGTGCCATAATGAGAAAGAAAACAACTTAGTCTCGTTACATCATTTTATTTGTATTATTTTACTTTAGTTTCTTTTCTTTCCGTGGAGTTTCGTGTGTTAATGTATGTTTGTAAGTCCAGCTCCGACCCGTTTCAAACTTCAACCAGAAAGAACTCTGCATCCTCAGCCAACGCCCAAGAGACATCACTTCAAAGACTACTGAACTTCCAGCCAATCAGACACTTCGGGGAACCCCCTGTCTGCAACGACGACACAAAGGAAACCCCGTAACACAGGCAAGCAAGCAATGCCTCCAAGTACTGAATTGGTGACTTTAATGTAAATTTTAGCCTCATTGAGAAACTCAAAGCGAGGGTTAAATAAGTGATTGATGGTTGTTCAGGTCTATGCAATAGCACATATATTGCTGTAAACTTGGGATTTCACATTTCCATTCTCTTAAACTCATCCTTTCCTCACTTTCTCTCTTTCTGCAACGTGTGAATGTGTGAATGCTTGTGTTCATGTGTTAGATTAGTTTATGTTTTAGGTTTATATAAATAAAATCTGATTTATATTTTAAAAGAGAAGTATCTTGTGTTTTCTGCTCACAAGTTAATGCCTTAATCTGTCGATTTCGTTACCGTGCTATTTAATAGTGTTTTCACTATATTTTGGATTTTAATATCCAGTACAGAGTTTGTTATACGGCTCGTTCAGTGAATCGCCGTAACACTGATTCTGTTCAAATCCCTATAAAATCATAAATGATTCCCTTTGAGCTAAATTAAACTATATTAATGTAATAAAACCCCTACATTTTTATTGGTGGAGGTTAATATTATATGTAATAACCTTACACCATGAAATTTAAAATCAACTTATTTTTCCCTTAAAATTATACATTTTCTCAGTTTAAACATTTTATATGTCATCTATGTTGTATTCTGAATAAAATATTGAAATTTGAAACTTCCACATCATTGCATTCTGTTTTTATTCACAATTTGTACAGTGTCCCAACTTTTTGGGAATCGGGTTTGTATTTATGAAATTGAAATTTGTGTCTGAAAGTTACTCAGTAACGTGTTTATTGTACATTTGTGATTTGTGCCGATATTCAGAAAAGCAGGATTATTATTTGTGTGATACACTAACTCCTATAGCAGGGATCCTCAAATCTGGCTCGTGAGATCCGCTTTCCTGCAGAGTTTAGCTCTAACCCTAATCAAACACGTCTGAGCATGCTGATCAATGTCTTCAGGATCATTAGAAAATCACCGGTAGGTGTGTTTGATCAGGTTTGGAGTTAAACTCTGCAGGAAAGTAGATCTCGTGAGCCAGATTTGAGGGTGCCTGTCCTAATAGCATATATGTTATTAAAAACAGAAACTCATTAAATGGCTATTTATATTTTTTAACATCATTTTGATGACATTTCCGCCCCACTATGTGTGATGGCAATGAGATCTGGCAGTGGCAGTGAAGAGTTTTGAGTGCTCTCTCCCATCTCTTCAGATCGCATAATGTAGTGAAACATTAATATAATACAGAATCATCCTCTGTACAGAAACGAGGCGAGAACATATGAGAATGTATCATTATATTTCTAAATGTGTGCTCTTTGGGGCTAAAGCCTTGATGGAGCTGTTTAAAGTAGCCATGTGATCATAAATTAATTGGTGCAGATGCAATTCAATATGAGTGACCTTCTATGTCAAATAATCATAAATGCTAGTTTATGGTGTTTGATTATGGCCTCGAAGTTCTTAGTTGGAAGCTGTTAGGCCCGGCTGACCCGTTCAGTCCTTGCGTCCGCAGTGGAAATGTTTCTAATAATTTCTGACTGGTATTTAACTGAACAAATCAAACAAACATATGTCCGGCCATGGTTGTGTAATTTTATGATTGAACCACAGTGGTGTCAGCGAGGTCATGACCCTTTACACAACCTGTGATGATGCGTTTCCAAAGTTATTAGCATCATAAAACTTATTTTATATATTTTCATGTCAAGAAAAAACATGTATTTTTAACACTGCACTTTGTGTTTCCTTGACATTAAATGACAGAAAACTAGTTAACGCTGTTGTGTGAGTGTTTCTAATACACCAGCCGAGGGAGTGATGTCAAATGAGACATTTTTCTCTGTTCTGACCAATGCAGTCAATGATGACTCTTTTTTTCTCTCTTTTGTAAAGCCACAGAAATACAATTGTGGAAAATGATAATGCAAAACTTGCATTTGTTGTAGTTTGCGTTCACCAATATAGAGCTTTACCAGCTATACTGTGAAAAGGGTCATTCAGGCCAAAATCCTGTAGTGCATATTTTTCATTTTCTTCAGTCAAGAACATGTACTTGTGTGACAAGCTGTGTTATGAGGAAGAATAACATCTTTTTTAATAGACTTTCAGACTGCAGTATCACTGAAGAAGGTTATAAAGCTCTGGCTTCAGCTCTGAGATCAAACCCTTCACACCTGATAGAGCTGGAGTCAAATGAGCGTGGAAACACTGCTATGCTCGCAGTGTGTGCTCTTCAGTTGCATTGCAATTTTCATATCAAAGCGTGAAAGAAACTATGAGCATGCAATGTGTAGTTACAGTTGAAGCCAAAAGTTTACATACACCGTGCAGAATCTGCAAAATGTTCATTATTTTACCAAAATAAGAGGGATCGTACAAAATGCATGTTATTGTTTTTTTAGTACTGTCCTGAATAAGATTTCACATAAAAAGGTTTAAATATAGTCCACAATAGAAAATAGGGTGAATTCAGGTAATCTGGGACAGTTTTTGCCATTTTGATTTCTGCAATTTATTTCAATATCTGTCTAACACATGAGATCAACACATCCCTAAGATGTTTTCTAACCACACAAGAAGAAAGAATGTAGATATTATACCCAGAGAAGACATTCCACATCTATTAGTGTTTTTGTGACAAAAAAAAAAAAAGAAATCTTTTTGAATTTGATAATCTGGGACAGGTCACTTTGTAATCTGGGACACATGTATTAGACCTAAAAAAGCCTATATTCACCATACTTTATGCATGCCAAACACAATATTACCAATTTTAAAAGAGCATTATGAAAAACATGACAAGTACAGAAATCTCAATAAGAAAATGTATATTCCAATATCAGGAAAATAATTTCTATCTCTACACAAGATTAACGATCTACTGTGTTAATTAATTTAAAACTCTATTAAAATTGTTTAACACTGTATTAACATTTTAAAAAATCAACTAAAATTTAAGCAACAGCAAGCAACAATTTGATTAACGGAATATTGGTTTGGTTATTCAAGTTCTCCATTCTATAAAATTGGGTCTACTCGGGGAACAATATTGAATAGATCACAAACATAATTTGACAACTATTAGGAACATTGTCTTATTTATGACAGATTTATGTCCTTAACATTAATCTAGTCAGAATCCTGTCACTGACCTTATCATGTAATTCTCAGGGGAGCTTCTTGATGGACAAGTGCCCTGCCCCTTTCTGTGGAATCACCCCCATGAAGTCATGTGATTTCAGTCACATGACATCCATGCTAAAATTATAGTAAAAGCCCTGTTGACTAAATTTTGTTAGAATAGGAAATAAACACTGGATTTCCCAGATTACCTGAATTCACCCTAACAGCTGAATTTAAAAAAATTACCCCGTTCAAAATTTTACATCCCCTTGATTCTTAATACTGTGTTGTTGCCTGAGCGATCCAAAGCTGTGTTTTTTTTGTTTAGCGATAGTTGTTCATGAGTCCCTTGTTTGTCTTGAACAGTTAAACTGCCTGCTGTTCTTCAGAAAAATCCTTCAGGTCCCACAAATTATATGGTTTTCCAGCATTTTTGTGTATTTGAACCCTTTCCAACAATGACTGTATGATTTTGAGATCCATCTTTTCACACTGAGGACAACTGAGGGACTCATATGTTACTATTACAGAAGGTTCAAACACTCAATGTTTTTATTTGCTTTTCTGATTTGTGTTTTGATCTGTTTAGTAGTTCTGAATGGATCTGTATGTATTTATATACAGTCAGGTTAAGGCAACTGGTATAGTGTTCTGTTGGTGTCTCAGTGTGGTCCTGTTTGTTATTGCAGCTTGACTTGTAGTTATAGAAAATACTCTCACCAAATGTGACATTTTTTTCCGGGTTTTTGCTGTTGCACTGTATACGTAAATTGTGAATTATGAAAATTACAACAACAAAAAAAAATTTCTTGCATAAAATATAGCTTTGTGAGAATCATCCTCAAACTTAATCTAGAACTTGGTAAAATGATTATCTTTATTTAAAATGTTTCAAGTCTTAATGTTTTTCCCTTTGTTATACTGGGATGAATCATACTGGGATGTATGCTAAAATTGTTGAATGCGGCGCCCTACCTAGAAATATTTTCACCAGCCACCACCGACAGTATTGTTAGTTTAGTTTTTGATTATAGTTCATTTGATTATTTAAAACCTCTTTTCTGTAGACTCTCAAACTGCAGTATCACTGAAGAAGGTTATAAAGCTCTGGCTTCAGCTCTGAGATCAAACCCTTCACACCTGATAGAGCTGGACCTCACAGGAAATGATCCTGGACAATCAGGAGTGAAGCAGCTCAGTGATTTACTTCAGGATCCAAACTGTCAACTGAAGACACTGAGGTGAGACGTGATCAAATAATACAAAATAAATGATACGCGTGTGAATTATTTATATTACACATAATATTATTATATTATATTTCACTAATTCAATAAGATACAGATGCTGCTGTTGTTTTGATGATAAATGTCACCACAGTTTAGTTGTGTTTAAAGTTACAGGTTAATCAGACATTTTGGGTCACTAGATGTGCTGGTATTCAGTATTTTGGGGCCTCAATGAACATTTATGATTGTGTTATTGTGGACATTGTGTTATTGTGGACAACACTGTAGATCTACTACAGCAGATCTATAACAGGCCACAAACATGTGATGTGTGTCAGGATAATTCAGCACACACACACACACACACACACACATCTGAACCTGCAGTTCTCTCATAATGAGCAGAATTACTGTTGCATCAACACAGACATCAGTTAAATAAAACTATCCAGAGATGGTATAAACCCAGATCATGTTCCCTGTTAGTGGATCAGCAATCCAGTGTTTGGTGAATTCTGCTACATAATAATAGGAAGAGCCGGCATCAAAAGATCAACTAAATATATGGTTATGAATGCTTAGCTGTCACAAGCTAGTTATCCCTTTGCTAACTTTCCTCATCTCCTGCTTAAAGCCAGAAATATCTTTTGAGAATTTTTGAGAATTGAGAATCATGATCTAGTGAGCTTTTGCCCATGAGTTTCTTTTAAAGAATTTACTTTTGACTTTTGTCTTTCTTAAAAAAATAAATTGTGTATATTTAAATGTTCAATTGTTAAAACTTGAACTAGAGCTTTTCGTTACAAACGATGTTTGATAATCTTTAAATGTTTTGTGATGCAATACACATTGAATTGAATCCTGCTTCATCTTCTCTTCTGCAGGTTTTTGGGTCCTGCTGCAGATGAAGCCTGTCAGTATGTGACTGGAATTGTGGGTAAAAACCCGTTACTCCTGAGAGAGCTGAATCTGAGTGAACATAAACTAGGAGACACACGAGTGAATCAGATCGCTGCTCTACTGCAGGATAAACACTGTACACTCAACACACTGAAGTGAGTATCTTACATCATTTCATGTGTCACATGACTAGTAATGTTACAATAGTCTATTTTAATTCTCATTTGAGTCCGACCCCACACTATAAAGCTTGGAAGAGCCAGGATATTTTTTAATATAACTCTAATTATATTTGTCTGAAAGAAGAAATTCATATACATCAAGGATGGCTTGAGGGTGAGCAAATCATGGGGTAATTTTCATTTTTGGGTGCACTATCCCTTTAAGTGCTCAGGGGTTGGAGAAAATAATGTGAACACACTAGAAATAGCCAGTATTTTATTGTGTTTACCATCGTTTGTCTTTAATACAGATTCCAACCTTCTTAGAATAGATTCATACAACTTTTGAATAGACTTCAGTTAAATTTTGTCTCCTGCTGTGACTGCTGAATGTCTCCTTGGTCCAGCCCTGTGGAGCCAATTTTGTGACTCTATTCATCTAACAAATCCAGTGTTTTGCAAATAAACAAATTCGCTTTGCAAAGAAAAACTCGACTTTCAAACAAACGCAAAGTGATTTGCAAATAAAAAACTCTATTTGAGAGAAAATGCAGAGGTATGGACAAATATATGTATTGTGTGTCACAACTGTGAGACTTATTTGCCTTTTTATGAGGAAACTTAGCTAGATTTTCTCATGCGTGCGAGCAGATTTCCAAAAACACTATCCAATACATTTGCATTTTAGTATTACAATATATTGTGACACGATATATAGTTATACTCCTGCATTGTTTTGAATGTTGAACAATTGTATCAACATTTATAGCCTATGTATTCTATATCCCGCGATCCAACAGAGGATAAGAATGGATCAGTTTTTTTAGGGAAAGACTGCTTAGTTAAATGTTTAGACATGTCACTACTGATTTTTGAATTGTTTACAGCACTTATTGTGAATTTCACTGACTCTGTAGTAGGGTCACTTTGTTAAAACATCTATATGGTTAATTATAGATATAGTAAGACAGAAACTCACCTGTTCCCCACTCATGTTGGTCTGAAAAGGTAAACTGGTGTTTCGGGTCTCGGGAGACTAGCGTAAATTAACCAACAGCGCTATCTGCTGTTTTTGGAAAAGAAAGTTGCTCAATTGCATTTGTGAAAAAATCTGCTTTGACGCGTGTGAGATAATCTGCCTGCACCCATTTGATCTTTTTTGGGTTTTTTTCATTTTTAATTTTGATGTAGCAGCATGAACAACAGTACATTACAGTACATTATTTCAAAACAAAAGTAGTTACAATTTTCTCTGCCATTCAAATTTTCTTTTTCATTTTTAAACAATATAAACAAAATAACAGATAAAATTAAATAATAATATTAATAACAATAATCATTTTAACGGTTCTGGGGAGGTCAGATATATACTTAATAATCAAATTCCATATTCAATAATGTTAAATGTTTGTTCTTGGTCTATGGTAGAGACTGTGGGAGAAAGTCTGTTAGTTTCCGATGTGGAAAGGATGTGTAAGGGAGATCACAATAACATTTTCCATTCAGAAGGGAAGGATCATTTGTTTTATACCTCCACAAAGTCTGGCCGTAATGGCCTTACATATTCGATCCACTTGGACCAAACTTTTCTGAATACATTCTTCTGAAGACGGAGGGAAAAAGTAATATTTTCCATAACATAAATATCATTCACAATATCCATCCATTCTTGTATTGTGGGGGGTTCAGGAAGCAACCAGCACCTTGTAAGTGCTTTTTTACCAGCAATTGTTAGAATGTCAAATAGGTATCTTTCAGGCCATCTTGTCTGGAGATTAGTATTTCCTAAATATAATGTGGAGAAGCACGACGGCAGTGTAGTGTTAAAAATGCCTTTCACTGCTTTATGAAGCTCCACCCAAAAGGGTTTTATCACTGGGCATCCCCAGAATATATGCCAGTGATTGGCTTCCTGAAACCCACACTGTCTCCAACATTTGGTGTCCCCTCCCTCAATATGTGCTTTCTGTTTCGGTGTAATAATAAATCTGATAAGACATTTCCACCCAAATTCCCGCCATATGTGAGAATTAATACATTTCCATGGGAATGTCCATATATCAAGCCATTCCTCATTCCATATAAAAAAAAAATGACCTTCCTTTTCTCATTTTTCTTTAATATATTCTGTGGTGGAGTTTTTTTTTTTATCCTAAGACCTTTATAGAATTTAGAGATGACACCCTTATTTAAATCACCTTGGTAAGCACCTGTAAATATCTTCAATATTGGATCATTGCTTTCAAAATGACTGCGTAGCTGGAGATAAAAGCTGATCTATAAAAATCAGATTTCTCAAGGCAGTACTCTTTCTTCAAACTTTCAACTCTCCCTTTTCCTTAAGAGAATAGAATGTTGTTATTCCTTTTGAGACCCAAAATTTGAATCTTGGCTTAAATTCAGGGTCATAGGCACACCATTGAATTATTTGTAATTTCCGATCTAATTTATATTCTTCCTTTATTGTATTCCAGATTTTTAGTTGGGCTTTAATCCATGGGTTTTGCACCTTTTCTATAAATCTTACCAAACTTTTATGGACCAATAATGCTTGAATTGGGGGGGTCAGACATTATGGAGAGTTCGATATCTTTCCACCTAGCTTGGTATGTTGGGTTACATATGTTAATTAAAGATTTAGTCTGGGCTGCATATAAATAATCCCTAATATGGGGTAATGCCGTACCTCCTTCCTCCATTGGGAGCTGTAATGTTTTGAATTTGATCCTGGGTTTTTTCCTTTGCCAAATAAATCTGGAAATGATCTTATTTAATTCAGACCAATTTTTAGGGGAATTTCTACAGGTAGTGCTTGAAATAAATGGAAATATCGTGGAAGAATTTTCATCTTTATTGAGTCAATTCTATGACTAAGGCCAAGGAAAGAGACGGCATTCCACCTGTGTATATCTTTTTTAAATTTTATTAAAAGTGGGTTAAAATTTGCCTCTGCTATAGAGGGTGACACGGGATTGGATTTTCAAACCTCTCCCGTCCCACTCCCACAAAAAAAAAATCTTGTCCTGTCCCGTCCCAATCCCACGAAAAAACTAGGGGAAAATCCCGTCTCGTTCCACTCTCGGAAGAATGACTCCCATTCCCTCCCACTCCCGTGTTGTTGTTTTTTTGTTTTTTTTTGGCCGAAATCTGTCAGTTACAGTACAAATATAGCACAGATCACAGCATGCCCACCTTGAATAAAAACCCAAAATGTATTTTTTTGTTATATTGAACTGAAAGCTAACCTTACCAAGTGTGCATTGCACACATTAAATTTAATGTAAATCATCCATGCATTTTATATTTGAATTTTTTTTTTCATTTGAAAGTAGACATTTCTCTCTATAGATATATTTTTGTTTCAAAGATTCTCGCTCAAGTTCACAGAGACCTAAAGTGCATCCTGTTTGCTTTAAAGCGCAACGTTTTGTTGTTATTCTGAGTGCACACAAATAAACGTAGAGTCTTTACAGATTTAAAAGATGTATTAGGCTACTTTTATCTGTATGACCAAAAATTACAGAGATTTTAAGAGCAAGTGAGCTCACCGGCGCCTGTCCTGCAGCGAGTGCGCTATTCAGCTTCCACTCTCCACACAAACACTTCAATAGCACACATTTCTCTAGGTTAACATCATATTGAGCGGCCATGTAAAGTTGCTACTACATAGGCTACATCTTCCAGATGAAAAGCCATATTTGAGGTCGATGAATGATAGATGAGCGTTCGGATGTCCTGCCCGTTACCACATAGACCAGCCGTTAACAATCTGTCTGTCACGGACTGCGTCATTCACTTAACCAGCCACACCAAAGCAAACAGGAGGAGATCATAAAGAGACAGGGCAACTAGAATTGTGTTCAGAATTAAAATATACAGTTTATTTATATAAAAGGTATATTTGTGTATAAAGTTGGGTATCATTACTATTCCCGGTCCCGCCCACTTCCGCTGACATTTTTTCCTTTCCTGTCCCAATCACGTGATTCGTAGCGATTTTGTTTCCCTTCCAGCGGGATTCCCGTGACCCGTAGGATTCCCGAAAAATTGTCAGCGTCTATTCTGCTAGTGCTGAAGTTTCTTTCGTTAAGTATATTCCTAAATATTTCAGCGAATTCTGATTCCAATTAAGGTTGAATTTATCTTTAATATATTTTGGCGGTGTATATCACTGCAAAAAGTGATTGAAAAGGACCTGCCAAATTTTCCAGCCAAAATATTTAAAAAAATCTTAAATCAAGAAGGATTTTCTAGAGAAGTAAAAATTATTGTCTTGTTTTCAGAAAAAAATGGTCAAAATTGAGTTTTTGCTTAAAACAAGCAAAATAATCTGCCAGTGGTGTAAGAAAAATAAATAAATAAAAAATAATCTTGTTTTCTGTTTGACATAAGATTATTTTTCTTACCCCATTGGCAGATTATTGTTGCTTGTTCAACAAGTTATCTAGAAAGTCAACCATGTCTGTTCCTTCTTTATCTTCGGGTATTCTGTAAATCCTTAAATTATCTCTACGAGCTCGGCCCTCCTGGTCTATGAGTCTGGCTTCCAGATTAGCTTGCCGCTGTGTTAGCTGCTTGATTAGCGTTGATGCTGCTTGAAGCACGGTTTCAGTTTCTTCAATTCTTTCCTCTACCTCCTCCAGTTTGTCGTTTGTTCTCTTCAGTTCTTGTTTAATGTCGGAAAGCTGTACCTTATTATCCCTTCTGAATAAAATATTTCAAAAGCTTTTTTTTTTTGTTTAATTTTGATGATTAGAGCTTACAGCTCATGAAAGTCAAAAATCAGTATCTCAAAATATTAGAATATTTACATTTGACTGGCAATAAATGACCATCCATACAGTATACATTCTGGGTATCTCTTGTTCTTTGAAACAACAATAATGGAGAACACTGCTGACTTGGCAATGGTCCAGAAGACGATCAGTGACATCCTCCACAAAGAGGGTAATTCACAGAGGGTCATTACTGAAAGGTGTGGCTGTTCAAGGAGTGCTGTATTAAAGCATATCAAATGCAAAGTTGACTGGAAGGAAGAAATTCACTTTGCTACATCTGGTAAGCGCTTCCGTAGCCTGATGGCAAAAACTGAGAGACTTAGGAGGAGCTTCTTCCCAGGCCATCAGGCTCCTAAACTCTAACTCTGTCATAACATCTCATGTCTCCATGTAAATATCACTATCAATAAGTTACTCATAATTTTTTCTACCTTGTATTGCTGCTATTTAAATACCCTGTACAACGTTTTTGCAATTTTTTTTGCACATTCCTTCTTATATTAGTATTTAAGTCAACAAACATACTGACCTGCACATTTATATTTTTTATCTTTTATTTTATTTTATTCTTTTATCTTTTCTACTTTTCTTTTTCTTAATATTTATGTACATTCAGTATTTTATATTCTATATAATTGCACTGTCCTTGGAGCGGACCTGACTTACATTTCACTGCTGGTTATACTCTGTATAATTGTCTATGTGACAAATACAAATCTTGAATCTTGAAATTGGGTAGGAAAATGTGCACAAACAACAGGGATGACCGCAAGCTTGAGAATACACTCTTAGAAGAAAAGGTTCTATATAGTTTTGCAGCAAGTTGGCCATGTTTCCTCTGACTTCCACTTTTCAACACTCTGATAAACTGGTGGGAACACTTTAAAAGTGCTCTCTGAGTTAGATGAACATCTACAACAACCAAATACAGCGTGTTTAGAATAATATACAATTACTTCAGCACAACAAAATAATTATATTTTATTATACTACAACTGCAAACACCAAATACTCAGTTATCCACAGAAAAATCTTGGTTTGTTCTTCTTGGTTTGAATTCATGTTTATAACCGCAGTCCTATAACGTTATGTATAGGTCCAATACAATCTACAGAGCAAAGAAAAATATTACGATAGGCTATAACATGAACTCTCGCCAGCATTATTAATCAATATTAATCAATTCACAACAGTTTTTATCAAGATACTTTAGGGATTCATGTTAAAAATGACAAACCTCCTGGCGGAGAATTGCGCAGGCCTGGACAACCTTTCTTCTTTAAGCTTCTTGAAATAAACGTGTCACGTTAGGCTAACTAAAAATGACAAAGGTTTAGGTAAAAGTCATTCAAATAAGCTAAAATGAATTCATTTTCTCACTTACCAATGCAATCGTCGTTCTCCTGAGTGCTGAGCGCAGTCAGCGCACCGTGAACCGTTGAAGTTTAAACCGTGGCGCTCGCGCGCTTTTAAGTGGTTACTCTCGCGAGCGACAAAACTGATCAGCGCATAGACACATGTTCAAGTTGTTTGCCGTTTAAGTCAAAGACCATTTTATGCAAATGTTTGGAGAGATGAGTTATAAGAATAGCCTTTTAGAATCTAAATGAAACCCTGAAACTCAATATGAGCATGTTGCTTGTCAATAAAAGAGCTGTAGGGCATCTTACATGACATGATAACTAGAACTTGCAATCATGTTAAAGTGTGCTGATTAAATAGAAGACTAGCGTGTACCTATTAATAAATAAGATCAAACTGTCCAGGTTGCTATACACTGCTAGAACACATGTAGCCTATTTCTATCTGATCAGTTTGTTGGTATAATAATAGGTTGATTCAGTGCAGACGTAAATTTTACGTTTTTTTTTTTTTTTTTGGAATAAAGGTGTGTCAAAGTAACATTTAAAAAAGCACAAATATAATGTAGTATAATAATTTTAAATAGCCTAATGTTTAAACATACATAAAAGAGCATGGTTTAGCTGAAAGAACCCTTTTGTACCAAAACACTTTCTCCTTATATAGAACCTTTTTGGCATAAAGCGTTCTTTGGAGTTGAGTAAAGAACCCTACGGTTCTATATAGAACCCCAAAGAAACTTTTTTTTAAGAGTGTACTGTCAAGCAAAGCTGAGTCAAACACTTGGGAGAGCTTCACAAGGAGTGGACTGAAGCTGGAGTCAGTGCATCAAGAGTAACCACACTCAGACGTCTTCAGGAAAAGGGCTACCAAGCCACTTCTGAACCAGAAACAACGTCAGAAGCGTCTTACCTGGGCTGTGGAGAAAAAGAACTGAACTGTTGCTCAGTGGTCCAAAGTCATCTTTTCAGATAAAAGTAAATTTTGCTTTTCATTTGGAAATCAAGGTCTGGAGGAAGACTGGAGAGGCACAAAATCCAAGCTGCTTGAAGTCCAGTGTGAAATGTCCACAGTCAGTGATGATTTGTGGTACCGTGACGTCTGCTGGTGTTGGTCCATTGTGTTTTATCAAGTCCAAAGTCAATGCAGCCGTCTACCAGGAGATTTTTGACCACTTTATGTTTCCATCTGCTGACAAGCTTTATGGAGATGCTGATTTCCTTTTCCAGCAGGACTTTAGCACCTGCCCACACTGCCAAAACCACTTCCAAGTGGTTTGCTGACCATGATATTACTGTGCTTGATTGGCCAGCCAACATGCCTGACCTGAACCCCATATGGAATCTATGGGATATTTTCAAGAGAAAGATGAGAAACAGTCAATCCAACAATCCAGACGAGCTGAAGGCTCAATAGTGCTTCAGCAGAGCCACAGGCTGATCGCTTCCATGCCATTCCTCACTGATGCTGGAGTTTGTGCTTGAAGGAGCCCCAATCAAGTATCGAGTGCATAAATCAACATACTTTAATGAACCTGAACTTTTCTGTTTTGCAAATCCTTTTTTTGATTGATCTTAGGAAATAGTTCAAGTTCAAGTCAGCTTTACTGTCAATTCTTCCACATGTACAGCACATACACACAGAGAATTGAAATTGCATTACTCTCAGACCCTTGGTGCATACAGTTAACATTAAACACGTTCAAATACAGATAAATACAGTTTAGACATATGTACATACAACTATACAAATATACAAATGAGGATATTGTAGAAAAAAAAAATAATAAGAAGAATTAGATCGATAAAGTGGCAAAAGGCGCATGGCAGATAGAGTGCAAAACCAGTTAAATAAAAACAACACTGTGTAGATATATTTGTAGTGCAAAAGAGCTTATTAGTCTGAGGACATTGTAGAAAAAAAAAATAAAAAAAATAAAAAGAGAGAGATAGATAAAGTGCATAAGGCACATGGCAGAATAGATGGAGTGTAAACCAGTTGAATGTACAAAAACAAAACTGTGCAGATTTGTTTTGTTTTGTTATGAGTGTAGTGCAAGAAGAGCTTATCAGTCTGTTAAAGTGACAAGTCGAAGTGACTGTTCGGATAGATTTTTGTCAGACTATCCGAAGAGGTAATTTGCAGTCAATGTTGGATGGGTAGTGATCAGCCAATGCTGCACAAGTGACAGGTGCCGGTCACAGTTTGTTGGTCGGTGGGGGGGGAATGTCACAGAGTCAGAGTTCCTAGTGTGTTGCTGTGTTAAATGGGGGTGAAAGAGGGGAGGGGGGGCAAAGACGGGAGGGAGTTCAGCTTCCTGACAGCCTGATGTATGAAGCTGTCCTTCAGTCTGCTGGTCCTCGCCTGGAGACTCCGCAGTCTCCTCCCTGATGGCAGCAGACTGAAGAAGCTGTGTGTCGGGTGGGTGGGATCGCCTGCAATGCGGAGGGCTTTGCGGGTGAGATGGGTGCTGTAGATGTCCTGGAGGGAGGGGAGAGAGACACCAACGATCTTCTCAGCTGCTCTCACTATGCGTTGAAGTGACTTGCGGCAGGATGCGTTGCAAGCGCCATACCACACAGTGATGCAGCTAGTCAGGATGCTCTCGATGGTGCCTCTGTAGAAGGTGCACATGATGGGGGCCGGGGCTCTGGCTCTTCTGAGTTTGCGGAGGAAGTAGAGACGCTGCTGTGCTTTCTTGGCCAGTGCTACAGTGTTGTTAGTCCAGGAGAGGTCCTCAGTGATGTGCACACCCAGGAACTTGGTGCTGCTCACTCTCTCCACAGTCGCACTGTTGATGGTCAGAGGGGCATGCTGAGTGTGTACTCTCCTGAAGTCAACAACAATCTCCTTCGTCTTCTTCACATTCAGAGAGAGATTGTTGTCACTGCACCACCCGGCCAGGCGGCTCACCTCGCTCCTGTAGTTTGTCTCATCTCTGTTGCTGATGAGACCCACCACAGTCGTGTCATCCGCAAACTTAATGAAAATGTTGGAGTTGTGTGATGGTGTGCAGTCGTGGGTCAGCAGAGTGAAGAGGAGGGGGCTCAGCACACATCCTTGGGGGGCCCCAGTATTCAGTGTGATGGTGCTGGATGTGTTACTGCCGACCCGTACTGCTTGAGGTCTCCCGGTCAGGAAGTCCAACAGCCAGTTGCACAGAGGGGTATTGAGCCCCAGCTGGGCCAGTTTGTGAGTGAGCTGTTGAGGGATAATTGTGTTGAATGCTGAACTGAAGTCTATGAACAGCATCCTGACATATGAGTCTTTTTTCTCCAGATGTGTGAGGGCTGGGTGGAGGGCAGTGGTGATGGCATCATCGGTCGAGCGGTTGGACCTATATGCAAACTGGAAGATGTCCAGGGAGGGGGGGAGGACAGACTTGATGTGGTGAAAGACTAGCCGTTCAAAGCACTTCATGAGGATGGGAGTGAGTGCTATTGGACGGTAGTCATTGAAGCAGGATGGAGATGACTTCTTAGGGACTGGAATGATGGTGGTAGCTTTGAAGCATGTGGGGACAACAGCCTGATTTAGCGAGATGTTGAAGATGTCTGTGAAGACCTCAGTGAGTTCCACTGCACAGTGTCTCAGTACATGCCCAGGAATGTTGTCAGGACCCGGAGCTTTGCGTGCATTGATCCTGCTGAGGGATCTCCTCACACTGTCCGGGGACAGCGTCATCACCTGGTCACCGGGAGGAGGTGGAGTCTTCTGTGCAGTGGTGCTGTTTTGTGCCTCAAAGCGAGCAAAGAAGGCATTCAGCTCGTTCAGCAGGGGGATGGTGTTGTCACAGGTCTGTGGTGGGGGCTTGTAATCCGTAATGGTCTGTATCCCCTGCCACAGGCTCCGCGTGTCTCTGCTGTCGCTGAAACGATGGGCTATCCTCCTGGAGTACTGTCTCTTGGCCTCTTTGCCTCTTTGATGCCGCGGGATAGGTTGGCCCTAGCTGTCTTCAGGCCCTCCTCATCTCCAGCTCTAAAGGCAGCGTTCCGAGCCTCCCTGTCATCCACGGCTTCTGGTTGGCCCTGACAGTGATGGGCTTTGTTACCGTTACATCATCAATGCACTTGGAGATGTAGGCAGTGACAGTCTCTGAGTACTCTTGGAGGTCTGTAGTGTTGTTGTATGTGGCAGCCTGTTTAAACATATTCCAGTCAGTGGTGTCAAAACTTGAAGTGCCTCTGACGACCCTTCTGGCCACACTTGTATCTGTTTGTGTATTGGTTTGATGACTTTAACGAGCGGTCTGTATGCAGGCATTAACATGACAGTGATGTGGTCTGAGGCTCCGAGGTGGGGGAGGGCCTTGTAAGCTCCTCTCTGGGTGGTGTAAACAAAGTCTGTAGACCTCCCCTGTCATTCACGGCTTCTGGTTGGCCCAAATATTTTGAGATTGATTGCCTTTCATAAACTGTAATCATCTCTAATCATCAAAATTAAAACCAAAAAAACTTTTGAAGTGTTTTACTTTACATGTAATTAATCTAAAATATATGAAAGTTTCACTTTTTGAAATAAGTTAGAAAAAAAAAATTACAAGAAAAAATGTAACTTTTGTAAAATGAATGTAAAATGAAAACTTTTTCACTATATTCTAATTTTCTGAGATGCACCTGTACATTTGCCGTTGTCCTACTTTGTTGTGTAAAATATTTACAAGGTTTCACAAAAACTGATTTTTGGGGGTTATTTTAGAAAACCGTCAGGGAGCTCAAAAATTAGGCTGTTTTCTTGTGTTTATTAGTTCCCTTCCAGGAACTTCGAGCTGCGTCGAAACGCATATGGGAACGCCTTCAGCGTGACCAGGCTCTGAATATGATGTGTAATCAGTCAAACAAGGGCGAGGCGTCACGGGCGGGGTGACGTCACGACCAGGAAGCATATAAGCACGTGCGGCGGAGCCGGCTTCAGCTTTTTGTCATTCAGCGAAGCGCTCTGTGTGTGTCAGTCTTATTTACTGTTGTTTGTCCTAGTTTTAAGTGGAAAGCATTCAGTATCATGCCAAAGCCAAGGGCAAGCTCAGGGGTGAAGCTTTCAGACCATGTTTTGAGTCGTGTGTGCATCCTTGCCCTCGCTATATCATGAGCGAGGACACACACGATTTGCGCGTGGTCTGCCTGGGTGCGGCGCACGCAAAATCGGTCTCCGCACCCGGAGGGCTCTCTTCGAGAAGGGAGCCTTCGCGAGCTCCCCACGCGGTGCCGGTCCCGCTGCTGCCGAGGCAGAGCGGCGGCTGCACTCGTGGGGCTCGCAGGCTGATCTGGCTGACGGGTGTGAGACGGGCATGTCCCTTTCTCCTCCCGTATCAGCCAGATCTGGCGCCCCGTCTCTCGGTGTGGAAGCTGTCTCTTCCCCCGAGACGAGGGCTCAATGCTTTGTCTCTCTTCCTCTGAGGAGGTTGATGTGACAAGCGTTCACGAGGTTTCGCCGCCTCTGTCACCCCAATATGATATAACTATGAAAGCTTTGTAAGCTGCAGTGTTTGCACAAGCATAAAATGAATAAAGCCGGTCCCGCTTCTGCCTTTAAATCAGAAAAAAAGACAGAGCGGCGGCTGCGCTCGCGGGGCTTGCGGAGAGAAAAAAAAAGAGAAAAAGGCTGATCTGGCTGGCGAGAGTCAGACGGGCATGTCCCTTTCTCCTCCCGTATCAGCCAGATCTGGCGCCCCGTCTCTCGGTTCGGAAGCGGTCTCTTCCCCCGAGACGAGGGCTTGACGCTGCGTCCTCCGAGGAGGTTGATGTGACGAGCGTTGACGAGGTTTCGCCGCCTCTCTCGCCCCAGAGAGCTACACAGGAGCCTTCCGTTTTCCCCGATCTCCTCACCGAGGTGTCGAGATCGCGGGTGAAATCTTTTCGTCCCGGCCAGTCGTTCCCGCGGGAACTGAATGAGCGCGGGTATGCGGCGATGATGCCGCGGGTTGAACAGACGCTTGCGAGCTATCTGTCTCCCTCCACGGCATCGCCTTTGAAGGCTCCTGCTCTGCTTACAACATCTTTGGTGGGCAGAGGGTATGCACGCTCTCTAAACTCAGGTGGCTGCTGGGCGGGCGCAGCCTCCTCCGCATACCAGCTCCTCGCGCAAAAGGTCCTGACGGGCGAGCCCCAGGACCGCGGAGGGCGACCCCTACTGGGGTGGAGTGGCTTGCACCGCCGCACTCGGTGACCACTTCACCTCGGTGCCCTCCAGGGACTTGTCTGCTGACCCTGCCGCTGTTCCAGGGCACAGCCGGTCCCAGCGAGTATATTTCTCAGGTTTGTCCGCCCGGCAGCGTGGAGCCGAGAAACTCGCCTCAGCCGCCAGATTACGCGTCTCATTCCGGTGCGCCGCATCGAGACAGCGGTCTGGCCGCTTCTCTGAACCCAGAGGTCAGTCTCGAGAGACTGATTCCCTTAGAAGATCATTGGGCAGCGAGCTGCCGAATGTGTCTCTTTGGGTCCTGCCTTGCAGGGTCTGGTTCGTTCAGAGGTCCTGACGGGTGAGCCCCAGGACTACGGAGGACGACCCCTACTGGGGTGGAGCGGCTTACACCACGGCACACGGTGACCGTCTCCCCTCGGTGCCCTCCAGGGACTTGTCTGCTGACCCTGCCGCTGTTCCAGGGCACAGCCGGTCCCAGCGAGTATATTTCTCAGGTTTGTCCGCCCGGCAGCGCGGAGCCGAGAAACTCGCCTCAGCCGCCAGATTACGCGTCTCCTGCCGGTGCGCCGCTTCAAGACAGCGGTCTGGCTGCGCCAGAGGTCAGTCTCGAGAGACTGATTCCCTTAGTAGAGCATTTGACAGCCTGGCAGCGGCTGCCGAATGTGTCTCCTTGGGTCCTGCAGACCGTAGCGAAAGGCTATCGTATTCAGTTCGGCGGGCCACCCCCGCCGTTCTGCGGGGTTGTTATGACTGCGGTCCGCCCCGGGCAGGCTCTGGTTTTGGAACAGGAAATGGTACTCTGCTGAGGAAGGAAGCCATCGAGTTGGTTCCTCCTCACGAGACCCAGTCCGGTTTCTACAGCCGGTACTTCATTGTTCCGAAGAAGGATGGAGGGTTGAGGCCCATACTGGATCTGCGTCTACTGAACCGCTCAGTCAGAAAGCTGAAGTTCAGGATGCTTACTATCAAGCAGGTCGTGACTCAAATCAGGTCCGAGGACTGGTTTGTCACGATAGATCTCAAAGACGCATATTTCCATGTTTCCATCCTTCCTTCTCACAGGAAGTTCCTGAGGTTCGCCTTTGGGGGCAAAGTGTACCAATATCGGGTTCTTCCCTTCGGCCTAGCACTTTCACCCCGCACTTTCACCAAGTGTGTGGATGCGGCACTGGCCCCGTTGCGGCTTCAGGGCATCCGCATACTCAATTATATCGACGATTGGTTGATCCTCGCTCAATCAGAGCGGTTGGCGGTTCGGCATCGAGATGTCGTTCTCGCCCACATGAAAGAACTGGGGTTGAGACTGAACGCCAAGAAAAGTGTGCTTTCTCCGGTTCTGAGAATCACTTATCTAGGCGTGGTGTGGGATTCGACCACGATGCAGGCACGATTGTCCCCTGCTCGGATCGAGTCGATACTTACTACAGTCAGGAGAGTGCGAGAAGGCCAGTCACTCACTGTCAAGCAGTTTCAGAGACTGCGGGGGCTCATGGCAGCTGCGTCCAGCGTGATGGCAGCTGCGTCCAGCGTGATACCTTATGGCCTGCTGTACATGAGACCCCTACAGTGGTGGCTCAAGACCAAGGGGGTCTCCCTGAGGGGAAACTCACTCCGCGCTGTCAAAGTGTCACGCCGTTGTGTCCGTGCCTTCGACATGTGGAGGAATCCTTGGTTCTTGTCCCAGGGCCCGGTGTTGGGAGCTCCTTGTCGCCGCGTCTCGCTAGCGACGGACGCTTCCCTCACCGGTTGGGGTGCGGTCATGAGTGGCCACCCTGCCCGCGGTCTGTGGAGAGGTTGCCACCTGACGTGGCATATTAATCGGCTAGAGATGTTAGCGGTGTTCCGTGCACTCAAGCACTTCCTCCCAGACCTGAGAGATCACCACGTGCTGGTGCGCACCGACAGCACGGCAGTGGTCTCTTACATCAACCACCAAGGAGGTCTGCGGTCGTGCCCCTTGTATAAGCTGGCACACCAGATCCTTGTGTGGTCCCAGGGCAAGCTCCTATCACTGAGAGCTGTGCACATTCCTGGGCATCTTTATGTGGGAGCAGGCGTCCTGTCGAGACAGGGGCCGAGGCCCGGGGTATGGATCCTTCACCCTGAGGGGTGAAGCAGATGTGGAAGGTTTTTTGGCCAGCACAGGTGGACCTCTTCGCCACTCGAGAGTCAGCGCAATGTCCCCTCTGGTTCCTCCAGCTCCTCCGGGACTGGACGCTATGGTACAGACGTGGCCGAGGCTCCGTCTGTACGCCTTCCCCCCGATCGCTCTGCTCCCTGGAGTTCTGGCGAGAGTGCGCCGGGACGAGGTCAGTCTACTGTTAGTAGCACCGTTCTGGCCGGGCCGAGTATGGTTCTCGGACCTGATATCTCTCCTCGACGGCACTCCGTGGGAAGTGCCCGTCAGGAGGGACCTCCTCTCACAGGCCGGGGGCACCGAGGTGCACCCTCGCCCGGAGTGATGGAAGCTGTTGGTGTGACCCCTGAGGGGGCACAGCTCATAGCTTCCGGTCTGTCAACCGAGGTTGTCGAGACCATCCTCCAATCCAGAGCTCCCTCTACGAGGAAACTGTACGCCTTGAAGTGGAGGCTCTTCACTTCTTGGTGCGGGGACCGCCAGCTCGACCCAGTCAACTGCCCCGCTGGTGCAGTACTGGAGTTCCTGCAGGCCCGTTTCTCCGCAGGGGTAACCCATTACACTGTTAAGGTCTACGTGGCAGCTATTTCGTCATACCACGCCCTTACCGGTGGCCAGTCAGTGGGTAGACACCCCCTGGTTACACGTTTCCTCCGCGGTGCGCTGAGGCTGAGGCCTCCGGTACGATCTCGTCCCTACGTGGGATCTGGCTGTGGTTCTGGAGGCTCTGTGCAATGCACCTTTCGAGCCCATTCAGGAGATAACTGAGAGACTCCTCACTATCAAGACCGTTTTCTTATTGGCTATCACCTCTCTGAGGAGGGTGAGTGACCTTCAGGCCCTGACTACGGCCTCTATTCACTTTGCGCCCGGTTCGGCGAAAGTATTCCTCTACCCCCGCGTGGGGTATGTTCCGAAGGTCCCATCGGTCGTTCCACAGCCGGTCGTACTGCAGGCCTTCTGTCCTCCTCCATTTCGGGGAGCCAGACCAGGAGAAGCACAACCGTATGTGTCCAGTGCGAGCACTAGACGCATACATCCACAGGTCCTCGCTGTGGAGAAAGCGGACCAGCTGCCCGTGTGCTATGGTCCGCCTAAGAGGGGTCTTCCTGCTACGAAGCCCTCCTCTTAGTAGGTGGATTGTGGGTGCCATGGCTTTGGCATACGAGGCCTCTGAGCTCCCCCCGCCGGTGGGAGTCAGAGCGCACTCAACCCGAGGTGTGGCGGCCTCCGAGGCCTTCTGGGCAGGTGTTCCATGCAGGACATCTGCAACGCAGCTGGGTGGTCCACGCCCCTGACTTTCGTTAGGTTCTATGACCTCGACATCCGAGCCACTCCCGGCTCCTCTGTCCTTTCGTCCTGACACCAGGCAGGGACTTGTCAGTCTGGCGGCGTTGGTATCTCGTTCCCATATGCGTTTCGACGCAGCTCGAAGTTCCTGGAAGGGAACGTCTCAGGTTACGTATGTAACCATGGTTCCCTGAAGGGAACGAGACGCTGCGTCGCGTTGCCACACTTCCGGCATCCCTGCCAGCGCTTGCTTCTTGACTTGAAGCTGAAGCCGGCTCTGCCGCACGTGCTTATATGCTTCCTGGTCGTGACGTCACCCCGCCCGTGACGCCTCGCCCTTGTTTGACTGATTACACATCATATTCAGAGCCTGGTCATGCTGAAGGCGTTCCCATATGCGTTTCGACGCAGCGTCTCGTTCCCTTCAGGGAACCATGGTTACATACGTAACCTGAGACGTTTCTTGTGTTTATTCTTGTTATTTTTTAATAACCAAAAACAGTTTTCATTGTGTTTATTAATGGGACGTTCAACAGAATAGTACTGTGCTGCTGTAGCAGAACATATTCATAGAGTTTATTGATGCTCCATATCATCTCTCCGCCATCAAACAACCAGATTAATGAATGTCTAACACAATCAAACAGAACAGGTCCAGACTGAGCTTTATTCTGTTCAGGCATTGGTTCTTCAACCTTACTTGTTTCAGAGAAATATTACTGTTCTTCACATCTACAGCCACAGACAAACCTACAGTTGTATTTAGATGTGCAAAGTTGAATCTGTTTAGCAAAGCTGATCAAGCCACTGGACAGAGCAGAGCGAATGCATTTACGTTGTAGTGATGTGCAGACCAGTGTCAATTTAAGCACAAATACACAGCAGTCAGAACTTTAATTTTATTCAGTTTTAGACAAACGATGAAATAGGAATTATTTGACAGAAATAAAAAGATATGAAATATGTTAACACGTTTTACACAAGGTTGTTGGGAATTAAAACTTCTTTGTATTTCTATCAAGAATCAGGACAAACTGTACATAAACCATGAGAAGTGTACATTATTTGATTGAATGAACAACTTATTTGTTTTCAGAGATGGGCACAAATACATCAAAATGTATTTAAAATAAAAAATACTGTGTGGGAAAATGTATTTAAATACAAATACAGTATTTTATATTTTGAAAATACACAAAACACATTTGAAATTGGCCATCTAGTGAAGTAACACTATTAAGGCCTGTTTACACCAAGAACGATAATTATAAAGATAACTATATTAGTGTATTCTAAGTATACAATGCAGTTGTGTCGTCTGTCACTAAATGCTGAAGCTCTTTGAAGCAGAAATGATTCCGATTGGCTGTCAATGTTTTTATCATTCATAATTTTTTGTGCTGTTATGGTTATAGTTGTTTTGTGCTATCTGCTATTCTCTTAGATTTAGGATGTACTCACACTAGGGGATCTGATCCGTGCTTGAGCATGATTGACCCCCAAAGTCCAGTTCATTTCACAAGTGCGTCTGCTCTGTACCGTGTCCAGTGTGGTTTGTTTAACCATGCCCTGGTCCGCTTGAAGAGGTGGCTCTGGTGCGGTATATCTACGATTTGGGTTTTAATAAGATTTTCCCAGGAAACCTGGCGTGCTCCACGATTCCTATTCTTTCCAACAGAAAAGCACTTGAATGCGACAAGCTTGTAATCAGGACTTCTGAAATTGGAAGTAGGAAATGTTGATAGCACACGAAGGCAGTATTATTCCTTATTTCCTTACAGGAATCCAGAAAATGTCATTCCCCAATTCTAGATGGAGTCTCTCAGCTGCAGCTCACACGAATGAAAGTGGCATGTCTGAACTAGTTGATACAGGAAACCAGCAGCCGTCTAATAAAGAGGTTGATTGGAAAAACTTTTTATGTATTTTGAAAATACAATAATACTACGATTAAATGTATTTAAATACAAAATACATTAGATTTTTTTAATAGCAAACAACAATTATCCAGCTTTTCATCAAAAATGAATTCCTGACCTGCATTTTTTTTTCAGAAAGCTGTTTCACTCAGACATACATCACAATAAGAACAAAATATGATCACAAAATCACAAAATGTTGTATTTGTTGACTGTAAACTACAATCTTAAAATGTCTTGAAGTAAATTTTGATTTATGAACAGAATGTTCTTGATTTGTTACATTTAAACTCCTTTTTTATGTTATTTTAAAGTGGTTCTATAGTTGATCCTGTATCTTAATCACAGTACAATTCACAAATATTTTGTTTTTTTTTGGTCTGACTAAAGATTCTCCAGACTTGAAATGTAACTAGTATCCTCAAATCCTAGTTTTGTTTTTGTGTTAGTTTATGGCTGTATGATTATTTATTTACTTGTATTATTTTCAGATTTTAGGAACATTTTATTGATTTCACTGTATGGTGTTTACTCATGATTAATTGAACTCACACATTAACATGACGTGTCTGATTCATTGTCTTTTCTCTTTCTGTCTTCAGTCTGTATAGATGCAGTATTACAGAGAAACAGTGTCTCATCCTGACTTCAGCTCTGAAATCAAACCCATCACACCTGAGAGAACTGAACCTGAGTGGGAATAAACTCGGAGACTCTGGAGTGAAAAACCTCAGTGATCTACTGATGAACACACAATTCAAGCTGGAGAAACTACAGTTAGTATCATTATACTCTACAGCAGTTACAGTGTAATTATACATTTAAGTACTGAGTAATATTAATTAACTACATGTACTTACTATATGGTTAGGGTTAGGATTAGGGTTCGATTTAGGGTTACTTGCATGTAATTATGCATACATGAGAGTAGGGATGTGCGGTATACCGATACTGGAAAAATACCGGTATATATGATATTTCAAACGGTACGATATCATAATTTTGCTCAATTCGGTATTTCATAAGCTGCTGTTGCAAAATGCACCTGTAGGTGGCAGTGCTTCCCAAATTGGTAAATGTGACAACAGAACAACGCGATGGATCAAACAGATGAAACTCAGCGCACCCAAAATTAATAAATGAAGAGAACAGTAGAAGTGAAATATGGTATTACTTTGGGTAAAAAAAAGATGACAAAGGTGAAGGAACTGACCTTACTGCACCTGTATGCAAGCGTTGCTATAGGCCTAAATCATGTTGCCACAGGAACACAAATCTTTTTAAGCATTTGTCGCTTGCTATCCTGATCTTTTCAGAGAATTAAGAGATCGACAGGTGAGTGCATCATTCATAAATTCAGATTTGATTTGACCTTTTATTTACAACTGATCAATGCACATTCAGATGTGATACAGTAAGCGCAAATGTGCATGTGAGACACGCTAGAATCAATGAAGTGTTGGTCACGTAATACATGCACTTGCATTTCATACAATCAAAAACTTTCTTTTAGTAAAATTAAATAAGCATAATGAAGTGTAATGAATTAATTTATTTTACTATGGCATTTGCTTATGGTGTATTTATTCACACAAACTTTACATGGATCTGATTCATTGTCTTTTCTCTTTCTGTCTTCAGTCTGTATGGATGCAGTATTACAGAGAAACAGTGTCTCATCCTGACTTCAGCTCTGAAATCAAACCCATCACACCTGAAAGAACTGAAGCTGAGTGAGAATAAACTAGGAGACTCTGGAGTGAAAAACCTCAGTGATCTACTGATGAACACACAATTCAAGCTGGAGGAACTACAGTTAGTATCATTATACTCTACAGCAGTTACAGTGGTGTTGTTTACTGTTCAGTTTATTTTAAGTGTGTTGTGTGTATTTGTGACTCTACACTCAAAAACATTATTTCTGCCTCTTGTTCCTTTAATTAAAATGAGCTAAAGTAACATGTTTTTGAGCATTCTGTAACAATTTTGTTGTTCACTCTACCTAATATATTTAAAATGTATTCCATTTATTTGTGTTGAAACTACATTAATATTTGTTGTTGATGTAACTAACTGAGCAGTGGATTTGTAGATCTCAGCATGATTTGTAAGAAACTGCATGATTGTAAATTTAAGGATGAAGTGTTATTTTATGTGTTTTTCTGTAAAGGGAAATATATGTTAGTGTTTAATGTTCTGTTATGTTGGACAGTTTCTGTAATGTTGTTGAATTGTGTGGTTACCATTATGCAGAAGATTGGTGTTTGTGCTTCGATTGTGACGCTTAGTGAGTAATAATAATAATAATAATAATAATTAGACCTCAGTAAATAAATAAATAAATTATAATTTTGTCAAACAAAATTTATGTGGGAACAATGTACTAAAGTTGAGTTAACACAAACTAGTGTAAATTAATTTAATTAACTAAACTATTTGAATTTGAATGAAATAAGTTAGATTGTAAAAAAAATAAAAACTGAATAATGAATTATTATTTTTTACTGTATGGCATTTACTTATGATATATTTATTCACACACACAAACTTTACATGGATCTTTTCTCTTTCTGTCTTCAGTCTGTATGGATGCAGTATTACAGAGAAACAGTGTCTCATCCTGACTTCAGCTCTGAAATCAAACCCATCACATCTGAGAGAACTGAACCTGAGTATGAATCAAATAAAAAACACAGGAGTGGATCTCTTATGTGACGTACTGAAGGATTCACGCTGTAAACTGGAGACATTGAGGTCAGTAACATTCACATACAAGAATAAAATGATGAAAATCACTTCAATAGTTTAAACCCAAACACTTTATACTCAATATCTCATGATGAGTCTGAGTTCACTTTATATTTGTGTAAAATTCTTCAGCTTAATGATTTGTCTGTAAGATGATCTCTCTTCCTCTGTTTGTCTCTTTCTAGTCTTTATGACTGTGGCATTACAGATGTTTCTTCTTTAACTCAGTCTTTGACGAACACAAAAGCACTGCAGTTTCTAAAAGAGCTTGATCTGAGTTGTAATAAGATTGGAGACTCAAAGCAGCAGCTCATTGATGTGCTACGAGACTCAAACTGTAAACTGAGGTGAGTAAACTTCACTTTGTGATATTAAAGAGATTCATTTACCTCTGATATGTGGACAAATATGTACTTTCAAATATTTGTAAAAAGAGTTTATCAAATTAACATCAAGCTTTATTTCAAAGTGTTTGTGTCTGAATGAACATTTACATTTAGTCATTTGGCAGACGCTTTTATCCAAAGCGACTTACAATTGGGGAATACAAAAAGCGATTCATCTTGAAGAGGCAGTCAGACAGAGGAAGTGCTCGTAACACCAAGTCTCAGTCATTGTTCAAATAAGTACAAGCTAGTAGGTGGAGAGAAAGATAGAGGGAAAGTTTTTTTTTTTTTTTTTTTTTTTTTTTTTTTTTGAGTTTAGGATGAAGTCAAGTACTGCCGAAAGAGATGAGTTTTCAGTTGTTGCTTGAAGGTTGCCAGAGATCCGGCGTTCCGGATAGGGGTGGGAAGATTATTCCACCAGCCAGGAATGGTGAACGAGAATGTTCTGGAGAGTGATTTTGAGCCTCTCTGTGATGGTACCACAAGGCGTCGCTCACTAGCAGATCTCAAACTTCTGGAGGGGATGTAGGTTCGTAATAGTGAGTGGAAGTAGGAGGGTGCAGAGCCTGTGGTAGATCTGTACGCAAGCATCAGTGACTTGAACTGGATGCGAGCTGCCACTGGTAGCCAGTGCAAGGAGATGAAGAGAGGTGTAACATGCGCTCTTTTGGGCTCGTTGAAGATCAGTCGTGCCGCTGCATTCTGAATAATTTGTAGAGGTTTGAGTGCGTTTGATGGCAGACCAGCCAGAAGAGCATTGCAGTAGTCCAGTCTAGAAACAACCAGGGCCTGGACAAGAAGTTGCGCAGCATGCTCTGTCAGAAAGGGCCTGATCTTTCTGATGTTGTGTAGTGCAAACCTGCAGGAACGAGCAGTCTTTGCAATGTGCTCTTTGAAGGTCAGCTGGTCATCAAAGATTACACCAAGATTTCTGACCGAAGTTGATGGGGTAATCATTGATGAGCCGAACTGAATCGTGAAGTCATGCCGTAGAGTCGGAGTGGCAGGGAAGACCAGAAGTTCCGTCTTTGCCAGGTTGAGCTGTAGGTGATGTTCTTTCATCCACGCCGAGATGTCCGCCAGGCAGCCTGAGATCCGTGCAGCTACCGTTGGGTCATCTGGTTGAAAAGAGAGATAGAGCTGCGTGTCATCGGCGTAGCAGTGATAGGAGAAGCCATGTGCATGTATGATGGGACCCAGCGATGTAGTGTACGTGGAGAAGAGGAGGGGTCCAAGAACCGATCCCTGAGGAACTCCAGTGATCAGTTGATGTGGTTTGGATACCTCCCCTCCCCAGGTCACCCTGAAGGATCTACCGGTGAGATAGGATTCAAACCAGCGAAGTGGAATTCCAGTGATGCCCCAGTGAAGAGAGGGTAGACAGGAGAATCTGATGATTGACAGTGTCAAAAGCAGCAGAGAGATCCAGCAGAATGAGGACTGACGATTTGGAATCAGCCTTTGCAGTTCGCAGGGCTTCAGTGACTGAGAGTAGCGCAGTCTCTGTTGAATGGCCACTCCTGAAACCTGACTGTTTAGCATCCAGCTTGTTGTACTGTGAAAGAAACCGCGAGAGCTGGTTGAAGACAGCTCGTTCGAGTGTTTTCCCTATGAATGGAAGGAGAGAGACAGGTCTGTAGTTATCCAAAAGAGAAGCATTTAATGTAGGTTTTTTGATCAGTGGGGTTACCCGAGCCTGCTTGAATGCTTTGGGGAAGACGCCTGTGAGGAGAGATGTGTTGATAATGTGTGTGAGTGCCGGTAAGAGTGTGTGAGAGATTGTTTGGAGAAGATGTGAGGGGATCGGGTCGAGAGGACATGTTGTAGGATGGCTGGAGAGGAGAAGTTTGGATACTTCTGCCTCGGTGAGGTGACAGAAGGAGAAGATGGGAGCTAGAGCGGTGGATGTGGGTGATCGGAGGTCCTGCGGAGTTGAGAACTGGTTGCTGATTGTTCTAGTTTTGTCTGTGAAAAAAGAGGCAAAGTCATCAGCGGTTATCAACGTGGTGGGAGGTGGAGGAGGGGGACAGAGGAGAGAATTAAATGTTCTGAAGAGATTACGCATGTCTGGAGCACTGGTGATCTTGTTGTGGAAATGTGAGGATTTGGCAGTGTGGAATTCAGTAGAGAAAGATGAAAGCAAAGACTGATACCTACTCAGGTCCGACGGATCGTTTGATTTGCGACATTTTCTCTCTGCCGCTCTGAGTTTGGTCCGATTCTCTCGAAGAACATCGGATAACCAGGGGTTAGAAGGAGCAGCCCGTGCTGGCCTAGAGGAGAGAGGACAGATGTCGTCTAGACAAGAGGTTAAGGTAGAGCATAAAGTGTCAGTGGCTGCATTTACATCCAGAGAAGAGAAATGGGTAGGCGAGGGAAGAGAGGAGGACACTACAGAGGAAAGAAGGGAGGGGGAAAGGGAGCGTAGGTTGCGTCTGAAAGTAACCGGTAAGGGAGATGGTGGCACCTGAGTTGCAAAATATAACGTAAATGTAATGAAGAAATGGTCAGAGATATGGAGTGGTTGTACCAGAATGTTATCTGTAGAACAATTGCGTGTATAAATTAAGTCGAGTTGGTTACCAGATTTGTGCGTGCTAGTAGTGGTGAGGCGTTTGAGATCAAATGAAGCTAGGAGTGACTGGAAGTCTGTAGCATAAGGCCTGTCTAGGTGAATGTTTAAATCGCCGAAGACTAAGAGTGGAGTGCCATCCTCCATGAAAGACGACAGCAGTCCGTCCAGCTCGTCTAGGAAGGTTGGTGGTATTTGGCCCGGCGGACGATAGATTACCACAATCTGGAGTCTTATAGGAGCTGTCACAGTAACAGCATGCGATTCAAATGAGTTGAGATTGCCTAGGGGAGAGTGGGTAGAGTATTTCCAATTGTTAGAAATGAGCAAGCCAGTGCCCCCACCCCGGCCAACTTGCCTAGGGTTGTGAGAGAAAGAGAAATTGTGAGAGAGAGCAGCTGGGGTTGCCGTGTCTTCTGGACGAATCCAGGTCTCAGTCAAGCCCAGGATGCTGAGTGTGGAATGTATGGAAAATGCAGAAATGAAGTCGGCTTTGTTGACAGCTGACTGGCAATTCCAAAGACCTACAGAGAAAGAAAGAGGTGCAGTGGAAGATGTAGAGATAGTGCGCAGGTTAGCAGGGTTACGTGACCTTCTGCATGTATTTTTAGAGCGAGGTAGAGAGAGAACCGGAATGGTTTGGAAACACATGATAAGAGGATAGGAAAGCGTGAGGGAAGATATAAAGGATACTTAAGTGTGCGTTCGGTGTCGTTGCTCGGTCAAAGTCGCGCAGGAAAAAGTCGTCTGTCTTTACACTCGTTGGTCTTCACACGAGGAGGCTGAACGCTTGTCAGCGCTCTGACATCAACTAAATACAGAACTAAATAAGAAACTAGAGTGAAAACAGCTGTTGCCGTCTTCTGATCAGCCAATAAGGTTAAAGGACTGCTAAATAGCTCAAGACGAAACTAACACTTTGCACAAACACAAAGGCTCGTTCTCAGCTGAGGCGCAAATTATTCAAATTTCCAGTAAGTGTAATTAACAGAAAAAAACAACGAAAAAGCACATTAGAAATAGGTAGGAAACGAACTATTCCTTCCTAAAAGCAAGTAAATTATTTAAACAACAGAACTGCAACAAAGTTATTCAAAACACTTACGCAGCTGTAGTCTGTCTCTTCTGGTGACAAATCGGCTTTCCCAACCTTAGAGTAGCGACCAGCAGTTTAAATACTTTCACAGTCGCTGTTGCCGTCTTCTGATCAGCCAATAAGGTTAAAGGACTGCTAAATAGCTCAAGACGAAACTAACACTTTGCACAAACACAAAGGCTCATTCTCAGCTGAGGCGCAAATTATTCAAATTTCCAGTAAGTGCAATTAACAGAAAAAAACAACGAAAAAGCACAGTAGAAATAGGTAGGAAACGAACTATTCCTTCCTAGTAGCAAGTAAATTATTTAAACAACAGAACTGCAACAAAGTTATTCAAAACACTTACGCAGCTGTAGTCTGTCTCTTCTGGTGACAAATCGGCGTTCCCGATTTGTCACCAGAAATGTGAAGTTGATAAAAATGTTTAACACAAAGGAGGAAAGAGAACAGAAGCACACTGTCAGAGCTTTATACAGCAACAGCTGCTTTATTAATTACATTTGGTCAGATTGTAGGAAAACGCTGCTTTAAAAGTCCCATTGATTTACAATTTTAATCTCAACTGTCACTTTCTCACATAGACTCTCACACACACACACACACTCTCTCACACACACACACTCTCTCACACACACACACACACACACACACGTTCACCTGCCCTATCTATCTATCTATCTATCTATCTATCTATCTATCTATCTATCTATCTATCTATTTATCTATAATCTGACTATTTCTATCTATCTATCTATCTATCTGACTATTTCTATCTATCTATAATCTGACTATTTCTATCTATCTATCTATCTATCTATCTATCTATCTATCTATCTATCTATCTATTCAATTCAATTCAATTCAATATTGCTTTATTGGCATGACTGTACAAAATACAATATTGCCAAAGCTTGAAATATAATAACAATGATAATAACTATCTATCTATCTGACTATTTCTATCTATCTATCTATCTATCTATCTATCTATCTATCTATCTATCTATCTGACTATTTCTATCTATCTATAATCTTTCTATCTATCTATCTATCTATCTATCTGACTATTTCTATCTATCTATAATCTTTCTATCTATCTATCTATCTGACTATTTCTATCTATCTATCTATCTATCTATCTATCTATCTATCTGACTATTTCTATCTATCTATCTATAATCTGACTATTTTTATCTATCTATCTATCTGTCTGACTATTTCTATCTATCTATCTATCTATCTATCTATCTATCTATCTATCTATCTATCTATCTATCTATCTATCTATAATCTGACTATTTCTATCTATCTATCTATCTGACTATTTCTGTCTATCAATCTATCTATAATCTGACTATATCTATCTATCTATAATCTGACTATTTCTATCTATCTATCTGACTATTTCTATCTATCTATCTATCTATCTGACTATTTCTATCTATCTGACTATTTCTATCTATCTATCTATAATCTGACTATTTTTATCTATCTATCTATCTATCTGACTATTTCTGTCTATCTATCTATCTATCTATCTATCTATCTATCTATCTATCTATCTATCTATAATCTGACTATTTCTATCTATCTATCTATCTATCTATCTGACTATTTCTATCTATCTATCTATAATCTGACTATTTCTATCTATCTATCTATCTGACTATTTCTGTCTATCTATCTATCTATCTATCTATCTATCTGACTTTCTATCTATCTATAATCTGACTATTTCTATCTATCTATCTGACTATTTCTGTCTATCTATCTATCTATCTGACTATTTCTATCTATCTATCTATCTATCTATCTGTCTGACTATTTCTATCTATCTATCTATCTATCTATCTATCTATCTATAATCTGACTATTTCTATCTATCTATCTGACTATTTCAATCTATCTATAATCTGACTATTTCTATCTATCTATCTATCTATCTATAATCTAACTATTTCTATCTATCTGACTATTTCTGTCTATCTATCTATCTGTCTATCTATCTATCTATATATCTATCTGACTATTTCTATCTATCTATAATCTGACTATTTCTATCTATCTATCTATCTGACTATTTCTATCTATCTATAATCTGACTATTTCTATCTATCTATCTATCTATCTGACTATTTCTATCTATCTATAATCTTTCTATCTATCTATCTATCTATCTGACTATTTCTATCTATCTATCTATCTGACTATTTCTATCTATCTGACTATTTCTATCTATCTATCTATCTATCTATCTATCTATCTATAATCTGACTATTTCTATCTATCTATCTATCTGACTATTTCTGTCTATCTATCTATCTATCTATCTATCTATCTATCTATCTATCTATCTATCTATCTATAATCTGACTATTTCTATCTATCTATCTGACTATTTCTATCTATCTATCTATCTATCTATCTATCTATCTGACTATTTCTATCTATCTATCTATAATCTGACTATTTTTATCTATCTATCTATCTGTCTGACTATTTCTATCTATCTATCTATCTATCTATCTATCTATCTATCTATCTATAATCTGACTATTTCTATCTATCTATCTATCTGACTATTTCTGTCTATCAATCTATCTATAATCTGACTATATCTATCTATCTATAATCTGACTATTTCTATCTATCTATCTGACTATTTCTATCTATCTATCTATCTATCTATCTATCTATCTATCTGACTATTTCTATCTATCTGACTATTTCTATCTATCTATCTATAATCTGACTATTTTTATCTATCTATCTATCTATCTGACTATTTCTGTCTATCTATCTATCTATCTATCTATAATCTGACTATTTCTATCTATCTATCTATCTATCTATCTGACTATTTCTATCTATCTATCTATAATCTGACTATTTCTATCTATCTATCTATCTGACTATTTCTGTCTATCTATCTATCTATCTATCTATCTATCTATCTATCTATCTATCTATCTGACTTTCTATCTATCTATAATCTGACTATTTCTATCTATCTATCTGACTATTTCTGTCTATCTATCTATCTATCTGACTATTTCTATCTATCTATCTATCTATCTATCTATCTGACTGTTTCTATCTATCTATCTATCTATCTATAATCTGACTATTTTTATCTATCTATCTGTCTGTCTATTTCTATCTGTCTGTCTATCTATCTATCTATCTATCTGTCTGACTATTTCTATCTATCTATCTATCTATCTATCTATAATCTGACTATTTCTATCTATCTATCTGACTATTTCAATCTATCTATAATCTGACTATTTCTATCTATCTATCTATCTATCTATCTATCTATCTATCTATAATCTAACTATTTCTATCTATCTGACTATTTCTGTCTATCTATCTATCTGTCTATCTATCTATCTATATATCTATCTGACTATTTCTATCTATCTATGATCTGACTATTTCTATCTATCTATCTATCTGACTATTTCTATCTATCTATCTATCTATCTATCTATAATCTTTCTATCTATCTATCTATCTATCTGACTATTTCTATCTATCTGACTATTTCTATCTATCTATCTATCTATCTATCTATCTATAATCTGACTATTTCTATCTATCTATCTGACTATTTCAATCTATCTATAATCTGACTATTTCTATCTATCTATCTGACTATTTCTGTCTATCTATCTATCTATCTATCTATAATCTGACTATTTCTATCTATCTATCTGACTATTTCTATCTATCTATCTATCTATCTATCTGACTATTTCTATCTATCTATCTATAATCTGACTATTTTTATCTATCTATCTATCTGTCTGACTATTTCTATCTATCTATCTATCTATCTATCTATCTATCTATCTATCTATCTATAATATGACTATTTCTATCTATCTATCTATCTATCTATCTATCTATCTGACTATTTCTGTCTATCAATCTATCTATAATCTGACTATATCTATCTATCTATCTATAATCTGACTATTTCTATCTATCTATCTATCTGACTATTTCTGTCTATCTATCTATCTATCTATCTGACTTTCTATCTATCTATAATCTGACTATTTCTATCTATCTATCTGACTATTTCTGTCTATCTATCTATCTATCTGACTATTTCTATCTATCTATCTATCTATCTATCTATCTGACTGTTTCTATCTATCTATCTATAATCTGACTATTTTTATCTATCTATCTATCTGTCTGTCTATCTATCTATCTATCTGTCTGACTATTTCTATCTATCTATCTATCTATCTATCTATCTATCTATAATCTGACTATTTCTATCTATCTATCTGACTATTTCAATCTATCTATAATCTGACTATTTCTATCTATCTATCTATCTATCTATCTATCTATAATCTAACTATTTCTATCTATCTGACTATTTCTGTCTATCTATCTATCTGTCTATCTATCTATCTATCTATCTGACTATTTCTATCTATCTATAATCTGACTATTTCTATCTATCTATCTATCTGACTATTTCTATCTATCTATCTATCTATCTATCTATCTGACTATTTCTATCTATCTATAATCTGACTATTTCTATCTATCTATCTGACTATTTCTGTCTATCTATCTATCTATCTGACTATTTCTATCTATCTATCTGTCTGTCTGACTATTTCTATCTGTCTGTCTATCAATCTATCTGTCTGACTATTTCTATCTATCTGTAATCTGACTATTTTTATCTATCTATCTGACTATTTCTGTCTATCTATCTATCTATCTATCTATCTATAATCTGACTATTTATATCTATAATCTGACTATTTTTATCTATCTATCTATCTGACTATTTCAATCTATCTATAATCTGACTATTTCTATCTATCTATCTGACTATTTCAATCTATCTATAATCTGACTATTTCTATCTATCTATCTATCTATCTGACTATTTCTGTCTATCTATCTATCTATCGATAATCTGACTATTTCTATCTATCTATCTATCTATAATCTGACTATTTTTATCTATCTATCTGACTATTTCTGTCTATCTATCTGTCTATCTGTCTATCTATCTATCTATCTATAATCTGACTATTTCTATCTGTCTATCTATCTATCTATCTATATATCTATAATCTGACTATTTCTATCTATCTGTCTGTCTGACTATTTCTATCTATCTATTGTGACGAGTCGGCTGCCTCCCCCCCTGTCCATCATCACCACCCCGTCCCTTATTCGCCGCCCTTCACCAGGCTCCCGACGGGAGTGGGTGTGTGAGAGAGAGGAGGGGCGCTGAAACAGCCAGGGCTGGCGGCGTGTGATGAGGCGCACCTGACGTGAATGGAGCCTCATCACCGCCGCCGTTTAAACTCCGAGCGCGCCTCTCCTCGGGAGACCGGTCTCTTCCCCGTGCATGCACGCTGGTGTCCTCGTGGGTCCAGGAAAGGGAGCGTAGAGGGAACTACCTGCCGCCGCCAGAGACGCGAGCGGCCGGACTGTGTCTGTCGTTGGCTCCTCCCGCCACACTATCTATCTATCTGACTATTTCTGTCTGTCTATCTATCTATCTATCTATCTGACCATTTCTATCTATCTATCTATCTATCTATCTATCTATAATCTGACTATTTCTATCTATCTATCTGACTATTTCTATCTATCTATCTATCTGACTATTTCTATCTATCTATAATCTTTCTATCTATCTATCTATCTATCTATCTATCTATCTATCTGACTATTTCTATCTATCTATTTCTATCTATCTGACTATTTCTATCTATCTATCTATCTATCTATCTATCTATCTATCTATCTATCTATCTATCTATCTATCTATCTATCTATCTATCCATAATCTGACTATTTCTGTCTATCTATCTATCTATAATCTGACTATTTCTATCTATCGATCTATCTATCTATAATCTGACTATTTCTGTCTATCTATCTATAATCTGACTATTTCTATCTATCTGACTATTTCTGTCTATCTATCTATCTATCTATAATCTGACTATTTTTATCTATCTATCTGACTATTTCTGTCTATCTATCTATCTATCTGACTATTTCTATCTATCTATCTATCTATCTATCTATCTATCTATCTATCTATCTATCTATCTATAATCTGACTATTTCTATCTATCTATCTATCTGACTATTTCAATCTATCTATAATCTGACTATTTCTATCTATCTATCTATCTATCTATCTATCTATCTATCTATCTATCTATCTATCTATAATCTGACTATTTCTATCTATCTATCTATAATCTGACTATTTCTATCTATCTATCTATCTATCTGACTATTTCTGTCTATCTATCTGTCTATCTATCTATATATCTATCTATCTATCTGACTATTTCTATCTATCTATAATCTGACTATTTCTATCTATCTATCTGACTATTTCTATCTATCTATCTATCTATCTATCTATCTATCTATCTGACCATTTCTATCTATCTATCTATCTATCTATCTATCTATCTATAATCTGACTATTTCTATCTATCTGACTATTTCTATCTATCTATAATCTGACCATTTCTATCTATCTATCTATCTGACTATTTCTATCTATCTATAATCTTTCTATCTATCTATCTATCTATCTATCTGACTATTTCTATCTATCTATCTATCTATAATCTGACTATTTCTATCTATCTGACTATTTCTATCTATCTATAATCTGACCATTTCTATCTATCTATCTATCTGACTATTTCTATCTATCTATAATCTTTCTATCTATCTATCTATCTATCTATCTGACTATTTCTATCTATCTATCTATCTATAATCTGACTATTTCTATCTATCTGACTATTTCTATCTATCTATCGATCTATCTATCTATCTATCTATCTATCTATCTATCTATAATCTGACTATTTCTGTCTATCTATCTATCTATCTATCTATCTATCTATCTATCTATCTATCTATAATCTGACTATTTCTATCTATCTATCTGACTATTTCTGTCTATCTATCTATCTATCTATCTATCTATCTATCTGACTATTTCTATCTATCTATCTATCTATCTATCTATCTATCTATCTATCTATCTATCTATCTATAATCTGACTATTTCTATCTATCTATCTGACTATTTCAATCTATCTATAATCTGACTATTTCTATCTATCTATCTATCTATCTATCTATCTATCTATATCTATCTATCTATCTATAATCTGACTATTTTTATCTATCTATCTGTCTGTCTGACTATTTCTATCTGTCTGTCTATCTATCTATCTGTCTGACTATTTCTATCTATCTATCTATCTATCTATCTATCTATCTATCTCTGTCTATCAATCTATCTATAATCTGACTATATCTATCTATCTATAATCTGACTATTTCTATCTATCTATCTGACTATTTCTGTCTATCTATCTATCTATCTATCTGACTATTTCTATCTATCTATCTATCCATCCATAATCTATTTCTATCTGTCTGTCTATCTATCTATCTATCTGACTATTTCTATCTATCTATCTATCTATAATCTGACTATTTTTATCTATCTATCTATCTGACTATTTCTGTCTATCTATCTATCTATCTATCTATAATCTGACTATTTCTATCTATCTATCTGACTATTTCTGTCTATCTATCTATCTATCTATCTGACTGTTTCTATCTATCTATCTGTCTGTCTATTTCTATCTGTCTGTCTATCTATCTATCTATCTATCTATAATCTGACTATTTCTATCTATCTATCTGACTATTTCAATCTATCTATAATCTGACTATTTCTATCTATCTATCTATCTATCTGACTATTTCTGTCTATCTATCTATAATCTGACTATTTCTATCTATCTATCTGACTATTTCTGTCTATCTATCTATCTGACTATTTCTATCTATCTATCTGTCTGTCTGACTATTTCTATCTGTCTGTCTATCTATCTATCTGTCTGACTATTTCTATCTATCTATCTATCTATCTATCTATCTGACTATTTCTGTCTATCAATCTATCTATAATCTGACTATATCTATCTATCTATAATCTGACTATTTCTATCTATCTATCTGACTATTTCTGTCTATCTATCTATCTATCTATCTATCTGACTATTTCTATCTATCCATAATCTATTTCTATCTGTCTGTCTATCTATCTATCTATCTATAATCTGACTATTTCTATCTATCTATCTGACTATTTCAATCTATCTATAATCTGACTATTTCTATCTATCTATCTGACTATTTCAATCTATCTATAATCTGACTATTTCTATCTATCTATCTATCTATCTATCTGACTATTTCTGTCTATCTATCTATCTATCTATCTATCTATCTATCTATCTATCTATAATCTGACTATTTCTATCTATCTATCTATCTATAATCTGACTATTTTTATCTATCTATCTGACTATTTCTGTCTATCTATCTGTCTATCTGTCTATCTATCTATCTATAATCTGACTATTTCTATCTGTCTATCTATCTATCTATATATCTATAATCTGACTATTTCTATCTATCTGTCTGACTATTTCTATCTATCTATCTATCTATCTATCTATCTATCTGACTATTTCTGTCTGTCTATCTATCTATCTATCTATCTATCTATCTATCTATCTATCTATCTATCTATCTATCTATCTATCCATAATCTGACTATTTCTGTCTATCTATCTATCTATAATCTGACTATTTCTATCTATCTATCTATCTATCTATCTATAATCTGACTATTTCTGTCTATCTATCTATAATCTGACTATTTCTATCTATCTGACTATTTCTGTCTATCTATCTATCTATCTATCTATCTATAATCTGACTATTTTTATCTATCTATCTGACTATTTCTGTCTATCTATCTATCTATCTGACTATTTCTATCTATCTATCTATCTATCTATCTATCTATAATCTGACTATTTCTATCTATCTATCTGACTATTTCAATCTATCTATAATCTGACTATTTCTATCTATCTATCTATCTATCTATCTATAATCTGACTATTTCTATCTATCTATCTATCTATAATCTGACTATTTCTATCTATCTATCTATCTGACTATTTCTGTCTATCTATCTATCTGTCTATCTATCTATCTATCTATATATCTGACTATTTCTATCTATCTATAATCTGACTATTTCTATCTATCTATCTGACTATTTCTATCTATCTATCTATCTATCTATCTATAATCTGACTATTTCTATCTATCTATCTATCTATCTATCTATAATCTGACTATTTCTATCTATCTATCTATCTATCTATAATCTGACTATTTCTATCTATCTATCTAACTATTTCTGTCTATCTATCTATCTATCTATCTATCTATCTATCTATCTATCTGACTATTTCTATCTATCTATAATCTGACTATTTCTATCTATCTATAATCTGACTATTTCTATCTATCTATCTATCTATAATCTGACTATTTCTATCTATCTATCTGACTATTTCTATCTATCTATCTATCTATCTATCTATAATCTGACTATTTCTATCTATCTATCTATCTATCTATCTGACTATTTCTATCTATCTATCTATAATCTGACTATTTCTATCTATCTATCTATCTGACTATTTCTGTCTATCTATCTATCTATCTATCTATCTATCTATCTATCTATAATCTGACTATTTCTATCTATCTATCTGACTATTTCTGTCTATCTATCTATCTATCTGACTATTTCTATCTATCTATCTATCTATCTATCTGTCTGACTATTTCTATCTATCTATCTATCTATCTATCTATCTATCTATCTATCTATCTATCTATCTATCTATAATCTGACTATTTCTATCTATCTATCTGACTATTTCAATCTATCTATAATCTGACTATTTCTATCTATCTATCTATCTATCTATAATCTAACTATTTCTATCTATCTGACTATTTCTGTCTATCTATCTATCTGTCTATCTATCTATCTATATATCTATCTGACTATTTCTATCTATCTATAATCTGACTATTTCTATCTATCTATCTATCTGACTATTTCTATCTATCTATAATCTGACTATTTCTATCTATCTATCTATCTATCTATCTATCTATCTATCTATCTGACTATTTCTATCTATCTATAATCTTTCTATCTATCTATCTATCTATCTGACTATTTCTATCTATCTATCTATCTGACTATTTCTATCTATCTGACTATTTCTATCTATCTATCTATCTATCTATCTATCTATCTATAATCTGACTATTTCTATCTATCTATCTATCTGACTATTTCTGTCTATCTATCTATCTATCTATCTATCTATCTATCTATCTATCTATCTATCTATCTATCTATAATCTGACTATTTCTATCTATCTATCTGACTATTTCTATCTATCTATCTATCTATCTATCTATCTGACTATTTCTATCTATCTATCTATAATCTGACTATTTTTATCTATCTATCTATCTGTCTGACTATTTCTATCTATCTATCTATCTATCTATCTATCTATAATCTGACTATTTCTATCTATCTATCTATCTGACTATTTCTGTCTATCAATCTATCTATAATCTGACTATATCTATCTATCTATAATCTGACTATTTCTATCTATCTATCTGACTATTTCTATCTATCTATCTATCTATCTATCTGACTATTTCTATCTATCTGACTATTTCTATCTATCTATCTATAATCTGACTATTTTTATCTATCTATCTATCTATCTGACTATTTCTGTCTATCTATCTATCTATCTATCTATCTATCTATCTATCTATCTATCTATCTATCTATAATCTGACTATTTCTATCTATCTATCTATCTATCTATCTGACTATTTCTATCTATCTATCTATAATCTGACTATTTCTATCTATCTATCTATCTGACTATTTCTGTCTATCTATCTATCTATCTATCTATCTGACTTTCTATCTATCTATAATCTGACTATTTCTATCTATCTATCTGACTATTTCTGTCTATCTATCTATCTATCTGACTTTCTATCTATCTATCTATCTATCTATCTATCTGACTGTTTCTATCTATCTATCTATCTATCTATCTATAATCTGACTATTTTTATCTATCTATCTGTCTGTCTATTTCTATCTGTCTGTCTATCTATCTATCTATCTGTCTGACTATTTCTATCTATCTATCTATCTATCTATCTATAATCTGACTATTTCTATCTATCTATCTGACTATTTCAATCTATCTATAATCTGACTATTTCTATCTATCTATCTATCTATCTATCTATCTATCTATCTATCTATCTATAATCTAACTATTTCTATCTATCTGACTATTTCTGTCTATCTATCTATCTGTCTATCTATCTATCTATCTATCTGACTATTTCTATCTATCTATGATCTGACTATTTCTATCTATCTATCTATCTGACTATTTCTATCTATCTATAATCTGACTATTTCTATCTATCTATCTATCTATCTATCTATCTATCTGACTATTTCTATCTATCTATAATCTTTCTATCTATCTATCTATCTATCTGACTATTTCTATCTATCTGACTATTTCTATCTATCTATCTATCTATCTATCTATCTATCTATCTATCTATAATCTGACTATTTCTATCTATCTATCTGACTATTTCAATCTATCTATAATCTGACTATTTCTATCTATCTATCTATCTGACTATTTCTGTCTATCTATCTATCTATCTATCTATCTATCTATAATCTGACTATTTTTATCTATCTATCTATCTGTCTGACTATTTCTATCTATCTATCTATCTATCTATCTATCTATCTATCTATCTATCTATCTATAATATGACTATTTCTATCTATCTATCTATCTATCTGACTATTTCTGTCTATCAATCTATCTATAATCTGACTATATCTATCTATCTATCTATAATCTGACTATTTCTATCTATCTATCTATCTGACTATTTCTGTCTATCTATCTATCTATCTGACTTTCTATCTATCTATAATCTGACTATTTCTATCTATCTATCTGACTATTTCTGTCTATCTATCTATCTATCTGACTATTTCTATCTATCTATCTATCTATCTATCTATCTGACTGTTTCTATCTATCTATCTATAATCTGACTATTTTTATCTATCTATCTATCTGTCTGTCTATCTATCTATCTGTCTGACTATTTCTATCTATCTATCTATCTATCTATCTATCTATCTATCTATCTATCTATCTATAATCTGACTATTTCTATCTATCTATCTGACTATTTCAATCTATCTATAATCTGACTATTTCTATCTATCTATCTATCTATCTATCTATCTATCTATCTATCTATAATCTAACTATTTCTATCTATCTGACTATTTCTGTCTATCTATCTATCTGTCTATCTATCTATCTATCTATCTGACTATTTCTATCTATCTATAATCTGACTATTTCTATCTATCTATCTATCTGACTATTTCTATCTATCTATAATCTGACTATTTCTATCTATCTGACTATTTCTATCTATCTATAATCTTTCTATCTATCTATCTATCTATCTGACTATTTCTATCTATCTATCTATCTGACTATTTCTATCTATCTGACTATTTCTATCTATCTATCTATCTATCCATAATCTATTTCTATCTGTCTGTCTATCTATCTATCTGTCTGACTATTTCTATCTATCTATCTATCTATCTATCTATAATCTGACTATTTCTATCTATCTATCTGACTATTTCAATCTATCTATAATCTGACTATTTCTATATATCTATCTATCTATCTATCTATCTATCTATCTATCTATAATCTGACTATTTCTATCTATCTATCTATCTATCTATCTGACTATTTCTATCTATCTATAATCTTTCTATCTATCTATCTATCTATCTGACTATTTCTATCTATCTATCTATCTGACTATTTCTATCTATCTGACTATTTCTATCTATCTATCTATCTATCTATCTATCTATCTATCTATCTATAATCTGACTATTTCTATCTATCTATCTATCTATCTATCTATCTATCTATCTATCTATCCATAATCTATTTCTATCTGTCTGTCTATCTATCTATCTGTCTGACTATTTCTATCTATCTATCTATCTATCTATCTATCTATCTATAATCTGACTATTTCTATCTATCTATCTGACTATTTCAATCTATCTATAATCTGACTATTTCTATCTATCTATCTATCTATCTATCTATCTATAATCTGACTATTTCTATCTATCTATCTATCTATCTATAATCTGACTATTTCTATCTATCTATCTATCTGACTATTTCTGTCTATCTATCTATCTATCTGACTATTTCTATCTATCTATCTATCTATCTATCTATCTATCTATCTGACTATTTCTATCTATCTATCTATCTATAATCTGACTATTTCTATCTATCTATCTGACTATTTCAATCTATCTATAATCTGACTATTTCTATCTATCTATCTATCTATCTATCTATCTATCTATCTATCTATCTGACTATTTCTATCTATCTATCTATCTATCTATCTGACTATTTCTATCTATCTATAATCTGACTATTTCTATCTATCTATCTGACTATTTCTGTCTATCTATCTATCTATCTGACTATTTCTATCTATCTATCTGTCTGTCTGACTATTTCTATCTGTCTGTCTATCAATCTATCTGTCTGACTATTTCTATCTATCTGTAATCTGACTATTTTTATCTATCTATCTGACTATTTCTGTCTATCTATCTATCTATCTATAATCTGACTATTTATATCTATAATCTGACTATTTTTATCTATCTATCTATCTGACTATTTCAATCTATCTATAATCTGACTATTTCTATCTATCTATCTGACTATTTCAATCTATCTATAATCTGACTATTTCTATCTATCTATCTATCTATCTGACTATTTCTGTCTATCTATCTATCTATCGATAATCTGACTATTTCTATCTATCTATCTATCTATAATCTGACTATTTTTATCTATCTATCTGACTATTTCTGTCTATCTATCTGTCTATCTGTCTATCTATCTATCTATCTATAATCTGACTATTTCTATCTGTCTATCTATCTATCTATCTATATATCTATAATCTGACTATTTCTATCTATCTGTCTGTCTGACTATTTCTATCTATCTATTGTGACGAGTCGGCTGCCTCCCCCCCTGTCCATCATCACCACCCCGTCCCTTATTCGCCGCCCTTCACCAGGCTCCCGACGGGAGTGGGTGTGTGAGAGAGAGGAGGGGCGCTGAAACAGCCAGGGCTGGCGGCGTGTGATGAGGCGCACCTGACGTGAATGGAGCCTCATCACCGCCGCCGTTTAAACTCCGAGCGCGCCTCTCCTCGGGAGACCGGTCTCTTCCCCGTGCATGCACGCTGGTGTCCTCGTGGGTCCAGGAAAGGGAGCGTAGAGGGAACTACCTGCCGCCGCCAGAGACGCGAGCGGCCGGACTGTGTCTGTCGTTGGCTCCTCCCGCCACACTATCTATCTATCTGACTATTTCTGTCTGTCTATCTATCTATCTATCTATCTGACCATTTCTATCTATCTATCTATCTATCTATCTATCTATCTATCTATCTATCTATAATCTGACTATTTCTATCTATCTATCTGACTATTTCTATCTATCTATCTATCTGACTATTTCTATCTATCTATAATCTTTCTATCTATCTATCTATCTATCTATCTATCTATCTATCTATCTATCTATCTGACTATTTCTATCTATCTATTTCTATCTATCTGACTATTTCTATCTATCTATCTATCTATCTATCTATCTATCTATCTATCTATCTATCCATAATCTGACTATTTCTGTCTATCTATCTATCTATAATCTGACTATTTCTATCTATCTATCTATCGATCTATCTATCTATAATCTGACTATTTCTGTCTATCTATCTATCTATCTATCTATAATCTGACTATTTCTATCTATCTGACTATTTCTGTCTATCTATCTATCTATCTATCTATCTATCTATCTATCTATCTATAATCTGACTATTTTTATCTATCTATCTGACTATTTCTGTCTATCTATCTATCTATCTGACTATTTCTATCTATCTATCTATCTATCTATCTATCTATCTATCTATCTATCTATAATCTGACTATTTCTATCTATCTATCTATCTGACTATTTCAATCTATCTATAATCTGACTATTTCTATCTATCTATCTATCTATCTATCTATCTATAATCTGACTATTTCTATCTATCTATCTATAATCTGACTATTTCTATCTATCTATCTATCTATCTGACTATTTCTGTCTATCTATCTGTCTATCTATCTATATATCTATCTATCTATCTGACTATTTCTATCTATCTATAATCTGACTATTTCTATCTATCTATCTGACTATTTCTATCTATCTATCTATCTATCTATCTATCTATCTATCTATCTGACCATTTCTATCTATCTATCTATCTATCTATCTATCTATCTATAATCTGACTATTTCTATCTATCTGACTATTTCTATCTATCTATAATCTGACCATTTCTATCTATCTATCTATCTGACTATTTCTATCTATCTATAATCTTTCTATCTATCTATCTATCTATCTATCTATCTGACTATTTCTATCTATCTATCTATCTATCTATCTATAATCTGACTATTTCTATCTATCTGACTATTTCTATCTATCTATCGATCTATCTATCTATCTATCTATCTATCTATAATCTGACTATTTCTGTCTATCTATCTATCTATCTATCTATCTATCTATCTATCTATCTATAATCTGACTATTTCTATCTATCTATCTGACTATTTCTGTCTATCTATCTATCTATCTATCTATCTATCTATCTATCTATCTGACTATTTCTATCTATCTATCTATCTATCTATCTATCTATCTATAATCTGACTATTTCTATCTATCTATCTGACTATTTCAATCTATCTATAATCTGACTATTTCTATCTATCTATCTATCTATCTATATCTATCTATCTATCTATAATCTGACTATTTTTATCTATCTATCTGTCTGTCTGACTATTTCTATCTGTCTGTCTATCTATCTATCTGTCTGACTATTTCTATCTATCTATCTATCTATCTATCTCTGTCTATCAATCTATCTATAATCTGACTATATCTATCTATCTATAATCTGACTATTTCTATCTATCTATCTGACTATTTCTGTCTATCTATCTATCTATCTATCTGACTATTTCTATCTATCTATCTATCTATCTATCCATAATCTATTTCTATCTGTCTGTCTATCTATCTATCTATCTGACTATTTCTATCTATCTATCTATCTATAATCTGACTATTTTTATCTATCTATCTATCTGACTATTTCTGTCTATCTATCTATCTATCTATCTATAATCTGACTATTTCTATCTATCTATCTGACTATTTCTGTCTATCTATCTATCTATCTATCTATCTATCTATCTATCTGACTGTTTCTATCTATCTATCTGTCTGTCTATTTCTATCTGTCTGTCTATCTATCTATCTATCTATCTATAATCTGACTATTTCTATCTATCTATCTGACTATTTCAATCTATCTATAATCTGACTATTTCTATCTATCTATATCTATCTATCTGACTATTTCTGTCTATCTATCTATAATCTGACTATTTCTATCTATCTATCTGACTATTTCTGTCTATCTATCTATCTATCTATCTGACTATTTCTATCTATCTATCTGTCTGTCTGACTATTTCTATCTGTCTGTCTATCTATCTATCTGTCTGACTATTTCTATCTATCTATCTATCTATCTATCTGACTATTTCTGTCTATCAATCTATCTATAATCTGACTATATCTATCTATCTATAATCTGACTATTTCTATCTATCTATCTGACTATTTCTGTCTATCTATCTATCTATCTATCTGACTATTTCTATCTATCCATAATCTATTTCTATCTGTCTGTCTATCTATCTATCTATCTATAATCTGACTATTTCTATCTATCTATCTGACTATTTCAATCTATCTATAATCTGACTATTTCTATCTATCTATCTGACTATTTCAATCTATCTATAATCTGACTATTTCTATCTATCTATCTATCTATCTATCTGACTATTTCTGTCTATCTATCTATCTATCTATCTATCTATCTATCTATAATCTGACTATTTCTATCTATCTATCTATCTATAATCTGACTATTTTTATCTATCTATCTGACTATTTCTGTCTATCTATCTGTCTATCTGTCTATCTATCTATCTATAATCTGACTATTTCTATCTGTCTATCTATCTATCTATATATCTATAATCTGACTATTTCTATCTATCTGTCTGACTATTTCTATCTATCTATCTATCTATCTATCTATCTGACTATTTCTGTCTGTCTATCTATCTATCTATCTATCTATCTATCTATCTATCTATCCATAATCTGACTATTTCTGTCTATCTATCTATCTATAATCTGACTATTTCTATCTATCTATCTATCTATAATCTGACTATTTCTGTCTATCTATCTATAATCTGACTATTTCTATCTATCTGACTATTTCTGTCTATCTATCTATCTATCTATCTATCTATAATCTGACTATTTTTATCTATCTATCTGACTATTTCTGTCTATCTATCTATCTATCTGACTATTTCTATCTATCTATCTATCTATCTATCTATCTATCTATAATCTGACTATTTCTATCTATCTATCTGACTATTTCAATCTATCTATAATCTGACTATTTCTATCTATCTATCTATCTATCTATAATCTGACTATTTCTATCTATCTATCTATCTATAATCTGACTATTTCTATCTATCTATCTATCTGACTATTTCTGTCTATCTATCTATCTGTCTATCTATCTATCTATCTATATATCTGACTATTTCTATCTATCTATAATCTGACTATTTCTATCTATCTATCTGACTATTTCTATCTATCTATAATCTGACTATTTCTATCTATCTATCTATCTATCTATCTATAATCTGACTATTTCTATCTATCTATCTATCTATCTATAATCTGACTATTTCTATCTATCTATCTAACTATTTCTGTCTATCTATCTATCTATCTATCTATCTATCTATCTATCTATCTATCTATCTATCTATCTATCTATCTGACTATTTCTATCTATCTATAATCTGACTATTTCTATCTATCTATAATCTGACTATTTCTATCTATCTATCTATCTATCTATCTATAATCTGACTATTTCTATCTATCTATCTGACTATTTCTATCTATCTATCTATCTATCTATCTATCTATCTATCTGACTATTTCTATCTATCTATAATCTTTCTATCTATCTATCTATCTATCTATCTATCTATCTATCTATCTATCTATCTATCTATCTATCTGACTATTTCTATCTATCTATAATCTTTCTATCTATCTATCTATCTATCTATCTGACTATTTCTATCTATCTATTTCTATCTATCTGACTATTTCTATCTATCTATCTATCTATCTATCTATCTATCTATCTATCTATCTATCTATCTATCTATCTATCCATAATCTGACTATTTCTGTCTATCTATCTATCTATAATCTGACTATTTCTATCTATCTATCTATCGATCTATCTATCTATAATCTGACTATTTCTGTCTATCTATCTATCTATCTATAATCTGACTATTTCTATCTATCTGACTATTTCTGTCTATCTATCTATCTATCTATCTATCTATAATCTGACTATTTTTATCTATCTATCTGACTATTTCTGTCTATCTATCTATCTATCTGACTATTTCTATCTATCTATCTATCTATCTATCTATCTATCTATCTATAATCTGACTATTTCTATCTATCTATCTATCTGACTATTTCAATCTATCTATAATCTGACTATTTCTATCTATCTATCTATCTATCTATCTATCTATCTATCTATCTATCTATAATCTGACTATTTCTATCTATCTATCTATAATCTGACTATTTCTATCTATCTATCTATCTATCTGACTATTTCTGTCTATCTATCTGTCTATCTATCTATATATCTATCTATCTATCTGACTATTTCTATCTATCTATAATCTGACTATTTCTATCTATCTATCTGACTATTTCTATCTATCTATCTATCTATCTATCTATCTATCTGACCATTTCTATCTATCTATCTATCTATCTATCTATCTATCTATCTATCTATCTATCTATCTATCTATCTATAATCTGACTATTTCTATCTATCTGACTATTTCTATCTATCTATAATCTGACCATTTCTATCTATCTATCTATCTGACTATTTCTATCTATCTATAATCTTTCTATCTATCTATCTATCTATCTATCTGACTATTTCTATCTATCTATCTATCTATCTATCTATCTATAATCTGACTATTTCTATCTATCTGACTATTTCTATCTATCTATCGATCTATCTATCTATCTATCTATCTATCTATCTATCTATCTATCTATCTATCTATCTATCTATCTATCTATAATCTGACTATTTCTGTCTATCTATCTATCTATCTATCTATCTATCTATAATCTGACTATTTCTATCTATCTATCTGACTATTTCTGTCTATCTATCTATCTATCTATCTATCTATCTGACTATTTCTATCTATCTATCTATCTATCTATCTATCTATCTATCTATCTATCTATAATCTGACTATTTCTATCTATCTATCTGACTATTTCAATCTATCTATAATCTGACTATTTCTATCTATCTATCTATCTATCTATCTATATCTATCTATCTATCTATAATCTGACTATTTTTATCTATCTATCTGTCTGTCTGACTATTTCTATCTGTCTGTCTATCTATCTATCTGTCTGACTATTTCTATCTATCTATCTATCTATCTATCTCTGTCTATCAATCTATCTATAATCTGACTATATCTATCTATCTATAATCTGACTATTTCTATCTATCTATCTGACTATTTCTGTCTATCTATCTATCTATCTATCTGACTATTTCTATCTATCTATCTATCTATCTATCCATAATCTATTTCTATCTGTCTGTCTATCTATCTATCTATCTGACTATTTCTATCTATCTATCTATCTATAATCTGACTATTTTTATCTATCTATCTATCTGACTATTTCTGTCTATCTATCTATCTATCTATCTATAATCTGACTATTTCTATCTATCTATCTGACTATTTCTGTCTATCTATCTATCTATCTATCTATCTATCTATCTATCTATCTGACTGTTTCTATCTATCTATCTGTCTGTCTATTTCTATCTGTCTGTCTATCTATCTATCTATCTATCTATAATCTGACTATTTCTATCTATCTATCTGACTATTTCAATCTATCTATAATCTGACTATTTCTATCTATCTATATCTATCTATCTGACTATTTCTGTCTATCTATCTATAATCTGACTATTTCTATCTATCTATCTGACTATTTCTGTCTATCTATCTATCTATCTATCTGACTATTTCTATCTATCTATCTGTCTGTCTGACTATTTCTATCTGTCTGTCTATCTATCTATCTGTCTGACTATTTCTATCTATCTATCTATCTATCTATCTGACTATTTCTGTCTATCAATCTATCTATAATCTGACTATATCTATCTATCTATAATCTGACTATTTCTATCTATCTATCTGACTATTTCTGTCTATCTATCTATCTATCTATCTATCTGACTATTTCTATCTATCCATAATCTATTTCTATCTGTCTGTCTATCTATCTATCTATCTATAATCTGACTATTTCTATCTATCTATCTGACTATTTCAATCTATCTATAATCTGACTATTTCTATCTATCTATCTGACTATTTCAATCTATCTATAATCTGACTATTTCTATCTATCTATCTATCTATCTATCTGACTATTTCTGTCTATCTATCTATCTATCTATCTATCTATCTATCTATAATCTGACTATTTCTATCTATCTATCTATCTATAATCTGACTATTTTTATCTATCTATCTGACTATTTCTGTCTATCTATCTGTCTATCTGTCTATCTATCTATCTATAATCTGACTATTTCTATCTGTCTATCTATCTATCTATATATCTATAATCTGAC